>NC_139017.1:44512569-45094946 GCF_964374135.1 Grampus griseus
ACCAGAGGGAAGAGGGCAGAAGCAAAAAGGACTATAATCCCAAAGCCTGTGGAACAAAAACCACATTCACAGAAAGATAGACAAGATGAAAAGGCAGAGGGCTATGTGCCAGATGAAGGAACAAGATAAAACCCCAGAAAAACAACTAAATGAAGTGGAGATAGGCAACCTTCCAGAAAAAGAATTCAGAATAATGATAATGAAGATGATCCAGGACCTCAGAAAAAGAATGAAGGCAAAGATCAAGAAGATGTAAGAAATGTTTAACAAAGATCTAGAAGAATTAAAGAACAAACAGAGATGAACAATACAATTACTGAAATGAAAACTACACTAGAAGGAATCAATAGCAGAATAACTGAGGCAGAAGAAAGGATAAGTGACCTGGAAGACAGAATGGTGGAGTTCACTGCTGTGGAACAGAATAAAGAAAAAAGAATGAAAAGAAATGAAGACAGCCTAAGAGACCTCTGGGACAACATTAAATGCAACAACATTCGCATTATAGGGGTCTCAATAGGAGAAGAGAGAGAGAAAGACCCGAGAAAATACTTGAAGAGATTATAGTCAAAAACTTCCTAACATGGGAAAGGAAATAGCCACCCAAATCCAGGAGGCACAGAGAGTCCCATTCAGGATAAACCCAAGGAGAAACACGCCAAGACACATAATAATCAAATCGGCAAAAATTAAAGACAAAGAAAACTTATCAAAAGCAGCAAGGGAAAAAAATGACAGATAACATACAAGGGAACTCCCATGAGGTTAACAGCTGATTTCTCAGCAGAAACTGTACAAGCCAGAAGGGAGTGGCATGGTATACTTAAAGTGATGAAAGGCGAGAACCTACAACCAAGATTACTCTACCCAGCAAGAATCTCATTCACATTTGATGGAGAAAACAAAAGTTTTACAGACAAGCAAAAGCTAAGAGAATTCAGCACCAGCAACCTAGCTCTACAACAAATGCTAAAGGAACTTCTCTAAGTGGGAAACATAAGAGAAAAAAAGAACTTACAAAAACAAACCCAAAACAATTAAGAAAATGGTAATAGGAATATACGTATCAATTATTACCTTAAATGTGAATGCATTAAATGCTCCAACCAAATGACACAGGCTTGCTGAATGGATACAAAAACAAGCCTCATATATATGCTATCTACAAGAGACCCATTTCAGACCTAGGGACACATACAGACTGAAAGTGAGGGGATGGAAAAAGATATTCCATGCAAATGGAAATCAAAAGAAAGCTGGAGTAGCAATACTCATATCAGATAAAACAAAGTTTAAAATACAGAATATGTTACAAGAGACAAGGAAGGACACTACATAATAATCAAGGGATCAATCCAAGAAGAAGATATAACAATTATAAATATATATGCACCCAACATAGGAGCACCTCAATACATAAGGCAACTGCTAACAGCTCTAAAAGAGGAAATCAACAGTAACACAATAATAGTGGGGAACTTTCACACTGCACTTACACCAATGGACAGATAATCGAAAAAGAAAATTAATAAGGAAACACAAGCTGTAAATGACACAATAGACCAGATAGATTTAATTGATATTTATAGGACATTCCATCCAAAAACAGCAGATTACACTTTCTTCCCAAGTGTGCACAAAACATTCTCCAGGATATATCACATCTTGGGTCACAAATCAAGCCTCAGTAAATTTAAGAAAATTGAAGTCATATCAAGCATCTCTTCTGACCACAACTCTATGAGATTAAAAATCAGTTACAGGGAAAAAAACGTAAAAAACACAAACACATGGAGGCTAAACAATACGTTGCTAAATAACCAAGAGATCACTGAAGAAATCAAAGAGGAAATCAAAAAATACCTAGAGACCAATGACAATGAAAACACAACAGTCCAAAACCTATGGGATGTGGCAAAAGCAGTTCTAAGAGGGAAGTTTATGGCTATACAAGCCTACATCAAGAAACAAGAAAAATCTCAAATAAACAATCTAACCTTACACCTAAAGGAACTAGAGAAAGAAGAACAAACAAAACCCAAAGTTAGCAGACGGAAAGAAATCATAAAGATCAGAGCAGAAATAAATGAAATAGAAACAAAGAAAACAATAGCAAGGGTCAATAAAACTAAAAGCTGGTTCTTTGAGAAGTTAAACAATATTGATAAAACATTAGTGAGACTCATCAAGAAAAAGAGGGAGAGGACTCAAATCAATAAAATTAGAAATGAAAATGGAGAAGTTACAACAGACACCACAGAAATACAAAGCATCCTAAGAGACCACTACAAGCAACTCTATGCCAATAAAATGAACAACCTGGAAGAAATGGACAAATTCTTAGAAAGTTATAAACTTCCAAGAATGAACCAGGAAGAAATACAAAATGTGAACAGACCAATCACAAGTAATGAAATTGAAACTGGGATTAAAAATCTTCCAACAAACAAATGTTCAGGACCAGATGGCTTCACAGGTGAATTCTATCAAACATTTAGAGAAGAGCAAACAGCCGTCCTTCTCAAACTCTTCCAAAATATTACAGAGGAACACTCCCAAACTCATTCTATGAGGCCACCATCATTCTGATACCAAAACCAGACAAAGATACTACAAAAAAAGAAAATTACAGACCAATATCACTGATGAATATAGGTGCAAAAATCCTCAACAAAATACTAGCAAACAGAATCCACAACAAATTAAAAGGATCATACATCATGATCAAGTAGGATTTATCCCAGGAATGCAAGGATTCTTCAATATAACCAAATATATTCTTCAATATAACCAAATCACCATATTAATAAATTGAAGCATAAAAACCATATGATCATCTCAATAGATGCAGAAAAAGTTTTTGACAAAATTCAACACCCATTTATGATAAAAACTCTCCAGAAAGTTGGCATAGAGGGAAACTACCTCAACATAATAAAGGCCATATATAACAAAACCCAAAGCAAACATCATTGTCAGTGGTGAAAAACTGAAAACATTATCTTCTAAGATCAGGAAGAAGACAAGGATGTCCACTCTCACCACTTTTATTCAACATAGTTTTGGAAGTCCTAGCCACAGCAATCAGTGAAGAAAAGAAATAAAATGAATACAAATTGGAAAAGAAGGAGTAAAACTGTCACTGTTTGCAGATGACATGATACTATATAGAGAGAATCCTAAAGATGCCACCAGAAAATTACTAGAGCTAATCAATGAATTTGGTAAAGTTGCAGGATACAAAGTTAATGCACAGAAATCTCTTGCATTCCTATATATTAATAAAGAAAGGGCAGAAGGAGAAATTAAGGAAACAGTCCTATTAACCATTGCAAGAAAAAATATGTAGAAATAAATCTACTGAGGGAGACAAAAGACATGTATGCAGAAAACTATAAGACACTGATGAAAGAAATTAAAGATTATACCAACAGATGGGGAGATATACCATGTTCTTGGATTGGAAGAATCAATATTGTGAAAATGACTATACTACCCAAAGCAATCTACAGATTCAATGCAATCCCTATCAAAATGGCATTTTTCATGGAAATAGAACAAAAAATCTTAAAATTTGTATGGAGACACAAAAGACCCCGAATAGCCAAAGCAGTCTTGAGGGAAGAAAACGGAGCTGGAGGAATCAGACTTCTTGACTTCAGACTATACTTCAAAATTACAGTAATCAAGACAATATGGTACTGGCACAAAAACAGAAATATAGATCAATGGAAGAGGATAGAAAGCCCAGAGATAAACCCACGCACCTATGATCAACTAATCTATGACAAAGGAGGCAAGGATATACAATGGAGAAAAGACAGTCTCTTCAATATGTGGTGCTGGGAAAACTGGACAGCTACATGTAAAAGAATGAAATTAGAACACTCCCTAGCACCATACACAAAAATAAACTCAAAATGGATTTGAGATGTAAATGTAAGACCGAACACTATAAAACTCTTAGAGGAAAACATAGGAAGAACACTCTTTGACATAAATCACAGAAAATCTTTTTTGATCCACCTCCTAGAATAATGGAAATAAAACCAAAAATAAACAAATGGGACCTAATGGAACTTCAAAGCTTTTGCACAGTAAAGGTAACCATAAACAAGACGAAAAGAAAACCCTCAAAATGGGAGAAAATATTTGCAAACGTATCAACAGACAAAGGATTAATCCCTGGGCTTCTCTGGTGGCACAGTGGTTGTGAGTCCGCCTACCGATGCAGGGGACACGGGTTCGTGCCCCAGTCTGGGAAGATCCCACATGCCGTGGAGCGGCTGGGCCCGTGAGCCATGGCAGCTGAGCCTGCGTGTCCAGAGCCTGTGCTCCACAACGGGAGAGGCCACAACAGTGAGAGGCCTGCGTACCACAAAAAAAAAAAAAAAAAAAAAAAAGGGTTAATCTCCAAAATATATAAACATCTCATGCAGCTGAATATTAAAAAAACAAACAACCCAATTCAAAAATGGGCAGAAGATGTAAATAGACATTTCTCCAAACAAGACATACAGATGGCCATGAGGCATATGAAAAGCTGCTCAAGTTCACTAATTATTAGAGAAATGCAAATCAAAACTACACTGAGGTACCACCTCACACCAGTTAGAATTTTCATCAGAAAATCTACAAACAACAAATGCTGGAAAGGGTGTGGACAAAAGGGAATCCTTTTGCACTGTTGGTGGGAATATAAATTGATACAGCCACTCTGGTGAACAGTATGGAGGTTCCTTAAAAAACTAAAAATAGAATTACCATATGACACAGCAATCCCACTAGTGGGCATATACCCAGAGAAAACCATAGTTCAAAAAGACACATGCACCCCAATGTTCAATGCAGCACTATTTACAATAGCCAGGTCATGGAAGCAACCTAAATGCCCAATGACAGACGAATGGATAAAGAAGTGGTGGTACATATATACAATGGAATATTACTCAGCCATAAAAAGGAACAAAATTAGGTCATTTGTAGAAATGTGGATGGATCTAGAGACTGTCATACAGAGTGAAGTAAGTCAGAAAGAGAAAAACAAATATTGTATATTAACGCAGATAGGTGGAACCTAGAAAAGTGGTACAGATGAACTGGTTTGCAAGGCAGAAACTGAGACACAGATGTAGAGAACAAACGTATGGACAGCAAGGGGGGGGATAGCAGCAGGGAGTGGTGGTCGTGGTGTGACGAATTGGGAGATTGGGATTGACATGTATACACTGATGTGTATGAAATGGATTACTAATATAAACCTGCTGTATGTAAAAATAAATAGAATAAAATTCAAAAAAAATAGATGGGCTTTACTGACCTATTAAAAGAAAAAAATCTTTCTGATCTTAGCAAACCAAAATCCATGCTGTTATATGAGACATACTAAGAAAAAAAGGTGAATCAGAAAGGTTAAGAGTGAAATTATAGTTGAAGATATACCAGTCAATTGAAAATAAAAAGAAAGAGGAGGACATGATCTGTATCAGAAAATAGATCTTTTGAGCTAACAAATATTGAAAGAAATAAAGGCCATTTTATAAATTTATAGAGTACAATTTATAGTAAAGATATAACAATTACTAATATCTATGCAGAAACTAAAATTGCAACTTTTATAAATAGAAAATAGAGGAGATAGAGGATAGACACTACGAGTCAAATTATTAACTTGAGGTTTTTATCACATTTTTCAAGAAAAAGGGATTAAAAATTATTAATACACAAGTCTTAAAAAATCAATAATGTAGTCCATGTAACTATGCTTAACTCTGTATCCCAATAATAAAAGATACACTTTCTTTTCAATTGTGTTTGCATTGTTTACAAACATTTGCCATATATGAAAACACAGAGAAAAACTTTGGCTAATTTTATAAAATAGAAATAATAAGCCAGCCTTTTTTGACCAAAAAATGAAATTAAACCATAAATAATTAACAAATTATCCAAAATCTCTCTTAAAGACTCTTGGGTCAAAGGGAAAATACAAAGCAAAATTGTAGAGTTTCTAGAAGTTACAATAATGAAGATATTATATATTTGGAAAACTCAAGAGAACCATTGAAAAAGACTAAACAATAATAGTATTGCTTAGTAATATAATTTAGTAAAATAGCAGGATATAAAATTGATAGAATTCAACAATCATGTCATATGAAAATAATAACTAATTAGAAATTTTAATGGAAGAGACAACTCCATTTATAATAACAAAAGAGAAAAAAAATCTAGGCATAAACCTAACAAAAGGTCCATAAGTTATATCTAGAAAGCTTTTACATGTATCTAAAAGATACAAAAGTAAGTATAAAGTGGAATGCTGTATCATGAAAAATGAGGAGAAAAAAATGATAGATCCAGCAAGAATGGTAAAATCTTGACAATTGTTGAATATGGGTGAAGAGTATATCAATATTCATTACACTGTGTCCTCTACATTTTTGTATGCTTGAGAATTTTGTAATAAACTAATTTGAAATAGTTAATCTTGGTGTTAAAATTAAAGGTATTGGGCTTCCCTGGTGGCACAGTGGTTAAGAATCTGCCTGCCAATGCAGGGGACACAGGCTCGAGCCCTGGTCTAGGAAGATCCCACATGCCGTGGAGCAACTAAGCCCATGCGCCACAACTACTGAGTCTGCGCTCTAGAGCCTGCGAGCCACAACTACTGAGCGTATGTGCCACAACTACTGAAGCCCGTGCACCTAGAGCCAGTGCTCCGCAACAAGAGAAGCCACGGCAGTGGGAAGCCCTCACACTTCAGTGAAGAGTAGCCCCTGCTTGCCTCAACTAGAGAAAGCCAGTGCACAGCAATGAAGACCCATCGCAGCCAAAAAAAAAAAAAGAATAAATAAAATAAATAAATTAAAAATTATAAAAAAATAAAAAGAATAAAGGTATTTAGGTTCTAGCTCCATGCTATCAAAGCACACCTAGATAATTATATGAATTAATTAAGATGACTTGATTAAATTTTTACAGTCAGACTTAGTTAAGCTAAATCTCTTTGGAATCTCTACTTAATAGAAAATTAATTGTACATGCATGGTTTGGATACTTTAAAGTGATAGCTGTTTCTTTCTACTCTCCAGTTCTGGCTTAATGAGGAATCACATTTCTCCTTGCCTCTGCTTCTGAGGACAATATTAGGTAAACTGAGAGGCAGGAAGAGAC
Source organism: Grampus griseus (assembly GCF_964374135.1). Taxonomy (NCBI): domain Eukaryota; kingdom Metazoa; phylum Chordata; class Mammalia; order Artiodactyla; family Delphinidae; genus Grampus; species Grampus griseus. The sequence continues at coordinate 44,519,746 of NC_139017.1, forward strand.
TGTCAGAGTTACTGATAGAAGTGCTTCAAGTTCTCAGGCTGGAAGGCACCTTCACAGAACATCTTACCCCTTAATCGGGCTTCCAGATGGGGCCATGTGGAAGCTAGGTGAGTGTCTTTAATCTCTAAGTGAGAAGGTAAACCTGCTTAAATACTTTTCTATGACAAATTCTTGACCACATTCCATGCTTATTCTCACTGAAAATTCCAGATGAATGATTTTACTTTTTCTTGCAGTTAATGTTTTCTATTCTTGAAATAACGGTCATTAATACTATTATAATTACCTTCAACGAAACGAACCAAAACAAAGCAACGCAAAGCAAGACATGAGGGCCTATTGGACAAAGCTCAGCTTCCTCACCCTGGCATCCTGGCCCTACCATCCCCTCCCTCCAGAGTATGGCTCCAATATATCTTTTTCATTGATGTGGTCTGTCATAGCCCTGATGATTTCCTATAATCCAGACAAACAAAAAAGGAAAAATTGTAAAACCTAATATTTGTTTAATTATTGTTTATCTTACAGAATGTAAGTTTTTCAATATATTTCAACAAAAGCCTTAAAATCTGGGCATCAATTACCTTTATTTATTTTTTAATGGGAAAAGTGGTGCTGGAAGATCTGGAGCTTTGCCCAATATATAAAACTAATATGTGATGAAGCCAGAATTTTGATTCTGAATTTTGTGCCCACCCTACAGTAATATGTTACCACTAAACTATGTACTCATTAATCCCTGGGAACATTCTGAGTTGAACCTCTTGATTTTAGTACCAGACTCCCTTTTCACTCCCCTTCCAAGTCTCTCAAAATTCCATCCCCCTTTCAAGATTTGGATATAAAATTCTTCTTGATCCCTTGAGGATTACGTGCATGCGCTCTCTCTCTCTCTCTCTCTCTCTCCCTCTGTCTCTCCTCTGAACCAGCAGAGAATGTCTGTGTCTTTTGCGGCACTTGGCATATTCTACCTTGTGTGGTGTTATTCTAGGCACACTTGTCTTACTGGTAGAGCCTATGTCTTACTTATCTTTCTGTTCCTTCCAAGTTGCAAGCACAGTGGCACATAGTAGGGGTTATACTTAACAAATGTTTGGGGAAGGACATGGACTTTTCCTTAATATAATTTAAAGACCTGCCTTCACTCTGAAAGAGTTCTTGAAACTCTTATGGTAAGTGGAAACCAGTTTTGTCATAAGCAGACAGATTCATATGAAGTATAAAAATAAAATAATACTGCTAATAGTAATAATCAGTGACATCATAATAATGGTAATTTTATAACCTTGAATTATAGGATTCTTCTCTTTCAGATTATAATAATTCATATGTCTCATTCATTTCCCCTATATGCCTGAAATCCAAGGAAAGTGTTGCCCGTACAGTGTTAACAAGGGAAACCAAGAATAGGCACCTTGGCCTCCCATTTTGTTTGAGGGTCAGCCCCTCCACTTCTTCAAGCAAGTTATTTAACCTCCTGAGAGATCCATTGCCTCTCCACCCTTTACAAAATACAGATAATAAGATGACAAAATTTGCAAACTCACTATAAAGAATAAATAAAATCGGGTAGGCAAAGTTCTTGGCAGAACATCTGGTGCATAGTAAGTGCTCATTAAATAGTATCAGTAATTATTCTTATGAGGGAAGAGAATGAGACCTAAGACCCAAGATGATTAAGTGACTTGCTCAAGACGGTATAATGAAATCGAACTAGAACTTGAGTTTTTGCCCCCTGGATTGCAGTATCCTCTCCCTCTGCCTCTTAACTGCCCTCCGTCTACCTTAGCCCTGTACAATTAAGAGTTTCACTGGCCTTTGTCCCAGTTCCTGGGACGTAGCCTCTAAACCTTTGGAATTTCCCAAATAATAGAAGTGTCTTTGTTATTTATGGTGGACCCTGATAGGATATGTTTACAAGGTAGTTTATGCTAAGGAAATAGGTTATATGCTAATTGTATATGCTAAATTTTAGGTTATAATTTATGCTAAGGAAAATACTTAGTATAAGAGCTGGCAGTGGCAGAAAGACCAACCATGTGATTAGAAGGTTAGGGCTTTGAGCCACCTTGATATCAGACCAACCCCCAGAGAGGGGTGGGGGGGTAGACATTGAGTCACATGGCCAGTGACTTAATCAAATAAACAAATAAAACCCATGGACATAGATGCTCAGGTTAGCTTCCTTGGTGGGCAATACTCTATACTGCCACATACCAATGTGTTGGGAGAGTGACATATCCTGATGCCACAGGGAGAGGACAAAGGAAGCTTTGCGTTTGGCGCCCTCCCAGACATTGCTGTATTGGTCTCCCTTTTGTTGGTTCTGATTTGTATCCTTTTGCTATAATACAATGGTAATCCTAAGAACAGTGCTTTCCTAAGTTCTGTGTGTTGTTCTACCATATTATTGAACCTGAGGGGAAACCCTAGTTTGTAGCCAGTAGGTCAGAAGTGAGGGAGGCCTGGGGACCTTGGAATTTGTGGCTGGTGTCTGAAGTGAGGGCAGTTGGGTGGAGGACTTTGCCCTTGACCTGTGACCTTTTGCCTGGCTTGGCTCCGGAGCAGCTGGTGTCAGAAGTCTTGCTGTCCCTTCATCCAGAACCTCAGCAGGGTTCAATGTTTTATAAGGTACACACTTTGCAATCTCAGACTCAAAACAGATGTTTAAAATCTAAATGTTTATTCCTTGTTGTTCTTTTTGGATGCATAGTGTTAAAATATGATCACATTGGCCCTATGCAGCTGAGCATGTAGGTAACAGTTGTATTGAAGGTTAAAAAAACCTCAAAAAACTGAAAATTTATTTATGTCTAGTACTAACCTATCATGCACTCTTTTCTTTCCAAAAACACTTCTCCAATCTCCAAACAAATTAATTCATCTGCACAGTTGAGAGGAGGAAACTAAGCAGAGACCTCCACCTCTTGGGCATGAGGGGCACCAAAGGGACATCCACCAGGACAGCTGGAGTGCATATGTTGTGACTCTCCACATCCTGCTGGAATATCTCTCTTGCCAACAGTATGGAAATCATAATTAGCACCCTGCAGCGACTCAGGGCTTCAAACCCACCCAAATCTATTTGCAGCGTTTCACAACTTACTGAGAACAGCATCTCTCATATTTAGGTAGCTGCCTCCCGTCTGCTTTGTTGGCCCTAATGTATTTAGATAGATTCTTCTTCCATGAGGCAGAGCCCAAGTTCATTAGAATCATGCGTTCTGCTTCAAAACCTCCCTTAATCTCCCTAGGTGCTCTTTGGGCTTTTCCAGTTGTATTCACTAACCTTGGAAGTGGGTATTTAGGAACAATGCTAATGTTCTTAAATTGCCTTGCAGTCTTTTCTCCTGGATTATGCTAGCAAGCAAAAGAAAGAAATGCCAATTAAGCCCCAAGAGCCATTTTGCAAATGCTCTTTCTCTTAAACCAGGGAATATCTAACTGCGAACCCAAATGGAAAAGATGCAGGATGGTGTTGTGATGTGTTATGCATGTTGACTCTTTTCTTTCTGAGGGATCTAATCTTTTAGAGTGGGCATTAGGTAAATGCTTTCAATGTAGTATTAAGAGCCAGAAAAAGAAAAGAAGACACTTCATACGTTTTGGATAATAACATGTTTGTGCTTTAATAATACTCATCTTAAAAGGGTATTTGTTATTCATTATGTACAGTGCATTTCAAAGCTCTGCCTTCCATTAACCCTTTCTCTGAGCAGACTGCAGATAGTTTTAGAACCTTTCTGTGAGGAGAGCCAGCCTCAGCCTGGATCTTGAACCTGCTTGGATATTGGGATGAATGCGGGTATTACAGTAGGGCAGTGCTAAGTAGTAACACTGGCTGCCTCCAGGAGGGGAAGTAAATGGCCTGGAGACAGGAGGAAAAGGAGATATTTCACTATTAATTTTGTGCTTTGTAGCATGTGACTATATTACCAATTCTAAATACAAATAAAACATATATAGTTTTTTTAAAAGGTAAGAAAAATGATGTGGCCACAGTGGAAAACAACACTGTGGTTCCTCAAAAAATTAAACAGAATTACCATATGATACAGCAAAAGAACTGAAGGCAGAGACTTGAGCAAATATTTGTACACCCATGTTCATAACAGCATTATTCACAATAACCAGAGAATGGAAGCAAGCCATGTGTCCATGGATGGATGAATGGGGAAATAAAATGTAGTATACATGTACAATGGAATCTTATTCAGCCTTAAAAAGCAAGGCGATTCTGACACATGCTACAACATGGATGAACCTTGAAGACATTATGCTAAGTGAAAGAAGCCACCAGTTTTCCTACTGCTATGAAATGTAAGGTGATCACCGTCTCTCTAGAGCTCAGAGACCATGTGACTTTATCCTTCATGGTCTCTTTTGTGGCTTTTTAAATGGGAATACTCAATAGATGGTACTTTCTGACACCAACTTTCTGACACTGAGTGTCCCAAAATTCAAGTCAATTATTACACTAAAACACATGGAGTTAGTGTCAGATCCAATGAGTTAAAGGGCAAGGTCCCCGACAAGGCTGCCCTTACTTCAGATGCCAGTTTTAAGTGGCACTACAAATTTAGAGCTTCCCACACTCCCTGAGTTTCAGTATTTCTCTAAGATGACTCACAGAACTCAGAAAAGGGCTATGTTTACAATTTACCATGTTACTATAAAGGATGCAAATGAATAGTCAGATGAAGAGAAACACAGAACAAGACCTAGGAGCATCAGTTCCCATGGAGGCAGAGTGAACGCCCTCCTGTTCACCAACCAGGAAACTCCCCTGAGCTTCAGTGTCCAGAGCTTTTATTTGGGGTTTCATTACATAGGCATGATTGATGGAATAATTAATCACATGATTGAACTTAATCTCCAGTCTCTCCTCCCTCCCTGGAGTTTGGGGGTGGGCCTGTAAGTTCCAGCTCTCTAATCACGTGCTTGGTCTTTCTGAAATGGCCAGACTGGCTCTTGAAACTACTGAAGTGCTCATCATGAAGCCATCTCCTTAGCACGAATTCAGATCAAAGGGGCTCCTTATGAAACACAGAGACACTTCCATCACTGTGTAAATTTGAAGTTCTGTGCCAGAAACTGGGGGTGAAGACAAGATGTATTCTTTATTATATCACACATAGCAATAACTCAATCTTGAGTTCTCCAGCTAAAGCTTACATAATGGTCATATATTCTATCCAGGATAGAAGAGAAATCGGTTTTTCCAGCTCTCAGCAAAGAGAAAATTGAGAAAGCATGGCCTCAGCAAAGCCATACTTTGCAGTTGGTTTAAAATCTATAAGCTAAAATGTAATGTATCCTCTGTCTCTCTGGCTAATGACCAGTCATGGGATATGGATAAGAAGTTCCAATTTCAGCCCTTTGAGCCTGTACCCTTGCTGGTGAGCTCTGTGATCTCCTCCCCTCTGATACCTCTTTTAGCATCAAGCAGCTGTTTAGTGCAAGGTTCTCGTCAGTTCTTTTCTCTTTCTCTTGGTCAGTGGATTAGCCAAGATTGATTTTTCTGCATGGCTGGGGAAGGCCTAAGGTTAAAAGATTAAAAAAAGGTAGATTCCTTTTACATGTAATTTAGATTTTTTCTCCTGGCATTAGTTCTGATATCAACCACAGAATCACTTCAATTTTCCAGAATAACCTGGGCCCCAACTACAGCTGCTGGGGCAGGGTAAACCCAGGCTTCCAACACAGGACAGCTGGGTGGTACAGGCAGGGTTGCCACCAGGTGCCTCTCTCTCTCTCTCTCTCCTTTCCTTCTCCCCACACCTGTCTTTCTCTCTCTCTCTCTCTCCTTTCCTTTCTCTCTGATTCTGCTTGCAAAACACAACTAGACGTCTCACGTGTTTATTCTACACATTGTTCTTTCAGGTCAGTGTGTATTTATCTTTTGCAAACTAAAGAGCTCAAGGGGGAACTGCTTCTGAGTCAACCAGATGACAAAAGACCAAATCAATTCATCCAGAAAGCCTGTCAATTCAGTGGAACATCATTGGCACGAGTAGTGTTGTGGACAAAGCAGGAACCTGATTGACTCAATTTTCCACCTTTTGTCAGGCTTCTCTTTGGCAGCCAATAGACCCTATCCAAAGACCGTGCCAGATGTGATGAATAACCCTCTCTGCCCTGGGTGGGTATCTTTCCACTTACCCTCCGCAGTGGAGGCAAGGCAGCCTCCCTATGTTATAATACATTGTGTGGTTTTATAAGGGCTGTCTTTTAAGGGCTGGAGACTCCCTGGAGCCTGAGGCAGAGTGGGGGGCAATGGTGTGATGCTGGAGGTGGTGTGATGCTGACAGAGCAGGAGAATTAGAGAAGTGTGGGGGAAGGGAAATTGATATTCAGTGAGTGGGGCTGAATAGGGGAAGAATATCCCAGAAGAGAACTTGTGAACACAGTCGATTCAAGCTGAGCAATGCTTAAGATGGTAGCTTGGGTCAGACTCTCACACTGTTCTAAGCAGACCAGCTTGAAGGGTCTTAAGCACCTGTGTCCCCAGGAAGGGGCAGTGTGACATCATGCCGTGGTTACGTGGGGTGTGGGGGCAAGAGACAAGGGTCCACACCCTGCCCCACCATCCCTCTTCTCCCTCCCTCCCTTCCTTCCTTCCTTCCTCCCTCCCTCCCTTCCTTCTTTCTTTCCTCCCTCCCTCCCTCCCCCTCCCTCCCTTCCTTCCTTCTTTCCTCCCTCCCTCCCTTCCTTCCTTCCTTCCTTTTCTTCCTTCCTTCTTTCCTTCCTCCCTCCCTCCCTTCCTTCTTTCCTCCCTCCCTCCCTTCCTTCCTTCCTTCTTTTCTTCCTTCCTTCTTTCCTTCCTCCCTTCCTTCCTCCCTCCCTCTCTCCCTCCCTTCCTTCCTTCTTTCCTCCCTCCCTCCCTCCCTCCTCCCTCCCTTCCTCCCTCCCTCCCTCCCTTCCTTCTTTCCTCCCTCCCTCCCTTCCTTCCTTCCTTCTTTCCTCCTTCCCTCCCTCCCTCCTTCCCTCCCTTCCTCCCTCCCTTCCTCCTTCCCTCCCTTCCTCTTTCTCCCTTCCTTCTTTCCTTCCTTCCTTTCTTTCACTATTGCTAAGATTGAAAGGGACACTTGAGTAATACTTGTGTCTTAGCTACACTCAGTTAAACTCAAAGGGTTGGCTTCAATTCAGCCAGCCAGCGAGAAAGCTTCTAAATGCCAGGATAGGGTTTCAAACAGCCAGCTGGATGTCACTTCTTCACCCCGAAGCCTCCTCTACCATTGGGTCAATAGGCGGAGAAGGAGAGAGAATTTGGACACTGTACCAAACCAAAGTGAAGCTACAACATAGGAACAAAATGGGAACCCTTATATCAGTAATTGGGAGATAGAAACAGAAGCTCACAAGCTGGACGTAAACTTGAAGGGGAAGAATTGGAGAACTGAGGAGAGAAAAGTCTGGATTAGTCAGGACTGTCTTGGTTGCAGGTAACAGCAGCCCATCTTGACAAAGCTTAGGTGAAAAGGAAGTTTATTGGTCAATCCAGTTAAAAAGTCTGAGGGTACCTTGGCTTCAGGCCCACTTGACCACATGCTCTTATAACACCTGGTACACCCTCTCTCTCTCTCTCTCTGTCTTTGTGCCCTTCTCAGTTCTGGCCTCATTCTCAGGCACACTCTTCCCTTGTGGTGGCAGGAGAACTCCAGCATTTCCAAACTCAAACTCGATCTCATTAGTACCAGGAAAAGTTCCCAGTGGGCTCTCATTGGATCGATTTGACTCAACTTTCCTCTCCCGACTAATGACTGCAGCCAGGGAAACAGGATGTTCTCATCGGGTATGCCTTTGCCAGGTGCCCACCTCCAGAGGCAGGAGTGGGGTCAGCCCCACCTAAAGTGTATGGTCTGAGAGTGAACAAGGAATGGTCCTGCTTTAAAAAAATGGGGGTCTTCTCTACATAAGATAAAAATGCTGGCAGGCAAAAACATCAGATGTCTACCCCAGATGCCAAAAAGAAGCCAAAATCATAAAACTTTGAACGAAGGGCAGTCATGCACCATGTTCTGGAATCCACCAGGAATAGGTCAGGTCTATACGAAGGCTCAAGGCTTATGTGACAATTGCCCAGACCCCTTTTGGTATAAGCATCTCTTTTTTGATAACTGGTTCAGGGCTTCCTGGCCTGTTTCCTGTTGCTCTTGAAAGAAACTTGCCCTTTCCAGGCCGGAGCCCAGACACCCCACTCCAGAAGGGAATCCCTTTATAGAATTCTAGCATGTCCTCTGTCTTTCTCTTTTTCATGCTCACTAGCTCTGATCTTATTGCCTCCACGACCCCAGCCTTCTCCCCACACACTTACAACATATTTTTTTTTATTGATGTCACATAGTAATCAGAAAGGCCATTCTGGTGAACGTAGCCATTGGAACAGACGCTACTCTCACAGACACGTAGCAGACGCCTGGGGACACGAGTGGGAGTCTAACAAAGTGGCCCAACAAACCGTAAGAAAGAGATAGAAAAGAGGAAATGAAGGGGTAGCTGCGTAACAGGTTACATTTACCAAACTTTTAAAGGAAAGGGGAAGAGAAAGCCATACTTAATGGAAGAGCAATCTTTATTTAAACAGCTCACAGAAATAGTGGTTTCACCCCTATGCCAAGCTCTAACAAAGGAAACACAGCAGTATGAGCACAAAAAAAGGGAGGACAGAGCGGCAGGCTCCGGCGCAGAGAGGGCTAATTATCAAAGCTCTGTCTCCATCCTGTTGATATCAATCCTGGCAGGGCACCATAGCTGCTGCCAGCGGAGAGGAAAAAATTACCCAGACCGATGCCGCCAAATAATTGATAATTTGCCTAAATGAACAAATCAAGTAAGATTTAATTGTTGGCAGGGATTGCCACCCAGGAACAGCAAGGTATACAATTGCTTAAGCTTTGCACGTGGCTTTCCGTGCATCCCCCTTCCCTCCCCCTTCCTTTTTTCTAAACCAAGTATAATTGTTTAATGACATTGATGGGGAATAGACTCATGACATTATAAATGATACTCACGACAGAACTGTCACCTGGTGACAGCTCCCTGACAGCCCGGTGAGAAATTAATCATTTTAGATGCTTTATGCTTTGCTCATTTAATGCCACAAATAAGATCTTACTGTAAAACCACACATAATCTCATCCCCTAAGGGACAGTTTGGTTGTTCTCCTACCTCCTTGAGCAGGGCTGGTGCGGGGTCCGGGGTAAATGGTTGGGAATATTGTGTGGTGATGAACCTGGCACCTCCAATTCTAGGCAGAGGCTAGAAGTTCTCTGAGGAAATTTGTACCGAATTTAGTTTTCTCACTTGCCACTTGTTTAAGGAAGCTTTCAAGGGGAAAGAGCTAACCTGTTGGGACTGATGCTAATAAAGACAGAAAGCTGAGGAAGGGAGAGGTTATTTTTAACCAGGTAATGGGGAGTAAATGGGGCCACACTCTGATATGCTAAGATATGCCTGCGCTCATTTCTGCCTGGAACTCCCACACTCTCTGCTGGGCAGACATCTGTTAATTACTTTCTCTTGGACTTCAATTTGACATTTGGAGAAATGGAAGGAGATTGCCTAACCGTTCTTTTTTTTTTTCCTAAACAATGTCTCTGTGGAGTTTTGGAGCCAGGGAAGAAAGGAGGTGAGGTGGGTTTGAAGCACACTCTGCTTGGGTTTGCTAAAACCTTCAATACACCATACCTAAGACACTTTGACCTGGATGTTATTGAAAACCCTGTGTAGGTCTCCAGACAATGAGTCACTCACGTTTTTTCCTTCCACTCTGCACTGGCCTGTGCTACATTTAATCTGAACACATGCTTATCTCTCTGCCCACCTTTCCTTACATTTTACTCATCTTGTAAATAGATTCTTGAAAAATAATAAAATGAAATTTCCAATTTAGGGCAAAAAATAAATCTTCAAATCGGTGTGCATGCATCAATGCCTTGTTGATGAGGCAGTTCCTGTCACCAAGGAGCAGGAGGCTGAGAACCAAACTTCAGAGGATGGAGATGGGAGTTTCAGTGTTCCATCATCTTTCCCCCCGCCTTTTCTTTCTTTAGGCACGGGTTTGCCTGCGCTCCTTCACAACTGCGTTTGGATAGGTTGGGTAGGTTGACCTATAATATGTGGTGTAGTGTGATTAGTGACCACTGGGTGGCGACAAAGACCTCTGGCTTCATTATTGGATGTAGGCAGTGACTGATAGGTGAAAAGGGCCTGTTTTCTAACTGTCTCAATAACAACTTCTTGGATGCTGACCATGTGGCAGGCACCATCAGAAGTGCTGTCTGCACATTAACATGTTCATCTTTGCAACACTCCTGTGAATCCTACAGAGAGTGAGGAGCTAACTTGCCCAAGGTCACATACTGGTGGTTGGCAGTGCTGAAATTTAACTCCAGCTCTAACTGATGACCCAAGCTGTGTTCTCAGACATTGAGCTCTACTGTAGCCTTAGGGAAACATGCTACCGATTTGGGGAGGAAGTTGACTGGCCACAGCTAATACCTCACCTTCACTGAGCTCTGATGCTTCCTTCATCTCCATAAGATGAGAAAAAGGGGCACAGAAAGAGCAAACTTATCAGGTATATAGAATCTAAGAGTTGGAAAATTCTTGACCCACTGGCCCAGCCTCCCATCCAATACAGAACTGTCCATGAAGGAGGATTACATAGACTTTGCTGGACCACTTCTGGGACCAGGTTGCCACATGAAGGTGGCATGGTGCCTTCTCTGTCTGCCCATCATCACCTTCCTCTTCAAGAGTAGAAGTTCAGAGGGAGGGGACCAGGAGAAAAATTCACAGCTCAAGTCCATCAAAGCAGTTCTAGGAAACAACATGGTGTGATGGTTAATTATATGTGTAAGCTTGAGTAGGCCACAGGATGCCCAGACATCTGTTCAAACATTATTCTGGGTGCGTCTGTGAGGATATTATCAGATGAGATTAACATTTGAATTGAGTAAAGCAGATTGCCCTCCCCAGTGCAGGTGGGCCTCATCTAATCTTTGAAGACCCACATGGAACAAAAAGGCTGACCTTTCTGTGAATAAGGGGGGACTCCTCCTGCCTGACTGCCTTCAAGCTGGGACATAGGATTTCTACTGCTTTCAAACTCAGATTGAAACATAGGCTCTTCCTAGGTCTCAAGCCTGCTGGCTTCCCACTGGAACCAGACTATCAGCTCTCCTGGATCTCGAGCTTGTTGACTGTGGATCTTGGGACTTCTTAGCCTCCTTGACCGTGTACTTGTGTGAGCCAATTCCTTGTAATGTGTAGATATAAACAGAGATGTAGATTTGTGATATATATACACACATCCATACATATATGGACATTTCCACTTAGTTGTCCAACTCTACACTTTATTTATTTATTTATTTTTAAATTTATTTTATTGAACTGTAGCTGATTTACAATGTTGTGTTAGTTTCTGGTGTAGAGCAAAGTATGTAAATTAGTTCCCTGTGCTATAAGTAGGACCTTGTTGTTTATCTATTTTATATATTGTAGTTTGTATCTGCTAATCCCAAACTCCTAATTTAGCCCTCCCCCCACCCCTTTCCCCTTTGGTAACCATACGTTTGTTTTCTATGTCTATGAGGCTGTTTCTATTTTGTAAATAAATTCATATTTTAGATTCCACATATAAGTGATAATCAGATGGTATTTGTCTTTCTCGGACTTACTTCACTTAGTATAATAAGCTCCAGGTCCATCCAGGTTGCTGCAAATGGCATTATTTCATAAAATTCTACATTTTAAATTTGAACCTTTTTATGTTAATATCTATCTACGTCTATATGTACACATCTCCTGTTGGTTCTGTTCTCTGGAGCATGCTGACTCATCCAGTGGATCAACTAAATGGAAGAATCTAAATCAAAAAGCAACATGACCCGAGTCCTGCCAGCATAGTGCAGTGGTTAAGCACGGAGAGCCCTGGTGTCAGACGACCTGGGCTTTAGTGCTGGCTCTGCTCCCTCATGCTTTTTTGTCCTAGGAAGCCTCAGTGTCCTCATCTTGAAAATGGGCATAATTATAAATGAGATGGTGCAGATTCAGTTCTTAGCACAGTCCCTGACAATTAGTGTCCATTACTTTAGACATTAATTGCTTTTCGTCAGTAAGTTACCAAGAAATCTTGGTAAAATAACACGTTCTATCTTTTTTACACACCCACACAAAAAAAACTTAGAGGGGGAGAAATGAATAACTCTCCTCCTCTTCCTTCTTGGAAGAGGTGTTGTGAGGTCAAAATTGATAAAAGAGAGAAGGTCTTGGTAAGTAAAGGTGGCCATAGTGCATGGGGTGGTAAGGGTATTATTATTGAGCTCATCATCACAGTCAGTGGAAACAACAGGACAGCAGACCAGCACAAAGATTCAGCCCTTCTGTCAGTTAGCATTTCTGAGGGAGACGAAGGGACCCTCTCAGGAGAGGCTTAGCCAGTGGAAACAGCAGTTATTTCTCCAGGAAAACTCTCAGTTTATTCAAACCGGAAAGCAGAGTGGAATGCAGATTGCCAGGGAGAGACATTCTTAGGATGTACTCAGGCAGCTTTGCTTTTCTTGACTGACAGGCCAGGCTTTGGTGCTTCCCTTAGTTTAAAAAATTATTTCTGAGGGAAGAAAGTGGTCTCCTGGTGTGGATATGATATTCTTCTTTTAGAGGCACCTGCACCTGATATCATCTGATATCATCTGATGGAGGAGACCCAAGGGGAAGATTGAACTTCTGAACAAGTGAGTGTTCCTCTCCCCGCTCCCCATGTTACTACCTCCTCCCCCAAGTTCTTGACTCTGTTTTTTCCTCCCCACCTTGTTTCACTCACATCTCTGGGGAGTTTGTACAGGCTCATGCTTTGGCTGACACCTCTTAGAAGGACACTGCAATATCATACTCATGCATGCAACTCACCGAGAGGGCATTTCCACTTAGATGTCCTCCCACCACCATCTAGATTTCTACATTTAAAACTGAACCCTTTTATTTTCATCATTAAGGTTGCCTCTGCCCCCAGTCCACGTTTCTGTCTGAGGTACCACTTCCTGGACCTCCAGGCTGCTAGGCTGGACAGTTTGAAACTGTCTCTAACTTATTCCTCCTCTTCATCAACTTCTACTAGGGTTTGCTTCCAAATGTCTCTCAAATTTGCCCCTTTCTCTCCATTTCTGCTCTTCAGGTGTTAATACTGCATACCTGGATGCCCACAACAGCCTTCCAGGAACTTCCTTTTTCTCATTATCCTTTGTCCAATAAAGGTGCCAAAATGCCCCTTGGGTCTTACCCTCCCTCTGCTCCGGACCCCACAGATACTTCTCCCCAGGTATAAATCCCCCTGCCTGGTTTCCATATTATGTCCCTTTTAGTCTTTTCAACCATTTCCCTTTACTTCCAGCTTCAGTCTGTCTGGCCTCTCTCTGCCTCCACCTATGCTATGGCCCCCATCTGGTGTAATGAGGGATGAGGGTCACGTCGGGAAGCCCAGGCAGGGGACGCAGTGAATGTCCGCCACACTTCCTACTCCCTGCTGCATTTCCCCATCCTTTAGAGCCCACAAAAGCACTCTATGCCTCATGCATATTATCACTTAAAAATAATTTAAATTTTCATTACACAAGTGATATAATGTACATATTCTTTCTTCCTTCCTTGCGTCCTTCCTTCCTCTCCTCCTTTCTTTTTCTTTCTCTCTTTCTTTCTCCCTTCCTGACTTCCTTTCTTTCTTTTTATTGAGGTATTGTTACTTTGGAAGGTTGTGTTACTTTACAATATTGTGTTACTTTCAACTGTACACCAGAGAGATTCAGTTTTACATACATAGATATATACATTATTTTTCAGATTCTTTTCCATTATAGGTTATTACAAGGTATTGAGTATAGTTCCTTGTGCTATACAGTAAGTCCTTGTTGTTTACCTATTTCATATATAGTAGTTTCTATATATTAATCCCAAACTCCTAACTCTACATACTCTTTAAAGATGAAATTTTTTTAGACAAGACTAGGTTCCCCTTGATCACTTACTCTAATCATGGTCCTTTCCCCCCTTATATAGAGAAGGCATGGTTCAGTGTTTGGGGTGTATACTTCCAGTTATTTCTGATGTTTTTATATCCATATATATGTACCCATGGAGGGTATGTAATATTTACATTGCATGTGGCCATTTTTAATATAAATGGCATCGTACAAGTGTACAACGTACGCACAAGTATTTTGTAAAATTACTAGACATCTATCCATGTTAGCCCACATGGATGAGTCTCACTCTGGTTATCTGGTAGGTGCTACTCTATAGTATGAATCCATCACCATTTATTTGACAATTGCCTCTTTGATGAGCATTAGATTATTCCAGTGTTTAGGTTTACAAACATGGCTTCACTGAACAACTGGCGGACATGTCCTTTTGCCTGTGTGAACTGCTTTCACTGATTGCATTTTCTTCTCAGTACCACATGGTAAGATTAGAACAAAGCTAATATTTATTGAAAGATAAATCTCAGGCACTGAGGTAGGCATTGACACAACCAGGCACCGAGATAGGCATTTGCACGACACACTTTGAGCTAGGTATTATCATTTCCATTTTATAGATGAGAAAAATGAGGCTTAAGGAGGTAAAGTGAGTCATGATTTAAGATCCCATTCAAATTCTTGCTCCTACCATTTCCTTGTGATGGATTCTTTCCCTCCGACTCTGCTGTGAATCTCGTGACAGCGGGAACTACAGCCATACCTCCTTTATTCTCTAATATGTCCTGATTACACAATACATCTCAATAAAATGTGATTAATTATCCGGGAGACAAATTAGTGCTCTCATCTTAACTAGTGGGATATTTTATTTAGGTATTTTAGCAACAATAAGATGCTAGCCTCATAGAGTAGCTGGTTAAAATATTATTAGAAGTTAATTCATATTTTAGCAGATAATTCCTAATTAATTTGCTGTAGTTATCTTGTTAAATGTCAGTTAAATCTCTCCACATCCCTTACAGGTTTCTTCTATTCATAAAATGTAATTACACAGCTATTGCTCATGTATTCTTTATTGTTTATATAATCTACCAGTTAAATACCAGTCAAAAAGATTTATTTTCCAAGTTCTTAATAGCATCACTAATTGTTCTAATTAATAATCAATAATCCATTTGCATAGTTAATTGGGGGAAAGAATCCTAATGATATGGTGCCTTGCAGCTAGCCAAGCTGAGGCTAAAACTTTTATCTCCTATAGTAATCATTGCTCAGAGTGGAAGAGTTTATTTGAGCAACTCAGATTCCTTCAGGGCTCCTGGAAGTGCTGGGCTTAGTGTGAATGATGGGGAGCTCATACAATTCTACTGGAACATCCTTAGTCACATCATTTCTTAACAATATGTAATATAAGTGTCTCCATGGAACATAACCTATTTGCTGGATATGAGCTTTTGGAGACACAGGCTCAGGTGAACAAAAATAAATTTCTTCATTTTCCTAAAAATCAATTTAATGTTCTGAATCTGAGCCCTCAATCCACCTGATGCAAAAACTTAATATAGTCACTTTCAAATAAACTCAGTCCTATGTAGGACCTTCTCAGGCAAATAGATTTACATTCTAGATTTGAAAAAAATTCTCCCTTTCAGCTTTTTCCTCTCCCTCTTCCTTGGCACTGATGTTTAACTGGGGAAGACAGTGGTTTTACAATGGTCCCCACTGTGGTGTCATCTGGGCAGGGGCTGCCCATTTCCCAGGTTCCACCTGCTTTGGTCTGAGCTATCATCCTTTAAGGTATAATGTGAACAGTGGGTCCTTGAGGGAGCCCTCTTCACACTGACCCCACTACAAGGCATCAGTCATCCTCATTCACTGAAATATTTTTGGTTTTGCTGTAGCCTCCACCACCTCGGTTCCTAGTTATTCTTCATTGTCCTTCAGATCTCCAGGCTCCTGTGCTCCATTCACCCTTCCTCAGCCCTTACTAGCCCTTCTCATGAGCTTGGGATCACTTAGATCTGAATCATTCTTTGATGGCAAAAAAAGCTAAGGGACTGTCAGGGGTCTTTTCTGTGTTCTGACATCCCCCCACCCCTTACAGCCTCTCTCCTTTATTGTTCACATGCCCAAAGCCACAAAGGTCGCTGAAGAAGAAGCTGAAGAGTGTAACTCCAGGTGGGACCAGTAAGACACAGATCTTCTCTCTTTGACCCCAGAAAACCAGTGGTTCTTTTTCTACTCCCCTCTTCGAAATATCTGGGGTAGTTGGGGGCATGACACAAAGATAGACCCACATCTTTCTTCCCAGATCTTCTCCATCTCTTTTCTCCCTCTCCCTAACTTGTAGGGGAGGGGGTTGGTGTAAAGGCGGTTCTACTTAGGAGCATTCCTTTTGTTACATTTCCTATCTTACACCAGAAATCTCAGCACTTTATCTTGGAAGCTAACTATGTGGCATCTTTGTTCTCCGGCTCTGGAGTTAAATGTGGCCCCTTGTCAACAGCAGGAACAGGGTGGTCGCAAAGGAATAAAGAAAATAATATGCCATATATCTGGAAAAGGTGAAAACTCTAATTATAAAAGATATATGCACCCTAATGTTCATAGCAGCACCATTTACAATAGCCAAGATATAGAAGCAACGCAAATGCCCATCAACAGATGAATGGATAAAGAAGATGTACCATATATATATGGAATATTATAATATATATAATGGAATAGAAAAAAGAATCAAATAATGCCGTTTGCAGCAACATGGATGGACCTAGAGATTACCATACTAAGTGAAGTAAGTCAGATAAAGACAAATACTTATATGTGGAATCTGAAAGAATGATACAAATGAACTTACTTACAAAGCAGAAACAAACTCACAGAGATAGAAAACAAGCTTATGGTTACCGGAAGAGAGGCGGATAAATTAGGAGTTTGGGATTAACATATACATACTATTATATATAAAATAGATAAACAACAAGGGCCTATTCTATAGCACAGGGAACTATATTGAATAGCTTATAATAACCTATAATGAAAAGGATCTGAAAAAGAATATATATATGATGGTTTTGCTGTACACCTGAAATTAACACAACATTGTAAATCAACTACTTCAATACAAAATAATAAATATAACAAAAAAAGAAAGAAAGCAATATGCCAGGTAACATCTCAAAGCGTTACCTGACCACACTTTATCATGTCAGAGTCGAGGCTGGGAACTTTGGAATATGGGGAGACGCCAGTGTTCACGCCAAAGAGGACCAGCCTGAACCCATGACACAGAGGCAGAGAAGCAATTAGAAGTTCCTGAGGGCTCCATGAGGTGGGATTCAGACAGCTATGCAGTTAATTCATCTTGACTAATGGATTTTCAGTCTCAGGCAAATTTCCTATAAAGCAAGGAAAAAAAAATGCTTCTTTGATTTGTTTTTTATCCTAAATCTCTGGCTTCACGTAACAAATAAGTCTATATGCTTGGGGGCTTGGGGCTGAGAACCGTACATTCTAAGAGGTTTCAAAGAACTAAAAAAAAAAAAAACAAAAAGGATTTAAAATAAAATCCCATCATTGTTCACTGAATTACAAATTGCAATTGGTGAAAGAAAATAATATTTGGATTTGGAAGAAGAAAACTCCTTTACCCGAGTACATCATGAGCCTGTTAATGCAGTTGCCTCTCTCCAGACAAGGCTGCCAGAGTAGACACACATCAGATCAACCAGAAGTATTATCACCCTATTGAAGAGACTATCGATAGTCATGTTTTATGAAGCAACTGCCCCTTTCAATTAACAACAAAGAGCTTTACCCCTTCTTCTCTGTTTATTCTTCGCCCTGGCTCTTCTCACAAAGGAATTGCTTTTCCACAGCGACCCTTCTCACAAAGAAAAACTGCTTCTTCTGTCCATAATAATAGAAAGAAGATGAAGCAGGACTAGTCTATCTCATAAAGCTCAAGATGGATTGCCAATTAGTTCAGGACAGCACATAGTATACCAGCATGGGAAGCCCCCTCTGAAGATCATCTTGTCCATCTTCTGTCTTCTGACAAGATGCTCTTTGAGTCAGCCAAGAGGGGTCTCTCACCTTGAACGTCTCTGAGGAAGGACGTTCCTTAGCTTCTTGCTATTGACCATGTTACCGAATGCAAGTTTGTGTGCGATGCACAGTGAGGCCAAACAAACTGAATCATCAGAGTTTGGAGCAGAGAAGGGTTTATTACAGGGCCATGCAAGGAGAACAGGTGGCTTGTGCTCCCCCCAAACCCCAAACTCCCTGAAGGGTTTCAGCAAAGCATTTTTAAAGGCAAGGTGAGGGAGGGGCGTCCCAGGGTATGTGATCAGCTCGTGCACAATTCTCTGACTGGTTGATGTTGAGGTCACAGGGCAGTTAACATTATCAATCCTTAGGCACCAGAAAGTCTGGGGGCTACCTGCTCATGATCATCAAGTAGTTGATTTCTTCCGTTTGGTGGTGGTTTTAGCATCTGACAAACAACTCTGGAAATACGCAGCAGATACTATTACCTAGGTACTTCAGAGAGGAGCTACAGCAGAGAATATGGGGAGGGGTCTGTCCCAGAGAGGCCCCATAGGGTCCTGCTTGGTTACAACCATGCCAGTCTTATATTTGGGAATTAGACATAAAGTCTAATCAAAATCTTTCCTACCATTTTTTACTTTCCTTCCTCCTCACAAGGCTTGCCCATGGAAAAATAAAGTTGGTGCTTTCTCTCTTCTCCTTTTTCCTTTTTATGCATCCTCTGCTCTCTACATCTCCCAGGTTATTCTGGGTCTTAATTGTCACAGAGGGAAGTAGATGAATGCACTTTCTTTTTCAGACATCAGTCCATTGCAAAATGAGCTGTGCAAGAAGAAAGAAATGTATAATACAAGATGTTGAATTATTAATGATGACATTTCAGGCACCTCTGAAAGGGAGATTGGGGTTAGAGTGAACTTTGTCCACATCCCTCCAATAATGTCATGCTTGTAAGCTCAATCATGACTGCTGAGTCAAGGCAGCCAGCTATAAACTTCAGGAGACCTGCATCCGTCTCTTCTCAATAGCTACCTCACTTTGGCCACCTTATTAAATGTTTCTCAGCCTCGTTCTTCCTGTCTGTAAAATGGGTGGTGGTGGTGGTAAGTAGCCCACATCATAGGTGGTTTTGAAGATCAAATGGGATGACACAGATGATGCACTTTCCGCAACGCTTGTCAGACACATTGTGCTTAGTACAAACCGGCTGTTATCAAAAGACATGGTGACGTTTTACAGGTACAATCAAAAGATTTTCGGACAGACTACTGGAATACTAAGAAGTGTCAATGGGGAGTCGCTGTTCTTTCTACTGATATAGTTGATGAATATTTACTATATTACCAACAAGTATTTTTCTCTCCCAGTATAACATAGTCTGGCAAGTAGTGAAGGCACAGAAGCTCAGGGAAGTGAGAGGCTCCCCAGAGCACGATAGGAGTGGATGGTCCTGTGAGTGTGAAGGACAGCGGTTCTGTCCTCTGCTTGCCCTAAACATATTGTGCTTCTCATTAACTAGAGTGAGTGTCAGCAAGGTCTGGCAGTTGGGTTGAACCTTTGCACATTTCACATCTCCATATTTTATATTTCCCAGAATGGACCCCTATATACTCTTTTTCATTCTAAGATAGAGGTCCGCTTAGCATACAGTCAGGTAGACCGACAAGCCCTGATTTGGTGAAACCTAGAAGAATTACGAACTGTGGCAAAAATAGTCAACTAGGGAATAGCTGAGGCATATTTACTTTTCCCCTTGGTATCTGTAGAAATGGACATCTTCAAGCATCACAGAAATAATCACCTAATCTATATATTTTTCCCCTTTTTATGGTTTTTATTGGTATACAACACTATTCAGGTTAGGCTCTTCCATCTCCCAAGCCAATTTATTTTGCACCTGTGTTTATATTGATGCTATCCAGACAGTGGTCCTCCACTTCCCCTGTCAGTTTCCATCGTGCATTTCACATATTATGAACTTATTTAAACAAAAATCATCCTCTCTGGGTACCTTTCCTTTCCATTTTGTTTCCCCCCTGCCCCATGCTACCAATTCTCATTTCAAAGCAACATCATAATATCATTTATTGTTTTTCCTCTCTTGTTTTCCTAAACTTCTCCTATAACATTCAGAGTGTGAGAGGTGCCAGTGAGGAAATATATGGCTTTAGTATTGATTTATAGTCAAGAAGGTGTTTTTTACTCAAAATGTTTCTAAAAGGATTCATATCAATTTTTTTAGAGCAATGAGCCCTCAATAATGGTTGTACTTTATATTTGTAGGGTGCTTTACAGTTAGTTTTTAAATGTAATTTCACTAGATGTCATTTTAGGGAGTTTGGAGAAAGAAAAAGGGAGAAAATACAGCTAGTTATCCAGATCATTCTAAATATTCAGATTTTTGGCAACACTGTAGACTGGCACGCAGATGTGAGACTGAAATTTTCACCCTTCCTCCAGAGGCTTGGTGTTGCGGAAACACAGCTCATTGTGTATTAGAATCAAAATGAGGTGGTGGTGCGTGTTGGGGGATGGGAGCTTTTTTGATTATATGAAATAATTTAAACACAAGGAAGCAAATCTGAATACAGTTTTAGCTCAGTAATGGTTTTCTTAGTTTCCATTTGTTCAGAGGTACTTTTCTATTTCCCAGGCTCAGGAAGACCTGCTATAAATACCTTAATCCTTACTAAAGCAGTTGTTTTTGTACCTATTCCCATATAGATTTGCTGGAGCCACGAGGGAGAATTTATTTTCGTAATCTGCCTGCAAAGGATCACCATTCCTCCTGCCTCTGCCAGCCTTGCCCAGATGAAAGGCCCAGAGTCTCATGCATGCCTCTCAGGCCAGCTGTGGGAGATTGGCTTGGATTTTTTTAAGAGAAACTAGGCTTTTCCATCTTTGAAGAAATATCTGTGGAACGCACACTTCGGTAGACAACTGCTAGAGGTCACCAAATCCTGCACACAGTTTGTCACTCGTTTATAAATGGGCCACATTTCTTCCTCTGAAATGACAGATCTGGCGAGTTAATATTATCTCGCAGAACACTTATCCTTGAAATGAGAGGTGCTTCAATGATCGAGAGGTCTTTTTCAAGAGTTCCTGGGCTACGTTAGAATCTCTTGAGCACAGGAGGAATGTTGGTGAGGAGTTCATCCTTTGTCTTCCTCCATCCTTCCTGCTGCCTTGAAGCCCAGTACCCCCGAGTTGGACTTCAAAGCCTGCCCCATGTTGGAGAGCCTCTGCTCCACTTTCTCTGGGCTACAGAAAGCAAGATGCTTCAACTGCTCTTTGTCTATGAGAGTTTGATAAGTAAGGAAGAAACTGTTCATCTCTTTTACAGTTCATTACACCTGAGGAACCTTATTTAGTCAAAGGAAATTGCTCTCTGGGGAATGGTTAGAATTAACAAGGAGTGAAACCTTTAGGGGTGGAAAACTCTCTCTGCATATTACAGAAAACAAAATCCAAACTCCCAAACCTGCTCCATAATACGTTATCTCACTAGTAAATGAAAGGCCTTTTACTTTGCTTAACTCTTCCTCTGTGAGTGTTACATCAATTTGGTTGCTTCTGTTCTTGTTTTCTATTTTCCCCAGGTGGGTCAGATCTGGTTTCAGTTCATAAAATGGTAAACTTTCTAAAAGTTGGAAGATCCAAGCTTAAGATGCATCATTTTGAGACACAGTCACTGGGAGTTCCTATGTGGTCTCTTGGAAGAGTTGAGTCAGGAGAGACAAGCCTCAGGAGGTGGACTGGACCAAGTGTTGTCGTTTTTTTTCTTTAAACATCTTTATTGGAGTATAATTGCTTTACAATGGTGTGTTAGTTTCTGCTTTATAACAAAGTGAATCAGCTATACGTATACATATATCCCCATATCTCCTCCCGCTTGCGTCTCCCTCCCACCCTCCCTATCCCACCCCTCCAAGTGGTCACAAAGCACCAAGCTGAGAGTAAGTTGGGACAAAGTGAGAGAGTGGCATGGACATATATACACTACCAAATGTAAAATACATAGCTAGTGGGAAGCAGCCGCATAGCACAGGGAGATCAGATCGGTGTTTTGGGACCAAACGTTTTTAAGATAGCCCTTCTTCTTATGAGTGACTAGCATCTTGGTATTTATAAATAGTTTGTTCCCATCACTAGTCATCATGACCATGACCTTGGTAGGCATCACTACCATGATCTTTGTTTCCAGAATCTTCCTCTACTTGTTTAGTTCATCCTGGCCTCTTCAGGCTTAAAAGGGCCTCTTTCAGAGTCTTTGAGTTTTGTCATCTTTACTTCTTTACCTAGGAGGCTCACAGAGCTTCTTTTTTCAGTACTGATTACATTCTGGCAGCTACCTTCCCCTGTCCTGACCAAATATACTTCTGTCGTTGAAGATGAAGGAGTTTCTGAAATCAAGAGGCTCAAAGATTTAGGTCTGATGTGATGTGCTCACCATAGGAACAGGACCAGGAGATGGAGGGTTTCTGTAGAGTCTCTCAACACTGAGTGAAAAATTAGAATTTAGGTCTGAAGTCTCCATGTCAGTTCTAAGAAGTCTCTTACTGAGTACTGGGACATGTGATGGACTATAATTTGAAGAATGTCTGAAAGATGTTGTTCTGTTTTTAGGCATTTTTGACAGTCACTTTATATAAGTAGGTTCTTGGTTTATGTCACTCTTTCCTAAATTCATTCTGAAGTACAGGGGACATGTCCTGGTTTGGGAGTCAGGAAGCTTGTTTGAAAACATCTTCTCATCTGCTAACCAATCAGGTGACCTGTGGTAAGTCACGCTGCAGCTCTGGGCTGATTCCACACCTAGAAAGTGGAGGTGGACCTGGGTGATCACCAAGGAAGCTAAGTTGCTGGGCAGGCATAGCGTTTGAACACTGATTGTCTTGGGATCAGAAATTCATAAACTTTGATGAGCTTCAAAATGATTGGAGTACTTTATTAAAGAATAGATTTCTAGGCTCACCCCAACAGGTCTTGTCTGGTAGCCTTTGGGGCAGAAGCAATCCAGCAGGCTGCACGCCTAATCAGTGCATTGAGTGAGTCTGATGCTCAGGGTCCTCAAACCATGCTCTGAGAAACACCACTTCAAGAGGGATCATTTCAGAGTCACAGAGAAACCTCTCCTTCCCACTTCCTTATTAACAGTTGAATGGTCCTCACTGGGGTACCAAGGGAAGACTTCTCATTGGGCTTGAAGCGCAAATGTCCTTGATAAAAATATAATCATACCGAAGTATAAGTGACAAGTTTGAGTCCTTTCTAGAAGGAGGGTTTGATGGGAGAGAGGGGGAAGCTTGAGGGTGTTGAATGACTTAGGGGGACACAAAGGTTGGGGAAAGTGTGGGATGTCTCAAAGATGAGCTGCACCGACTTTAACATTTTGCTGGTAGCTGTCTTCAGAGATACAGACATAGAGTTGATGAGAGATGGGAGATGAGGAAAGGAGTTGAGTAGAGTGGTTGGACCCATGCATCCAGAAAATAAGAGCTTGGGGATATTTTCTGAAAGACACACAGGTGAAAAGTATGTGACTAAGAGATGACTTGTTCCAGCAAGTAACCTATGATGACTGGCTGTGCCCTGAAGGTACAGGCGGAGTCATTTGATAATATGACATCTGTGGGGTGATGATGACCACTAGAGCGTGTGTGCTGGGGCAGGTGTGTGTGTGTGTGTGTGTGTGTGTGTGTGTATGTGTGTGTGTGTGTGTGTGTTTGTGGTGTAGGAGAGGTGAGGAGAGAGAGAGAAGTCCTGTTTAATAAGTCCAGGACAGAGAGTAGAGCTAAGCGACTCAATAACTCTGTTCTAGTTTCAGCTCTGTTGGTGCAAGGGAAAGGCACCGAAATTAGCCTTCAATCCAGTTTATTTGTTGCTATCTAAATTCCAATTTATTTTTTTGTCAAGTTGGCCCATTTGCATGCAAGGTGCCTAGCTCTAATCTACTCTGATAATGACTTGGGTAAGCAGGTTGAAAATTTCTTACTTCTCCCTGAAGGCTCACAATGTGAAAAGGAAGGATAATAAAGCAACCTTTTCATGATTAAACAAGACATAAAATTACATCTTGTTTTTATTCTTCTCAGTTTTTTCCCCAACTCTAACAACTTTAGATGCTGAACTAGGCTTGGCAGGGACATGGACTCAAGGAGAAGGGTGACTTGTTTCTTGGAATTCAAATTTCTCTTTATCGTGAAGCCTTAGTAATACTGCCCAGCCAATTTCTACCTTAAACAAACACAAACCGAATGAGAGACATAATTTAATCTCTACACAGCCAATGTCCATTAATAACCTAGATTTCCCTAAACCTAAATCTTATAGACAGCTTATTCATCTTTTTTCTTTAAATGTTTGATTCTTCTCTAAGATTTATTCTCAGAGATAGTTAATTCTTACATGGCTGACATTATACGTTCTCCATGTAAAAATTCAACAACTCCCCTTTCAATTACAATCCATTTCATTTGGTTTTGTTCCATACTGTCCCATTCTCCTTCTTGTTTCATTCTAGAAATCACTGGAATCATATCTCAAACTTAATTCCCTTTTTGAATGTCTGGATTAGTTACCAAGACTTCATTTCAATGGTGTGGGATAAATCCCTGCAAGAATTGAATTCCTTTAACCATCCCACTATTAATCCCCTCTCCTAACCCTGCCAGACACTGAACCTAGAGTCAATGGGACTATGTTCACTTAAGAGGCCAGGATCTGAGTGAATTGCCAGACAGTGTTGGAGCATCGCTGAAAAACAGTTAATAAAAGAGAGAGTTAGTCCAAAGGAAAATTTGAAAAAGGTGACATTTATTTAACGTCCCTTTCTCTCAACATTTTCTTCCCTCATGTGGCCCCTTGTTAACTTTCCCTTTCTCTTTTCTAGCCCCAGAGTATGCATGTTACTTTCCTGTTATCCTGGACACCCCTCTATAGCAACATAATGAATGGATGACTCCTCCTTCCCATGCAAACAAAGTCATAGACCTCAGCTCTCTACTTTTCTAGGTGACCCCTGGTTAACTTATAAGCAAAGCTATACTGAAGAATAGAGGGTTACTATGTTATATTCTTTTGCAATTTTTTGACTTTTAAAAGGAAACTTCAGAAATGATATACCCCAAATGGTGAGGATGTGGGGAAAAGGGAATCCTTGTGCACTGTTGGTGAGCATGTAAATTGGTGCAGCCACTATAGAAAACAGTATGGAGATTCCTCAAACAATTAAAAATAGAACTATCTTATGATCCAGCAATCCCACTTCTGGGTATATTCAAAGAAATGAAAATGGGATCTTGAAGAATTTCTGCACCCTCGTGTTCATTGCAGCATTATCCACAATAGTCAAGGTATAGAGAGGACTAGGTGTGCATCAACGGATGAATGGATAAAAATGTGGTGTGTGTGTGTGTGTGTGTGTGTGTGTGTGTGTATACATATATAAATTCAGCAATAAAAAAGAAGGAAATCCTGCTTTTTGCAACACCATGGATGAAACTTGAAGGCATTATACTAAGTGAAATAAGTCAGAGAAAGAAAAATAAAGTATGATCTCACTTTTATGTGGAATCTAAAAAGATGAACTCATAGAAACAGAAGGTAGAATGGTGTTTTCCAGGACTGGAAGGTGGCCTAAACGGGGAGATGTTGTTGAAGGGTGCAAACTTTCAGTTATGACAAATAGGTTCTGGGAATCTAATGCACAGCATGGTGACTGTAGTTAATAATACTGCCTTATGTACTTGAAAGTTCCTAAGAGAGAAAATCTTAACTGTTTTCACCATAAAAAGACATGGTAATTATACGATGTGATGGAGGTGTTAGCTAATGCTATGCTGGTCATTATTTTGCAATATATAAGTGTATCAAATCAACACATTGTACACCTTAGATTTATACAATGTTATATGTCAATTATATCTCAATAAAGTTGGAAAAATGTGCTACTTGTTTGCTTTAAAAAAAGACAGAAATGATTTCCCAAAGGAATGAATCATTTTGATGGAATCCTAGGCACCTTGGTAGAAAATTTTTTTAGCTAATGTCTGTCCCTATTGTTCAAACACTACCAAGTATATCATTTTCTATTTTATGCCTAAATAAAATCATTTCTGCCAGCTGGGACTGAGGGGGCGCTTTTAGTTAGAAATGATAGCCGAGTAATTGCTCACTTCATTCATTTTTGTGTCCACATAATTTATTCATTCATTTAACAGATATTTACTGAGCACCTACTGTATTTCAGGCTGTGTGAGGTGCCTTGGATACAAATGATGAATAAGGCAGTTTTTCAGGGAGTGAAATTTGAATAACCAGAGTTCACTTCCTGACTTCTTCTAGGCTAGGATATTTGCCAAACCCATCCCATCCATAGAAAAAAAAAAAAAAAAAAAAGAAGGATGGAGAAGATGTAACTAACACACACTTGAACTTAATCCTTGCCACTCTCTTACTGTGGAAGAAAGGGTTTGGAAAAGCAAGATAAATACTTCAGTCGGAGCAAGCTAGCTGCCAAGCACATTTAAAAATCAAATTACCATTTTAGTGGTATGCATCATTTTCATATCAAATGATGACATTATTGGCAAAGGCTAGAAAGTGACACAATTTTGAGTGCTTAAACCGTACCAACAATGCTGTGGTGATCATTATTTTGCAATATATTAGTGTATCAAATCAACACATTGTACACCTTAGAGTTATACAATGTTATATGTCAATTATATCTCAATAAAGTTGAAAAAAAGTGCTACTTGTTTGCTTTACAAAAAGACAGAAATGATTTCCCAAAGGAATGAATCTTTCTGATGGAATTCTAGGAAGCTAGCTTCGATGGACTACAAAGCTCTTCTGCCATCTGTTACCCTCGCTCCCCATCCTGGTGGGAATGGGAAACAGAGGGCTTCCAAGTGGTGAAAGGAGATTGGCCGCTGCCTTGAGAGGGTGCAGTGAGGAGGGCCTGTTCCCCCATCTGATGTCCTTCCCACTGTGGCTGCATAAAGGAATGAATTCCCAGGCAGCAGTCTTATAAACATGCTATTCTTTATTACTGCAAATAGATGACATGTTTACTGAAGAAAACACAGCAGGACACAAAGCAAAAAATAAAAATGATTCATAAAACCTGGAGATAGCTAATATTGATATTTCAGTGTAGATCTTTTCAATCTTTTAAAAATTTCTGTATTCATATGAATGTGTGTGTTCAAAGCAAAATTGAGATCAAACTGTAATTATTTCCACTTAATGCAGGGCAGCCTTCATGAGCACATGGCCTGCGCTTGTTTTAATGCTCTGCTGTTGCCATCATGAAATTCTTAATCATTTTATCTTTGAACTTGTGTTTTGTAATTGAAGTCCTGTGGGACATGTGTGTGAGCAGAGGACATCCAGGCAGCGTGGGTGACTCCTGTTCTTGTGGCCCTGTTTGCAGATAGTGTTCATTGTGTTCATGTAGTGTTTCTCCATGAGCACAGAACTGCAGTGGGTCCACAGCGTATGAGACTTTCATGAGACTGAAACATGAAGCAGGTTAAGCATATTACATTTTGAACAAGTAGGAATATTGACAGTTGCCAGACGTCATGCTTTCCATTTGAACCAGAACTTGCATCTAACAAAGACAATGGTGAACAAAGACAGTGGTGTCCTAAGAAATGAGAATGACCAAGAAACCCTATCATATCCTTTCTTACTCATGCTACTTCCCTCTACTAGCCAATCACTGATGCTGAAAATGACGACATTGAAGGAAAGGGGAAAATAGAGCAACCCATTGTTCTTTTTCCTTTCAGTCCTTCCTTACTCGCCAGTGAGCTGAAAGGAGAAAATGTTCGTATCAAGAAGTGAAATAAAAACAGCTGAGTTCATTTTGTGCAGCATTGCCACAGTTTTGGCAAGAAAGAAATACACGTGTGTATAAACTCTAGAAAATGAATTGTGTGATTTTGATAATTCTGCAAGCAAGTTAAATAGTTTTATTATTTACATTTTAAACTTGCATTGTGTAATAGAAAGATGAATGGTGAAATTCATGCTAATAATTTAAATTTTTAATTTTTCTTTTAGAACAACATTAAATAGCAAAAAAATGCCATGTCACGTCAAGCAAGAGACCATGGCAGAAAGGAAAGGTACTTTTATCCTGCTTATTGGCCGCACAGTTTCGTTCTACTAGGCTGTGCAAATTATGTAGCCAGCCCTGACTGAACCCTGTATTATGATCTTTTTTCAAGTCATTAAATATGATTTAAAAGATTATTACTAACAGCTGCATAGTAAACAGTTTCAATTGATGAATTTATTTAACTTATCTCCTATTATTTTTGGGATCTTTAGATGGTATACAATGCGTTTACAATTAGTGGGTTATTATGGTATGATGAAAATCTCTGTACATAAATATTTACATACATCCAGGGTTATTTCCTTAAGTAAATTACAAGAAATAGAGTTGCTAAGTCAAACAATATGTATGTTTTTAAGGGTTTTGAGATATAGTGACGCATTGCTCTTCAGAAAGTTTGTAGCAATTGACAATTTTCACCTTAATATTGCAACCTCAGTCCGTCCTTCAATTACTGTTCATAACTATGCGTCTGTCTTGGCGTTTGTTCTTCAGTTTATTCATTCATCAACAATGCCAACTACTTGCCAGGCACTGTATTAGGAAGGTACTGGAGCCAATGGTGAGCAAGATGGGACTTGCCTTCATTCTACTTAAAATCAAAGTGATGAATCAGACACTCAAGAGTCACATACAAACATATATGTATTTACAAACTATAATGAGTTATATGAAGGAAAAGAATGAAGTGTTCTTAGAGAATGTAGTTGGGGATTTGACTTAGCTGGAGAGTCAAGAAAGGTTCCCCTGAAGAAGTGATCTTTAGGTAAGATTTGAAAGAGTAGGAATAAAGTTGGTAAGGAAGGAAAGGGAAAGAGATTAGAAGCATTTGAGGCAGAGGATGGCCAACCTGAGCAGAGTCCTATGGGAGGCGGAGGCATGTTGATGTCTTAGAACCAGGTCAGTGCAGAGAGCAGAGGGGAGCATGGAGAGAGATGAAGCTGGAGTGGTCATTTTGGACTAGACAAGGGGTCAGGAAACTATAGCCCACCAGCCAAATCCAGCCTGCTGTTTGTTTTTGTAAATAAAGTTTTATTAGAACATAGGTGTGCTCATGGTTGAGGTTTCTTTTTATTTAAAGAACGGATGCACTTATACATTTATTTATTTTATTTATTTATTTTGGGCTGCATTGGGCCTTCGTTGCTGCACGTGGGCTTTCTCTAGTCGTGGTGAGCGGGGGGGCTACACTTCAATGAGGTGCACAGGCTTCTCATTGCGGTGTCTTCTCTTGTTGCGGAGCACGGGCTCTAGGTGCGCGGGCTTCAGTAGTTGCAGCACGTGGGCTCAGTAGTTGTGGCTCACGGGCTTAGTTCCTCCGTGGCATGTGGGCACAAGCCGGTGTCCCCTGCATTGGCAGGTGGATTCTTAACCACTGCACCACCAGAGAAGTCCCTGGTTTTTTTTTTTTTTTTTTTTCTGTCTATGGCAGAATTAAGAAGTTGTAACAGAGATCACATGGTAAAGTCTAAAATGTTTACCATGAATGTTGTGTAAACAACAACAAAAAATGTTTGCTGACTGTTGGATGAGAACATGAAAGACCTTGAAGTCTGCAGAGAGGTTTCAGTCTTTACCCCAGAAAAACGGAAAATGATTGAAACATGACATGAGGAGACTTGGGCTCTGGAATGCATTGGGTGGGCGGCGGGAGGGTGGTGAGGACAGGTGGAGATGCAGGAAAACCAGTGCAGCCTATCACAATATTCCAGGTAAGAGCCTGGCCCCCTGTAACAGGGCAATGTTAGAGATGGAGACTGGGAAGTAAAGCCAAGGGGTGAAACTTGATGTGTGAAGGGTCAAAAATTACCCTTAGGTTTCTGTCTAGTAGAATTACGTGTGCCACAAAACCCTTCACAGAAACAGGAAAGATTGGAAAAGAACCATTTTGGAGTGCTGTAGGAAATATTAATGAGTTCATTGTGAGGACCTTTGAGATATCCAAAAGGATTTTGAGCAGGCAGTTGGATAAAGATTTCTATAGTTAGGAAACGTGGTAAATACTTCCCATTATAATCTGACCAAATACACATACTTAGTGTCCCATTATATATTTCCTACTGGGTTTACATGTGCCACTTGACTTTTCAATGCCAGGAACGTTTATTTAGTAGCTATGAGGTGCTAAGCACTTGTGAGTTGCTGCAAGGATACAAATATGGATAAAATAGACTTTCTGCTCTCAAGACACCCACATACTACACCCATGTATCAGGAGGTCACCGATTAGAGTTGGGCCAAAAAATTCTGTGTGAGCAAACAGCAAATGCAAAAACAAGATAATATGGGAAGAGTAATTAATTGTTAAGAGTGAGGAATCCACAAAGGAGGTGGCATTGGAGTTTTGAAGGATGAATGGGGTTTCAGATAGTACAGGGGATGAGATGCATGGACATGATGGCAAGGAAAACAGCATGAGCTGAGAAACAATTCAGCTATTTGTAAGCAGTGGTTTCTCTTTCTATTTTTACTAGAGTCACCTCCACACCCCACCCCACTCCTGAGCTTAGAACAATGTTGGGCACCCTGATTCTGCTTTGGTTGACTCTAATCTCTGTTTCTTATGAGCACATAGTGTTTCATCACCCATACTGTAGATAAGAGATCTTATCTGTCTGATCCCTTCCTCCCATTGTAGAAATAATTAATTGCTTTCTCCTCTTCACTCTTACATTACTTTATCGTTTATGCTATAATTGCCCTTGTCAAGCACCATTGGGGTTAAATGCATATAAGTCCCTTTGTCTACTTTTTCACTTATGGCTTCTACTTCTTTGGACCTCCAGTGCCCAGAGCAGTGCATTATCAAAACGACAATACATGGCAGCTGAATCAAAGCGAACAGAAGCCAATAACTTCTGGCTTCGGTGCTGGTAGTTTGAGTGATCTGATGAAAAGTCCCAGACTACGTGCTGGTGAGGAATGGTAGCAGAAGAAGAAATTGAATTTGAATAATTGAATTTTAAGAATGAGGCATATGCTTCTGCTGTAACCTCCCCACACCAGACAGCATAGCCCAGATGCGAGTCAAAATGAATTATGTATTTAATGTGTCTCATGGGGTTGGCATCCGACATAATAGGAAGAGAAGGCAGGGATTATAATCAAAGTGGCAACAACTGAAGACGTTTAGCCGGTGGGGAAAGATCAGGGCATATCTTCAGATATTTAGTCAACCTTGTGCTGGAGAAGAGTGGGCCTGATTGAGGGTGGATGTGTGTGTGTGTGTGTGTGTGTGTGTGTGTGTGTGTGTGTGTGCGTGCGTGCAGTTTAGAGAGAGAACACACTAAGTAGCAGGATCAAGATCTCTAGGGCAGATGTTTCTTGGGGTTGCAGGAGCTGAACGCCAATTCGGAACGTTGATGTTGATGCATAGGACTTGAACCTGGGAAAAATCAAAGGACTTTGCATGGGAGACTCTGCATTGTTTCAGTATCTCCTGAACTTAGCACAAGAAGAAATGGGGTTTTGTGGAACCAAGAGGGAATTAAGTCATCAGAAAGAGGGACTCTATCTTACAACTGTCACGTGCAAAAAAAATACTACCCTTTTTAATACATGCCCAACTTTTTATATGAGTTTATCAGTATCTACAAGTTCAATAAGAGAAAAGAGAGGGTCAGGGAGGTTGAATAACATTGTTCATATCACACAGCTCGAAAAAGCAGTTTGGAAACCTTCTTTTGACCAATATTAAAACCTAGGATTTCATCAATATACTCTCGGCTCTCTAGATTTGGAGACCGGAAAAAGATTGTGAGGGACTTCCCTGGTGGCACAGTGGTTAAGAATCTACCTGCCAATGCAGGGGACGTGGGTTCGATCCCTGGTCTGGGAAGATCCCACATGCCGCGGAGCAGCTAAGCCCATGCGCCACAGCTACTGAGCCTGCGCTATAGAGCCTGTGAGCCACAACTACTGAGCCCACGTGCCACAACTACTGAAGCCCACGCGCCTAGAGCCCATGCTCCACAGCAAGAGAAACCACCGCAGTGAGAAGCCTGTGCACCACAACGAAGAGTAGCCCCTGCTCGCCGCAACTAGAGAAAAGCCCTCTCGCAGCAACGAAGACCCAATGCAGCCAAAGATAAATAAATTAATTAATTAAAAAAAAAAAAAAGATTGTGAACCTTTGGTGAGATATCCTTCAGCGTAGGTATCTGACAGATGGAAGGGAAGGGAATGTGGGTGTTGCCATGATCTGGACTCCTTAGAGAGGGGCAGGCAAATGGCCTAGGTGAGCTCTGGACGCTTCTTCTGGATCCATGGCATTGTTACAAGTAAGCCTTACTACACTCCCTTGTAATGCCCACGGTTCTAGAAGAGCTGTGATTTGGAGCTAGAGGATTTAGCCCTGCCCTCCAGGCTCCACGGAGAGGGGAGACGAGAAGACAGGGACTAAGGGGAGGTGGGAAATCCTGGGACACGAAAGGCTGATGAAATGTCGTTATGGTACATCACAACTGGAGAGGATCTTCACCACCATTTAAAGCAATGCTTTTATTTTACAGCTAAAGAAACTAAAGCCCAGGGACGGGCTCTAGGATATTTATTTTTAAAAGAGAAATTTATCCTTGTGGTTTTTCTAGAACTTTCTTCAGCAACTTCTGGACATTTCTATTCTCCCAGGAGCATAAGACCCTTATCATTTTTATAGGGCCTTTCTCTCAAAAAGTTTTCAAATCCAAGACACTTGATAAGCTTTTCAGGTATTACCCCTGTTAGATATGCTGTATTTTTAAAAATCTAAGTATTTCTCATTGGAAATGAATATATTCTCGTGATGAATATTTTATGACAACAAAATTAATAGAAGAAAAAAATCATTTTTTCCTTTCATCCAGAGACAACCATTCATAATATTTTAGTGATAGTTTCCTTCCAGTCCTTTTTTTAATGTATCTTTTTTTTTTCATGTTCTTTTATGAAGATATTTGAATAAGAGAGTTTGGAGCTGAATTTCAGGCATGTTGAATGAGTGTTTGGCCCTGTGAATTTATATATTGTGTATGTGTGTTTGGTGTGTGTGTGTGTGTGTGTGTGTGTGTGTGTGTGTGTGTAGGGCTGGGAGAGGCAGAGGGAAGGTGAGGTTTGGAAGAAGGGGTCTGCCTTCTGGAAGACCCCTTCCAGGGGCCAGCACACTGGAAGCCCCGTGCAGGGGTGGCTGCCGCAGCTCCCTAAGAGACCAGAGGCTGAATGCTGTCCTTGGGGCGGGGGAGAGGGGAGCGGTGGATTGCCCGTGTATCACACACGTAACTTAGCTCGTGTGCTCTGCCAGCCACTCAGATGTGAATGGCCTGATCGAATGACGGCTGGATTACCATGATGTCTACTTCTGTTGTCTCCACTTCATGAAAAACTACTCAAAAAGAGGAAGCATGAAACAGGGGGAAAAAGAATCACCCTAAAGAAGCTGGGGTCCTTTAGGAACTCATCAATGCCATCTTGTCACTGGTCAAAGATGGAGGGATTGAGAGATCAGGAGATGCGCGGTTGTGTCGTCTGCTTTCTTGGTCCAGGAAGAAGCAAAGCGGCTCAGGCATCACACTGGAATCTCTTAGGTGGCTGGGCTGGCAAAAGGAGCATGCTCCCAGCATCACACAGACCCTCGCTGCTCCCACTGTGTTTCTCCACTGACGATTCTGAAGACTTGCCACAGCAACCAGCTGTCACTGTCAACCCCAGTGTTTTTCTCTCTCACGCTTTCACTCGCTTTCCATCACACACAAGACTTCTGTTAACTAGAAGCCTTTGCAGTAAGGCAGTGAGGTCCTAGGGGTTAGAGCCCCTGTCGGCCAAAGCTGCCAGTGGCTGTCTGGGCTCCAGACATTTTTAAGATCAAAATCAGGGGGAAAAAATATCAAACCACTTTTTGAAGCTGCTGCTCCAGTTTTCTTTGGAGTTACCGGGTCTCCTCTCCGCCCACGGCCCCAGGCACTGTCTGACCCAGCCTTTTATACACTTACACTCCAGAGCGTTTCCAAAAATATACATGCCCGTTAACAAAAAGTCATCTTAGCCAGAGCTGTCTTGGTGGGAAGAGTCTGTCTGTCCAGGGGCTCTGAGCCCTCTTGCTCCAAGGACAGGACTGTGGGAGGGGACAGAGAAGCTGCAGATTGCAAGGGTTGGCAGCAGCTTCTGCCTTTTAGTCCCTTCCCCCTCCTCCCTCTGCAAGGGCTTCTCCTGCCTGAAGAAGCTTCTGTGCAGAGAGTGCAGGGCGGAGGCCAGGATTTGCAGGCAACAGATGGAAAACAATCCTGGTGCCCCTTCACTGCTAACGTGACCTTGGAAAAATTACCTAACCTTTCTGAGTCTCAGTTTCCTCATCTATAAACTGAGACTAATGACAACTGTCTACTGGATGTACAGGAATTAAGTTAGCAACATATGCTTGAGGTCTGATACATGGTCACGTGGAGCCTCTGCAGACGCAATAGCTATTATTACCACCCTTTGTCTGTGTTACAGCTATGCTCTTCCATAGCAAGCTCTCCCCGCTACACTCTACATGTCTTGCCCACCTTTGCGGGTGGTAGCCCATGGACTTACACATATGAGGGATGAGAACATCGAATGAGGTGTAGACCTGAGCTCTAGGAGTTGTCCTGTTCCAAGAGTCAGGGCACAGCTCTGCTACCGGCCAGGCAGGAAGGTAACCTGAGGGTTAGGACCCTTAGAAGGACTCACTGCCTCCAAAGATTCCTCCTCCGCCGGCCTGGCTGATGCCTGAAATCCCATCATTACAGATTCCTCTCCTTGACATAGGAAACACGATCCCTGTTAATAAAAAACATCCCCCAGGGGGGCGACGTGCCATGAGGCATTTGCCCCTGCCTGTGACTGGGAAGGATGCCAAGAAAATAAAAACCGTGGTTGTTCAAAGGTCAGGGAGTCATAGATTCATAGTCAGACCTGGGAGGGACTTTCTTGAAGCTCATCCTATGTTTTCTTTTGACAAGGAGGAGTCTGAAGCCCAGAGGCTGGAAAGGTTCCTGCAAAGGTGCCGTCAAGTGGGGAGAGAGATGAGTGAAGCAGAGAGCAGGGGGTCCCGAAGAACCGACCTCACCGAATATTATAAATGTACTTCTGGACTCTCCTCCACACTCACATTCTCTCCCCTAGCTTCAGAATACATTTTTTATATTAACTTTAACTCTCTGGAATTGTGAAAAGAATCCAAATACCAACAGTAAAAATGGAGTTTAAGCTTGATGTCAGGAATATTCTCAGGTCATTTTCACCCGGAGAAATTTTGATGTCCCCGTGCAATAATAGAGGCCCAGGCAGAGTCCGTTTCTCTCCTATCCAGCCCCTCCTCCACAGGCTGGCCCAGTGTTTATCAGAGTGACAGCCTTTTCTGCTAAACAGTCACTGCCTCCCACGCATGTTGGTATTACAATGGCAGAAAATGAGCATTGCAAGAGCAAAGGACACTGCTCATGGGCTTCAGCCAGAAGATCAGAGTTCCCCAGAATGCTCTCCTTTCCTTTCCTCGTCCTTCCTCATGTCTTCCTGCTGGAAATTGAAAGGTAATTTGATTAGAGTAGATGGAGAAGATTCTTTCTAAAAAGGTCATTGAACTTAGCCTTCTGCCTGTCTACATTCCCTAAATGCCCTGAGTCTGGCACACAGAGGAGTTAGCAAGAACTTGGAAAATTCACTGGGAACTGGCCACAGGAGATAGCAAGAGAGAAGTCACCCGTGCATTGGTAATTATTTAGTGCTTGCTGTATGTCTGGAGCTTTTGTTGGGGGTGGGTGCAAGTGTGGCTGTCTTGTAATGTATGATGAGGGTGCAACAGGGATTAGGGGTTTTAAAAGAGGATTTATAAAAAGAGCAAACTAGTCCCTGGCTTCAGGGAACCTTCACAGTCATAGGGATAACATGATTGGGAGGCACGTGAAATGGCAAGAGAACAATACAAGCAAAACTGTGGAGTAGAGAGAACTGCAGGCAAATAGGAACCAGCCCGAGATGGGCACAGTCAGAGGACTTCTGCATTGAATGTCTCTTCTGTTACACAAAAGGGTGGGTAGAATTAAGATGAAGAAAGGGAATCTGGGGGCAAACACGGAGGATGCCAGGATGAAGGAGTCCCCTGCCTAAGTTCAGAATAATCCCAGCATCTGATGGACAGGAATGAGGTGTCCGGAGCCCTGGATTAGGGTTTGGCTCCAAAGCAGTAAGAGAAGAGGCTGGGGAGAGAAGTGAGTTCAGAGGGGCTTGAATTCCAGGTGGAGTAATAAAGACCTGACATGTTAGATAAAGGGTAAAATGTGTTAAATTATTCAATAACTATTATGTGCTTACTTCGTGTGGGCACCATCCTGCCCACTGGGATACAAGTGATTAAGAATATCCAGTGAGGGACTTCCCTGGTGGTCCAGTAGTTAAGAACCTGCCTTCCAATGCAGGGGATATGGCTTTGATCCCTGGTCGGGGAACTAAGATCCCACATGCTGCAACTACAGAGCCCACGGGCTCTGGACCCCTCACGCCACAACAAGAGAGAAGCCCACGCACCACAACGAAAGATTCCTTGTGCTGCAACTAAGACGCAATGCAGCCAAAAAAAAAAAAAAAAAAAAGGAATATCCAGTGAACTGGGAGAGTGTACATCGGGGTGGGGGGAGTCTTATCTAAACAGGAGGCTGGGGGAACCTGAGGGATGCTTCTGAGGGTGAAAACCTGGACCTATTTGGTGACTACAGGATAAAGAGCTTGAAGAAGAGAAACCAGGAGATTTTTGCCCCAAAATGATGAACCAAAAGGTCCTAGTGGTGTACTGTTGGACTTACTAAAAAAGACCAGGGAGAGTGGCGCGGTGGTTGGGAGTCCGCCTGCCGATGCGGGGGGCGCGGGTTCGTGCCCCGGTCCGGGAGGATCCCGTGTGCCGCGGAGCGGCTGGGCCCGTGAGCCATGGCCGCTGGGCCTGCGCGTCTGGAGCCTGTGCTCCGCAATGGGAGAGGCCACAGCAGTGAGAGGCCCGCGTACCGCAAAAAAAAAAAAAAAGACCAGGGAGGAATCATGTGAAATGAGTCTTATCATTCCAAAAAAAAAAAAAAAAATCCTCAGCTGAAAGGTAGAGGTTGCAAGACATAGAACCTGTTATTTTACGTGGTCACGCCCCGCCCAGCAGCCTTCCCACGCGGTGGTGCCCACTGGAATCTGAAAAGCAGTTTAGAGGCTAAGCATCACCCCCCTGCTGGAGGCGTGGGCTTCTGAAGCCCTGAGCATGCGTGCCCGGGAGAACAAACAGGGAAAGAGGATGGACAAGAACGCAGGATCAAGCTGACAGTCCTTCATTCATTCAACCAGTGTTTATTAAAGATCAACCCTGGGCACAGCTTCAGTGACTGTATTAATCTAAACGCTCATCATCTATGTGCTGTAAGACTTTGGAGGCATTTTTCCTCATGGCAAACACCTTGTGCCTTAGACATATTTGTATCCCTGAGTGCCTGATGCATAGGAGCATTTGGTCTGGGCTCCACAAATGGACATGTAGGTAAAAGAAGGAATACTTGAAGGGGTACCCTATGAGGGATGTAGGACTCAGAGACGCCTCCTGGAGAAGATCTGTGATGAGCACTGAAGATGGGCAAGATTTAGAGGGACAAATGAAGGCTCTCCAGGTGCCGTGGAACCACAAAAGCAGAGCGGCGAGTATCAAGTTAGCCTCTCTAGGAGAAAGGCAGAGTTGCCTGAGGAATAGTGGTCCCCTAGCTATGACCCTTATACTCAGCAAATGTGGCTTGTCTTATTTGCTCTTCCTTGCAAGCCCCTGTCCTCTGAGTGGTGATGAAGAGATTGCTGTTTAACCTACCATGGTTAAACTGGCTTCGTTTTGTTAATTGAAATATTTCCCGGAGGTAATGCTCAGAATTTGGGGGCAGTGGCTCATTTTCCCTTATTCTCTGTTGCTTTTTTCTGAGATAATACCTGGGTGTGTGGAGGGTGAGAATGAGAGGCTCACTTGGCATTTGGGGGGCCCAGTGCAGAAGCATTTACATTGTCCTGGGGTCCCCTGGTTGCTGGGTGCTCTGCTGGGCTCTGCTGATGAAGCCACTGCCTGGGTTCGATCAAAGCTAATAGCCTTTCCTAGCTGACTCCTACATTCCTGCCCTCCTGCTCTGGTAGCATGGTAGAGCTTTGTCTCCCTGTCACCTCCTACATCTTCCCAACAGCTAGTCTCTGCTCTGGGCACCCCTGCCCCCTTGTCTGGATGTCAGCTCAGCTGCCTTCTCTGCCTCATCAGTGAGACTGAGGATGGGGTGTTATGGGAACCTCTGGCTCCCACCTATGTCACTGGAACTCAAGGAGGCCCAGAAAAGCTAAACTCCAGGAACTGTTTGTGGCCCCCGCCCCACTGTATTACTAACTCTGCATTGATGTGGCTGTAACCCAGGGATAGCCTGTGACACATCTCCCAGGGCCAGACTCCTCCACAGGTAAGGGAACAAAATAGTGATGGCAAATGCACGTACCCCAAGCCAGCTTCCCTCTCCCATCTCTGTCCTTCTTTCTCTGCCTTCTTTTTCTTTTCACTTCCTGGATCCTCTCTGAAATAACCTCCTTCTTCCGTAGAGCAGTGAGTCTCATGTCTTAGCTGTCTTGGATCACATTAGAAACTCTGCTATTTGCATATTGCATATATTTCATTATAGGTCTGGAAGGAAATGAATTTGCATATTTAAAAAAAAAATCCTAGTTGCAGGTGGAGGTTATAGAAAGCCAGGGCTGCTGCCCTAGATTGATCCTTAATCAAGTTCTCCAGAATTCTCTCTCTCTAGGGGAGAATTCCACGAGCTGGGACGTCTGGGCTGAATTCTTGCTAGACTAAAAAGTGACATGAAGAAATCTTTGAAAATCACTTATCAGGACAATTATTTTACTGGTCTGGATGCAAATTCTTGCTTCTGATGACAAGAGATGATTCTTCACTCTTTCTTTCCTTGCATTCTTTCTATAAAAAATTCCTGGTCTTTGCCCCAGGCAGATTCCTTGGACTTTTGGAAAAGTAAGAAACATTGAGACATATCACAGGTGTTTCAGAAATTTCTATCTTCAAAGGAGCCCTGCACCATTCTGCCAGAGATGGAACCCAAGCGTGGGAAAGTTAGGAGACCTCCTCCCAGAGCTGAGTTCACGGGAACAGAACAGGAACCCAGGGCCATGGCTTCACTTTATGTCTCCCGGGCTCACCACCCACTCCCAGCACACCTGAAGTGGAGACTGTGATTGGGAACCCAGGGAAATAAGACTGGAGACGAGGAGCAGGGCTGGAAAACTGGCAGAAAAATTGAGAAATGATGAGGGATGAGGGATAAGAAAGAGTTGGTGGAAGCTGAAGAGAAGCAGTGTGTACGGCGGTCCACCCGAGAGTGAGCTGCCCAGGTTTCTTTACATCACCACCCAGGGAGCACTCTTTCTTCCCAGTAGGAGAGTTTTGAAGGTAGTGTCCTCCAGGGCTCCAGCTGTGTGAGGCCCCTGCTAAGAGCAAAGCTGCAGGGGAGTTTGAGGTCTCATGAAGTGGGGTGGGGCTGAGAGACCCTCCTGGCATCCTCAGGATCCCTCCTGCTCTGGCATCGTCAGCATCCTTGCTGCTCCTCCGCTACCCAGCAATAACCCATTTTACCATGTTCCAGATGCTGCCCAGGAGACACGCGCTATATAAATGCTAAACAGACGGCTGCCTGTCCCCGGGATAAATACACCATCAGCTCTCGCTGTCATTCCTGTTCCCTTCATGAACACAGACACATTTCCCCAAGAAGGGGAATATGTTGGCATCGCTTCTCCATTTTTGTCTGCGATTCATTCTCAATCTTGATACCAGACTGTTGTGCTCTGTTTTCTGTTTTGTTTTTTTTTTTTCAATTTTATTTCTTTTCAGTATTATTGATTTTTTTCCCCAGAAGGGCTTTATGGTTTGTTATTTTAATTTCCTGAATTCATATTCAGAAAATGGGATGCTTTTCTTCTGATTGCTCTTCCAAAAAACAGTAACTTCCATTTCTATGGTGCTCTCACATGCATTATCTCATAAAAATTCATTAGACCTGGAATCAGAGGAAATGGATTCCTGTCTTGACTCCAGCTCCTACTTCTTGTTGACCTTGGGCACGTAGCTTGAACTCTCTGAGTCCTGGTCGTTTCATTTGTACAATGGGCATGGTATCAGACCTGTTCTTTCTAGAGCAAAGGTTTGTGTGAGAAGTAAATAGGATAATTTATATGAAAACTTGAGGTAGGTATTGATTTTTCAAAGAGAAATTTGAGGCACAGAGAACCTAGGTGGTTTGCTCCAAGTGCTGTAGCTTAGAAGCAGCAAAGGCCATATGTAAACACAGGTCTTCTGACAACAAGGGATCTGTCTGTGAACCATAGTTCTGAGTGATGTGTGAGGCTTAGACAGATGAACTTGAAAGCCAATATTAAAAAAATATATTAATAGTTAGCATTTATGAACACTTACTATAGGCCAGATACTCTTCTAAGAATTTTACTGTATTAACTCATTCCAGCCTTATAGTAACCCTGTAAGACTATTATTATGTTCATTTTATAATGAATAAGTCCTTTCTCTAAGGTCACAAAGCTGAATCTGAGCACAGACTGACTTGGGGACCCTCTCCTGCCCCTCTAAGACCGCACATGCTGTAGGGCTACAGCAGGTCAGAGCAGACCTTTTCCCAAATCAGCTCCAGGGGAGGAGAGGATCCAACTGGCTTCTAGGAGCCTTTAAAAGAGGGGTGAGGGGCTTCCCTGGTGGTGCAGTGGTTGAGAGTCCGCCTGCCGATGCAGGGGACACGGGTTCGTGCCCTGGTCCGGGAGGATCCTGCGTGCCGCGGAGCGGCTGGGCCCGTGAGCCATGGCCGCTGAGCCTGCGTGTCCGGAGCCTGTGCTCCGCAACGGGAGAGGCCACAACAGTGAAAGGCCCGCGTACCGCAAAAAAAAAAAAGGGGTGAGGAGGAGGGACTGGGGTGACGGGCACCGGCCATGTGACTCTGTGGACACACTGCAAAAGTTATCTCAGGGGTTAGATGTCCAGAGCTGTGGTTCTCAACCTTGAACACCTTCAGGGCCACCTGGAGGGCTTGTGGTCACACAGCGGGCTGCCCCTCCCTCCCCCCCAATTTCCTTTCTATAGATCAGTGGTGGGACCTGAGAATTTGCATCTCTAACAAGTTTCCGGGTGACATTGATGCTGCTGGTTCGGGGACCATATTTTGAGAAACATGGCCCTAGAAGGTAGGAAATAAACCACAAGACATCCGGGTCCCAGAGGCAGCCATCTAAGAACTCACCCTCATCTGAACAAGGAACCTAGAAAACCTGAGATGGTCTGGACCCATTCAACATGCCTCTGTGACAATGTCTCCTGTGGAGGAGGGCTGGGGCTGCCCTCCCTGGGCCAGAGCTCCTCCACCAGGGCTCGCTGGGGCTGCTGTGGGCTGTGGGCTGAGAGCAGTGTGTTCTGCATTATGAATGAGTGAGCCCTAAAGACCCCACTGAAGATTAAGCAAACAGCCGCTGCAGCTGCAGGAACCCCTGCGACCAAGCCCCCTAGCCCTCCCAGACAGAACCTTTCCTTCAGCTGTTGTTGTTTTGTTCTGCGGCTGCCTTCTCATCGCCTTGTACTGACAATAGTCGTAAATAACCGCAGTGCTGTAGAGAAATCATTTTAACAGCAGAGAGTCAAATAAATACATTAGACCTGACAGTTTAACAACGCGGAGTCCATTCGTACGTGGTGGCCAGCTGCTTCCCGAGACGTGCGGTGAGCTCAGTGGCCACGAGAGGGCGCGCCAAGATCACTTTGAGCAAAGTCAAGGCGCTTCCCCAAAATCCAGCCCGGTCCCTGGTGCTGGGGCTTTGGCCTCCGCTAAAACCAAGCTTTCAGACTCCAAAGGGCATGGAAACATAGTGCCGACTCCTGCCTCCAATCCTCACCCTTCCAGAGATTAAAGATTTCGTCTTCAACTCATCTGAGAGTTTAAGGTTAGGGGTGATAGAGTCACTAGGTCACAGTAGGGGTATCAAATCCTCCTACGTGTACGACCCACACGCACCCTGGTCCCGTCAAGACACTCAGGACTTTTCTTTCTTGGTCTTGGTTTTCAACAGTTGTGGCTGCTGCATAGCTCAGCTGGTTTGGCCCCTGATGGTGCTTCTAAGCCTGGTCCTCTAATAACCAGGAGTGTTTATCTGCTGCCTCTTTCTCTGGTTTTCAGGCTGCCCACCGTTTCAGGAAGTGCTGAGGGTCAGTTGAGGGCAATGCAGACTCAGGGTACCATCTTCCCCTGGGTAAAGGGACTTCCATGGAGTTTGATGGACGCTGCTTCCTCTGCAGCTCTCTGCTCCCCCTTCCAGGACCCAGCAAGCTTGGACCCAAAGAGCACTTTCCTGGGGACACACCTGAGTCTCAGCAAGCAGAGAGGCTCCCTATTCAGGCTGACCATGTTTGGCTCAAACCCTCAACCAGCATCTGAGCCGCTAGAGGTTGGGATCGGGTGTGTGTGAGTTCTTCCCGCAGAGCCAGATCTCCAGACGGGGACAGATAAACATACCCAGATGCTCTCATGCTAATTGGTGGGGGATTGATTTTTCCTCACTGTCTTCCTGGAGACCAGACTTCAGACTCCTTGTCAGCATAGGCTGGATCTCATTCTCTGATAAAACCCTATCCCCTGGCAGGATGCTTGTTATCGGCAGTCACCTGATTACAGGGGACAAGTTATTGGCTCACTTAGTAGCTGTCTTTGAGTCTGTGGTCATGAGGTGAATATTTCATGTTCTCTAAAGGGAGTTCAGACTGCAGCAGGTTAGATATAAAGAAGTACTTCCTAATAATAAAGTTATTAGGTGCTATGATAAATTCCAAAGAGAGTTGTTGTCTATCTCTTGGAAGCAGATGGGGTCAGACCATGCCATGCCTCCCTGAAGCTGGCCATATTTCCCTGTTGTTTGAGAGTGGAGTCCATGGTGGAGTGGGTGCCTATGGAACTGATGGCTTGGGACCACTTTTCCCCCAGGATGTACCCCTCCCTCCATCCACAGGCTCCGGGAGAGGCAGCCACATTAACACGCCACTTCCCTTGTGCTCCAGTTACATTACATTGGCTGACACACTGGTGTCCCTCCCCATCCTCAGCAGATTGTTCCACAGTGGACACCTGGTGTAACCTGGGCCAATCCCAATTCTTCCCTGGGAATTCTGACACTGAAATTGAGAAAAAGAAGTCAATCTCTCGTTGGGTTCCCGGATAGTAAAATGAAAGCCAGGGTGTCCTTGGCACCATATTTCTTATGGACAAGAAAAGCAGAGGAGAAGCCCTTTAAACAACATATATATGCACCACACATAGAATGAGAGAGGGAGAGACAGATACACAGAGAGGAAACATACACAGAGAGAGGAGCAGAAATGTGAGATGGGGAGATAATCTGATTACTGACCATATGCAAGCCTCTGTTTCCAGTTGCTTCTGAGACCTTGCCAATCCTCATTCTTGAGTTCCCTGAGATACCTTAGTACTTCTGTAATAATTTCCCTTAAAAACAAAGGAGACGCCTCCTCCACACCCACGCCTCAGCTCCAGTCAGATATTGTCACTTGCAATCAGAAGGACTTGACTAATTGTGCTGTATTTAGAGTAAGACTCCAACCAGCTTCACCCCTTCAACTTCTGGTTCTCTTCAGCAGAACCGATCATCGCTGGAAACAGACTGTACAGTTTTCTGCTATTTTATTGCAGGCATATCTCTCTGCCCAGAACCCTGCAGAATTCCAGTGTCTTCTTCAACCTCTTATAAGATGTCCCATCTCCTCTGAAGCTGTACCAGACAACCAGGGGGGGATGTATTTGTTCCCAAAGCACTTTTCTCAGCCTTCCTAGCACGTCCTGGATTATAGAATTGTCTCCTGCATGGGACTATGACCTCCTTAAGGACAAGGGCAGGGACATGCCCGTCAGCCCCGATTCCATAATGTCTGACACGTTGTAAACACAGAGGAGTGTTCACACACTGACTATGGGGTTTGCAGTCCTGTGCGCAAGCAGCGAGGTGAAAAGGTCCTCGTAGCTAGCTGGTAATTCCCAAAGGATGGGATGATGGAGAGGATG
Organism: Grampus griseus; assembly: GCF_964374135.1. Lineage (NCBI taxonomy): Eukaryota > Metazoa > Chordata > Mammalia > Artiodactyla > Delphinidae > Grampus > Grampus griseus. The sequence goes on from NC_139017.1 coordinate 44,564,047, forward strand.
GACATATAACACCGATTGGGTGAACACAGAAGCACAGTGACTATCTCTGTCCCTTTTCCTTCTTTCTTGACCCCATTTAACTCTCACTCTTTTCATCAATGCACACCAAACACACACACACACACACACACACACACACACACACACACACACACACACACACACACCCTGTGACTTCTCTTGCTGACCTGACCCCCACCCAGTATTTAGAATTGGCTCACATCTCAGTATGTTCCAAGCTATTCCATTCAGAGCCTTCTCCATGCTTGAACTGCCAAAGGGAACCCTCCAACTCAAAGGTGAAAGAGAAAAGGAAAAGAAAACAGGAGAGAAGAAAGAGAGAGGAGGTAAGAGAGAAAGTAATATCCAATTTCAACATTTTGTTCTTTGCCATTGAAACTTCCAGAGGCAGCAACTGTACAATTTGTATGTTTTGTATCATGTCTGCTTCCTTGTGGGAGTTTCATAAATTGATGATGATAACACAGCACATTTCTTTTAAGTCCTTAGACATTCAGTCTTTATTGCTTTATGAAGTCTGCTCGGGGCAGAGATGAAATGAAACTGGTGAGATTTTGCTCTGTCCATTCTGCCAATTCCATCACAGAATTTGCACCTGCTATGCAGCTTGCATTCAGAAGTAGCAAATCATGTTGCACAAGGTACTGGAGGCAAGAGGTGGGAGGCTCAGGACAGTGGGTGACCTGGGGAGATTGAACAGGGTCATCTCAGTGGCTGCTTGGAAAGGAAGGAACTTGATTAAGGATCAATCTAGGGCAGCAGCCCTGGCTTTCTATAACCTCCTCCTGCAACTAGAATTATTTTTGAAAAATATGCAAATTCATTTCCTTCCAGACCTATAATAAAATATATACAATATGTAAATAGCAGAGTTTCTAATGTGAAAGCCATAATACTCACCTGCTCTATTATTGGAGTGCAATGATTTTTTTTTTTTTTTCTGCAGCTGAATAGCTACACTAATAGGAATATTACACTGATGGACCAACTCACTCCCCAAGCCAATACATTTTTGGCTTTTGTGATAATTTTATGAAACAAATGTGTGTCATTTGTAGTTCACAGCAGAAAACAATGAGTCCTGCAGTCTATCATTACCTGCCTGTGCAGAGTCAGTGTGACTCTGAACTTCAGACTGGGAGAAAAACCTTCAAGTATTAATAAAAGGAATCAGACCTTTGCAGTTATAAAATTGAGATGGATGAAAATAATTCCAGACAAGTGGATTTCAGCTGTCTTACCCACACTCAATTCCCCCAAATAAAACCCTCCAGCACACACACACACACACACACACACACACACACACACACACACACACACACGCTGGAATTCTTTCCTTCTTGAATGAACTAATTTATTCCTGAAGTGCAGGAGTGACAACTCAGGCTGGTTGCATGCAAATGACAATCTGTGGCTGGTTCCTTTTTGTGTGGAGTGAACAGACCGTACCCCATAGTGTGGCATTACCCAGCCAAGCTGGGCAATGCTGACCCAGGGTGCCCAGCCTGGTAAGCTTGCCCTTTCAGCTGCACACCCCTCTCCCCGCAGGGTGGAGCATTTCAGGTCTCAGAAAGACTGAACCAAAATGATGCTGATCATTTGTTGAGCACCTTCAAATCCTGACATTCATTCCCAGAGCTGGTGTAGCAACTGTTTTCATATAAAACGGATGCAAATATATCCACGGGGCACTGCATGGGCATTGTTGATCAATATAATGAAGCCGCATTATGGCCGGGCTCCATACGTATGTACATTCACTTGTCAAATACGATCCTGGATGCAAAAGAGCCTGCCAACCCTCCAGTGCTTTGTAAACTATGAAACGCTGTAGACACACAGTCTTGCTCTCATCAGCATGGCGATTATGAATCCCTGAAGGGCAGAGCATTACAGCAGGCAGACCCGGGGTGCTCTCAGACATGGAGCAAGTTGAGCTTGAAATCAGAAGTGAGCTTGAGATTTACTGATTTTATTATAAGGAATAAACGTTTAGAGACAGAGGGGGATCTTTTTTTGCGGGCCTTTCACTGTTGTGGCCTCTCCTGTATGCGGAGCACGGGCTCCGGACGCTCAGGCTCAGCGGCCATGGCTCACGGGCCCAGCCGCTCCGCGGCATGTGGGATCTTCCCGGACCGGGGCACGAACCCGAACCCGTGTCCCCTGCATCGGCAGGCGGACTCTCCACACCTGTGCCACCAGGGAAGCCCAGGGGGATCATTTTTGACTGCCGTTAATATCTTACTTGGAAAAAGCACATCGTGTTACCTGCCATCTAGTGGCAGGAGAATAAGTTTGCAATTCCCTCAAGTCCCCGGGAAATGACTTACAGGTTGTCTCTGAAAAGGGCTGGCAGATGAACAAGGAGCTGTCGGAGGAAACCAACAGTTCAGTGAATGAGAGAGAGAGAGAGACTGTCATCGCTGCCTCTGCCAGCCTGGGGTCCGGACCTCAGGCGCTGCCACGGCTTTAACTGGCATCTCCACTGTGTAAACCTTGAGAGTAAGAATAATAATAATAACAGAAATGATCTGGATGATGATGATAATATTCAGAAGCATAAACAATTACAATCATACTACCAGATTGCTTCCACTGTTCCTTTCTGGACTCTGATTAGTAAACATACAAAGGACTGAAGGGGTTGGGGTGGCGGGGGCGGGGAGGATGGAGGCTGCCCGGGAGGCTGCAAACAGAATATAAAACCTTCCCTCCTTAACTCCTCACTCCAAGAGTTTACTGAATTACAATTCTGCTTCTGGAGCTCCTGGAACTTTTGAAGACAGGGGAAACACCTTCAGTAACCTCTCAATTTACTCAGGCAAATGTTTGACTTCGGGATGCCCTGGGCTGCCAGCTACCGGTGGTCAGGTACAGCCTTCTTTCCTTTGTGGTGGACACAACAAGCAGCTTATCTTAGCTCCCAAAAAGAGTCTGGGTAACCATTGGAAGTCAATGACAGTAATAAATAGATATAATACTTGCTTAAATTAAAAAAAAAAACGAAGAACCTAAGTGATTTTTCAATTAATTTGAAGTCACTAACATGTATTGAGTACTTACTATGCACGAAGCCCTCTCTATACCCAATGCCAGGTAAATCTTACCATGATGGTATGAGGTCAGTACAATCACTACCCCCATTTCACAGATGGAGAAGTCGAGGATTAGAGAGGTGAAGTAGTTTGGTGAAGGTCAGATGGTAAGTCATGGAACAAAGATCCAAACCCTATTTACCCACTTCTCACTCTGCCCCTTAATGGGCTTTGGTTATCATGCCCTGACCACCAAAGGTCAGAACCTGACTGTAGAAAAGCACTTTAAAGTTCACTTAATTCAATTGCTCACCCCAAGTTTCTTCTATAGCAGTGGTTTCCAGACTCTGGCCATTTTTGACCTGTTGTATTAAAATCATTAAGAAAAACAAAGCAAACCAACAAAACAAAACAAAAAATACAAGTTCCTGAAAACCACCTCTGCCTGTATCTGCAGTTTCCACACAACCCCCCCCCCCTTACCACCACCCCCTACCTCACATTCTGATTCCGTGGCTTTGCACTGAGGTCTGGAGATTCATATTAAAAACTTCCCAAGGGTTTCTCCAGCCCAGCCAGGCTGGTAACTTGTGTCCGCTATGGAGCAGGGTAGGAGTAAGAAAGGGCTTGGGGTAGGAGAGGAGGGAGCTGCCTTGCATTATCTAGCGGTGTGGAGGAGGAAAGGTAAGTGATCACAAGGCTGTACAAGAGACTGCATTTCAGAAACAGGTCATTTTTTTTTTAATGCTGGACATTAGCATCCTTTTTTTTTTTTTTTTGAAAAGCCCAGCAGAGATGTTTGAACAGCCAGTGTCTTGCTTCTCTCTTACATGCTGCCTAAGCAAAGAGGCTTGTTGTTCAAGCCAAAGTTAAGTAAAACCTTAACGGATTTGATTTTTGTGCTTCTATTTTTAATCGATGGCAGGAAGCATCTGGGGCCATGGAGCCCTTTACTCACTGGCTGATTTTCCGGCAAAGTGAATTGCTGCTGCCTCTCAGAGGCTCAGGGAGTGTTAGAAAAATACAGGCAGCTGTGGGAAATGTCCATGTTGGAGATGGCTCTGTGAGGTACAGACCGGAGCTCATATGCTTGCTATCCCAGAAATGGGCTACCAGGGATGGGATGCCTTATGGCTGAGGGTCACTACCTGCCACGGGATATGAGTGGTGGCTGAAGCCCCGTGATTTCCAGATCACACCTCCCTGTGGTTGGGAAATGATGCTGGCTCCCTGCCTGGCCTTTGGCTTTGTGGAGGTGAACCTGTGATTATTTGAGGACTTGGGTGTCTGTGTGCAGTTAGAGTCTTTGCTTCCCAATAAAGTGAAAACATTTATCTGGCCAAATGAAGCCACCCTAGAGTATTCTAAAAGCAAATGTCCTTTAGCTATTTTGTGTCTGATGTTTGTCTTCCTGTGTATTCTCTCTTATCTGGGGACTTTGTGGATTTCCTAAAAATCAATATAAGAGGCTGAAAGGAAGTTAGCACGAGCTACTCAGAAGAGCTACATTTAAAGAGAAAAAGAGAGAGAGAGAGAGAAGTAAAGGCAAACGGCCCCACATTCCGTGAACATCTATGTGCCTCACCATGTGTTAGCACTATGAAAAGACAGAAAATAAAGGCAGGCACAATTTTCATGGGTCTCACAGGTATCTCAGGAGGCAAACAGCGAGGCAGCTGAAAGGATGGATTCTAATCAGAGGACCTGGGTTTAAACCTTGGCTCTGCCACTTACTCACCATCTGACTAGCTACGTATCCACACTGAACCTCATTTTTCTCATCTGTAAACTGGGGATAAGAAAGGTATCTTCTTCTTGAGAGTAAGATGAAATTACATGAACTCTATTAGTACATTCAACTGGATAAGCTCAGATAAGCAATATAATAAAATGATCATGAAAGTGGACCTTAATTTGACCTCATGAAAATGAAAATTCGTGTATGTAATAAACTTACAAAAAATTTAAAAAATAAATTAGTAAATTGTTTTCAATTCATACCACAAAACGCTTGTTTCCCAAGTATAGCAAGAATTTCTACAATTTAATAATAAAGTCACAGTTTATTTTTAAATAGTTCATCTCAATACAAAACCATGCAGAAAATACAGACATGGATGAATATGGATGACTTGGGAGATTTGGGATTGACATATATACACTAATATGTATAAAATGGATAACTAATAACAACCTGCTGTATAAAAGTATAAATAAAATAAAATTAAAAAAAAGAAAATATGGACAGAAAATTCACATACACAGATACACAAACACACTTGTGCATGCGCGCACACGGAAAAAGGAAAGGAGGAAAGAAAGAAAGAGAAAGAGAAAGAAAGGAGAAAGAAGGAAAGAAAGGCAATGGTTCCCTTAAAAAATAGGAAAATATGCTCGATTTTATTCATAATAAGATAAATTCAAGTTAAAACTAAATTGGTGGGGGCGACCTTGAAGATGGCGGAAGAGTAAGACGCGGAGATCACCTTCCTCCCCACAGATACACCAGAAATACATCTACACGTGGAACAACTCCTACAGAACACCTACTGAAGGCTGGCAGAAGACCTCAGACCTCCCAAAAGGCAAGAAACTCCCCATGTACCTGGGTAGGGCAAAAGAAAAAAAGAAAAAACAGAGACAAAAGAATAGGGACGGCACCTGCGCCAGCAGGAGGGAGCTGTGAAGAAGGAAAAGTTTCCACACACTAGGAAGCCCGTTCGCGGGCGGAGACTGCGGGAGGCGGTGGCGGGAGCTTCGAAGCCGCGGAGGACAGCACAGCAACTGGGGTGCAGAGGGCAAAGCGGGGAGATTCCCGCACAGAGGATCGGTGCCGACCGGCACTCACCAGCCGAGAGGCTTGTCTGCTCACCCGCCGGGGCGGGCGGCGCTGCGAGCTGAGGCTCGGGTTTCGGTTGGAGCGCAGGGAGAGGACGAGGGTTGGCGGCTTGAACATAGCCTGAAGGGGTAGGGGTTAGTGCACCACGGCTAGCCGGGAGGGAGTCTGGGGAAAAGTCTGCACCTGCCGAAGAGGCAAGAGACTTTTTCTTCCCTCTTTGTTTCCTGGTGCGCGAGGAGAGGGGTTTAAGAGCGCTGCTTAAAGGAACTCCAGAGACGGGCGTGAGCCGCGGCTAAAAGCGCGGACCCCAGGGACGGGCGGGAGACGCTAAGGCTGCTGCTGCCGCCACCAAGGGGCCTGTGTGCGAGCACAGGTCACTCTCCACACCCCTCTTCCGGGGAGCCTGTGCAGCCCGCCACTGCCAGGGTCCCGGGATCCAGGGACAACTTCCCCGGGAGAACGCACGGCGGGCCTCAGGCTGGTGCAACGTCTCGCCGGCCTCTGCCGCTGCAGGCCCGCCCCGCACGCAGTGCCCCTCCCTCCCCCCGGCCTGAGTGCGCCAGAGCCCCCGAATCAGCGGCTCCTTTAACCCCGTCCTGTCTGAGCAAAAAACAGACGCCCTCCAGCGACCTACACACAGAGGCGGGGCCAAATCCAAAGCTGAGCCCCTGGGGGCTGTGAGAACAAAGAAGAGAAAGGGAAATCTCTCCCAGCGGCCTCAGAAGCAGCGGATTAAAGCTCCACAATCAACTTGATGTACCCTGCATCTGTGGAATACCTGAATAGACAACGAATCATCCCAAATTGAGGAGGTGGGCTTCGAGAGCAAGGTCTATGATTTTTTTTCCCCTTTTCCTCTTTTTGTGAATGCATATGTGTATGCTTCTGGGTGAGATCTTGTCTGTATAGCTTTGCTTCCACAATTTGTCCTAGGGTTCTATCCGTCCATGTTTTTTTTTTTAAATTTTTTTCTTAATAATTAATTTTAATAACTTTATTATACTTTACCTTCTTTCTTTCTTTCTTTCTTTCTTTCTTTCTTTCTTTCTTTCTTTCTTTCTTTCTTTCTTTCTTTCCTTAATTCCTTCCTTCCTTCCTTCCCTCCTTTAGACAATGAATCATCCCAAATTGAGGAGGTGGTCTCTGAGAGCCAGATTTATGATTTTTTCCCCTTTACCTCTTTTTGTGAGGGTGTATGTGTATGCTTCTGTGTAAGATTTTGTCTGTATAGCTTTGCTTCCAACATTTGTCCTAAGGTTCTATCCGTCCCTTTTTTTTTCTTCTAAATAATTATTTTTTAATTCAATAACTTTATTATACTTTATTTTATTTTACTGTATCTTATTTCTTTCTGTCTTTTTTCCTTCCTTCCCTCCTTCCTTCCTCCCTCCCTCCCTCCTTTCTTTCCTTCTTTGCTTCTTCCTTCCTTTCTTTCTTTCTTTCTTTCTTTCTTCCTTCCTTCCTTCTTTCCTTCCTTCCTTCCTACCTTCCTTCCTTCCTTCCCTCCTTTCTTTCTTTCTTTCTTTCTTTCTTTCTTTCTTTCTTTCTTTCTTTCTTTCTTTCTTTCTTTCTTTCTTTCTTCATACTTCTACTAATTCTCTCTACTTTTTCTCCCTTTTATTCTGAGCTGTGCGGATGAAAGGCTCTTAGTGCTCCAGCCAGGAGTCAGGGCTCTGCCTCTGAGGTGGGAGAGCCAACTTCAGGACACTGGTCCACAAGAGACCTCCCAGTTCCACATAATATCAAATGGCAAAAATCTCCCAGAGACCTTCATCTTAACACCAGCACCCAGCTTCACTCAACGACCAGCAAGCTACAGTGCTGGAAAACCTATGCCAAACAACTAGCAAAACAGGAACACAACCCCACCCATTAGCAGAGAGGCTGCCTAAAATCATAATAAAGCCACAGACACCCCAAAACACACCACCAGACGTGAACCTGCCCACTAGAGAGACAAGATCCAGCCTCATCCACCACAACACAGGCACTAGTCCCCTCCACCAGGAAGCCTACACAACCCACTGAACCAACCTTAGCCACCGGAGACAGACATCAAAAACAGCAGGAGCTACGAACCTGCAGCCTGCAAAAAGGAGACCCCAAACACAGTAAGATAAGCAAAATGAGAAGACAGAAAAACACACAGCAGATAAAGGAGCAAGATAAAAATGCACCAGACCTAACAAATGAAGAGGAAATAGGCAGTCTACCTGAAAAAGAATTCAGAATAATGATAGTAAGGATGATCCAAAATCTTGGAAATAGAATGGACAAAATGCAAGAAACAGTTAACAAGGACCTAGAAGAAATAAAGATGAAACAAGCAATGATGAACAACACAATAAATGAAATTAAAAGTACTCTAGATGGGATCAATAGCAGAATAACTGAGGCAGAAGAACGGATAAGTGACCTGGAAGATAAAATAGTGGAAATAACTACTGCAGAGCAGAATAAAGAAAAAAGAATGAAAAGAACTGAGGACAGTCTCAGAGACCTCTGGGACAACATTAAATGCACCAACATTCGAATTATAGGGGTTCCAGAAGAAGAAGAGAAAAAGAAAGGGACTGAGAAAATATTTGAAGAGATTATAGTTGAAAACTTCCCTAATATGGGAAAGGAAATAGTTAATCAAGTCCAGGAAGCACAGAGAGTCCCACACAGGATAAATCCAAGGAGAAATACGCCAAGACACATATTAATCAAACTGTCAAAAATTAAATACAAAGAAAGCATATTAAAAGCAACAAGGGAAAAACAACAAAAAACATACAAGGGAATCCCCATAAGGTTAACAGCTGATCTCTCAGCAGAAACCCTACAGGCCAGAAGGGAGTGACAGGACATACTGAAAGTGATGAAGGAGAAAAACCTGCAACCAATACTACTCTACCCAGCAAGGATCTCATTCAGATTTGATGGAGAAATTAAAACTTTTACAGACAAGCAAAAGCTGAAGGGAGTTCAGCACCACCAAACCAGCTTTACAAAAAATGCTAAAGGAACTTCTCTAGACAAGAAACACAAGAGAAGGAAAAGACCTAAAATAAAGAATGCAAAACAATTTAGAAAATGGGAATAGGAACATACATATCGATAATTACCTTAAATGTAAATGGACTAAATGCTCCCACCAAAAGACACAGATTGGCTGAATGGATACAAAAACAAGACCCTTATATATGTTGTCTACAAGAGACCCACTTCAGACCTAGAGACACATACAGACTGAAAGTAAGGGGATGGAAAAAGATATTCCATGCAAATGGAAACCAAAAGAAAGCTGGAGTAGCAATTCTCATATCAGACAAAATAGACTTTAAAATAAAGACTATTAGAAGAGACAAAGCAGGACACTACATAATGATCAAGGGATCGATCCAAGAAGAAGATATAACGATTGTAAATAGTTACGCACCCAACATAGGGGCACCACAATACATAAAGCAAATGCTAACAGCCATAAAAGGGGAAATCGACAGTAACACATTCATAGTAGGGGACTTAAACACCCCACTTTCACCCATGGGCAGATCATACAAAATGAAAATAAATAAGGAAACACAAGCTTTAAATGATACATTAAAAAAGATGGACTTAATTGATATTTATAGGACACTCCATCCAAAAACAACAGAATACACATTTTTCTCAAGTGCTCTTGGAACATTCTCCAGGATAGATCATATCTTGGGTCACAAATCAAGCCTTGGTAAATTTAAGAAAATTGAAATTGTATCAAGTATCTTTTCCGACCAAAACGCCATGAGACTAGATATCAATTACAGGAAAAGATCTGTAAAAACTACAAACACATGGAGGCTAAACAATACACTACTTAATAATGAAGTGATCACTGAAGAAAGCAAAGAGGAAATCAAAAAATACCTAGAAACAAATGATAATGGAGACCCAATGACCCAAAACCTATGGGATGCAGCAAAAGCAGTTCTAAGGGGGAAGTTTATAGCAATACAAGCCCACCTTAAGAAGCAGGAAACATCTCGAACAAACAACCCAACCTTGCACCTCAAGCAATTAGAGAAAGAAGAACAAAAAACCCCAAAGTTAGCAGAAGGAAAGAAATCATAAAAATCAGATCAGAAATAAATGAAAAAGAAATGAAGGAAACAATAGCAAAGATCAATAAAACTAAAAGCTGGTTCTTTGAGAAGATAAACAAAATAGATAAACCACTAGCCAGACTCATCAAGAAAAAAAGGGAGAAGACTCAAATCAGTAGAATTAGAAATGAAAAACGAGAAGTAACAACTGACACTGCAGAAATAAAAAAGATCATGAGAGATTACTACAAGCAACTCTATGCCAATAAAATGGGCAATCTGGAAGAAATGGACAAATTCTTAGAAATGCACAACTTGGCAAGACTGAATCAGGAAGAAATAGAAAATATGAACAGACCAATCACAAGCACTGAAATTGAAACTATGATTAAAAATCTTCCAACAAACAAAAGCCCAGGACCAGATGGCTTCACAGGCGAATTCTATCAAACATTTAGAGAAGAGCTAACACCTATCCTTCTCAAACTCTTCCAAAATATAGCAGAGGGAGGAACACTCCCAAATTCCTTCTACGAGGCCACCATCACCTTGATACCAAAACCAGACAAGGATGTCACAAAGAAAGAAAACTACAGGCCAATATCACTGATGAACATAGATGCAAAAATCCTCAACAAAATACTAGCAAACAGAATCCAACAGCACATTAAATGGATCATACACCATGATCAAGTGGGGTTTATTCCAGGAATGCAAGGATTCTTCAATATACGCAAATCTATCAATGTGATACACCATATTAACAAATTGAAGGAGAAAAACCATATGATCATCTCAATAGATGCAGAGAAAGCTTTTGACAAAATTCAACACTCATTTATGATAAAAACCCTGCAGAAAGTAGGCATAGAGGGAACTTTCCTCAACATAATAAAGGCCATATATGACAAACCCACAGCCAACATCATCCTTAATGGTGAAAAACTGAAAGCATTTCCACTAAGATCAGGAACAAGACAAGGTTTCCCACTCTGACCACTCTTATTCAACATAGTTTTGGAAGTTTTAGCCACAGCAATCGGAGAAGAAAAGGAAATAAAAGGAATCCAAATCGGAAAAGAAGAAGTAAAGCTGTCACTGTTTGCAGATGACATGATACTATACATAGAGAATCCTAAAGATGCCACCAGAAAACTACTAGAGCTAATCAATGAATTTGGTAAAGTAGCAGGATACAAAATTAATGCACAGAAATCTCTTGCATTCCTATATACTAATGATGAAAAATCTGAAAGTGAAATCAAGAAAACACTCCCATTTACCATTGCAACAAAAAGAATAAAATATCTAGGAATAAACCTACCTAAGGAGACAAAAGACCTGTATGCAGAAAATTATAAGACACTGATGAAAGAAATTAAAGATGATACAAATAGATGGAGAGATATACCATGTTCTTGGATTGGAAAAATCAACGTTGTGAAAATGACTCTACTACCCAAAGCAATCTATAGATTCAATGCAATCCCTATCAAACTACCACTGGCATTTTTCACAGAACTAGAACAAAAAAATTCACAATTTGTATGGAAACACAAAAGACCCCGAATAGCCAAAGCAATCTTGAGAACGAAAAAAGGAGCTGGAGGAATCAGGCTCCCTGACTTCAGACTATACTACAAAGCTACAGTAATCAAGACAGTATGGTACTGGCACAAAAACAGAAAGATAGATCAATGGAACAGGATAGAAAGCCCAGAGATAAACCCACGCACCTATGGACACCTTATCTTTGATAAAGGAGGCAGGAATGTACAGTGGAGAAAGGACAGCCTCTTCAATAAGTGGTGCTGGGAAAACTGGACAGGTACATGTAAAAGTATGAGATTAGATCACTCCCTAACACCATACACAAAAATAAGCTCAAAATGGATTAAAGACCTAAATGTAAGGCCAGAAACTATCAAACTCTTAGAGGAAAACATAGGCAGAACACTCTATGACATAAATCACAGCAAGATCCTTTCTGACGCACCTCCTAGAGAAATGGAAATAAAAACAAAAATAAACAAATGGGACCTAATGAAACTTCAAAGCTTTTGCACAGCAAAGGAAACCATAAACAAGACCAAAAGACAACCCTCAGAATGGGAGAAAATATTTGCAAATGAAGCAACTGACAAAGGATTAATCTCCAAAATTTACAAGCAGCTCCTGCAGCTCAATAACAAAAAAACAAACAACACAATCCAAAAATGGGCAGAAGACCTAAATAGACATTTCTCCAAAGAAGATATACAGACTGCAACAAACACATGAAAGAATGCTCAACATCATTAATCATTAGAGAAATGCAAATCAAAACTACAATGAGATATCCTCTCACACCAGTCAGAATGGCCATCATCAAAAAATCTAGAAACAATAAATACTGGAGAGGGTGTGGAGAAAAGGGAACACTCTTGCACTGCTGGTGGGAATGTGAATTGGTACAGCCACTATGGAGAACAGTATGGAGTTTCCTTAAAAAACTACAAATAGAACTACCATATGACCCAGCAATCCCAATACTGGGCATATACCCTGAGGAAACCAAAATTCATAAAGAGTCATGTACCAAAATGTTCATTGCAGCTCTATTTACAATAGCCCGGAGATGGAAACAACCTAAGTGCCCATCATCGGATAAATGGATAAAGAAGATGTGGCTCATATATACAATGGAATATTACTCAGCCATAAAAAGAAACGTAATTGAGCTATTTGTAATGAGGTGGATAGACTTAGAGTCTGTCATACAGAGTGAAGTAAGTCAGAAAGAAAAAGACAAATATTGTATGCTAACACATATATATGGAATTTAAGAAAAAAAATGTCATGAAGAATCTAGGGGTAAGACAGGAATAAAGACACAGACCTACTGGAGAACGGACTTGAGGACATGGGGAGGGGGAAGGGTGAGCTGTGACAGGGTGAGAGAGAGTCATGGACATATACACACTAACAAACGTAAGGTAGATAGCTAGGGGGAAGCAGCCGCATGGAACAGGGATATCGGCTAGGTGCTTTGTGACCGCCTGGAGGGGTGGGATAGGGAGGGTGGGAGGGAGGGAGACGCAAGAGGGAAGAGATATGGGACCATATGTATATGTATAACTGATTCACTTTGTTATAAAGCAGAAACTAACACACCGTTGTAAAGCAATTATACCCCAATAAAGATGTTTTAAAAAAAAAAGTAAAAAACGAAAACAAAACAAAACAAAAAAACTAAATCGGTATTTGTTTCAAATAAGTTAGTAAAAGTTCTAAAGTTTTTGGATACGTTGTGTATCCAATTTGGATACATTGTTATAAGGGTAGGGGAAATGGCTCCATCATACAGTGTTGATAAGGAATTTGGCAAAAATATATCAAAATTACAAACATAAACATGTATATCCTTGACTCTGCAATTCTATTCTAGGAATGTATTCTAAAGTTGTAGTCACACAATGATAAATCTGTAAGCAAGGCTGTCCACATCAAGAGATTGGAAGCAAACTGAACATCCTTTAGTGCATGACTCATTAAGTAAATTGTGGTGTACCTGTACATTGTAATACAATGTATCCATAAATTGACTGCCAAGGATCTTAGAATTGTCTTCAAGATTTGAAAAATCAAGATAAGTGAAAATATCAAGGTGTATGTATGCATACACACACATTTATATGTAACAAACATATATATAGCAAATATGTATAACAAAACATACATGTTTATGCATATATATATAAATATAAGATTTACTGTATATGTTACCACTTGTGGAAAAATAGAAAAAAATTATATTTGCTCATTTCTGCCTGTACTATCTGAAATATACTTAAGAAACTGGTGGCATTGGTTGACCCCAAGAAGAGATGTGGGGTGGCTAACAGAAAGGGTTGAGGAAAGCCTTGAGTGTACACTTTTTGGGTTTTACAAGAACACAGTTTTGGAAGTCAGATGACACAATGGTCAAATGTATATTGTATTTTCCTTTCAGAAAGATTTACACAAACATTGTGGCATATGTACTCATTAGTTTATTAAATATTTATGTAGTGTTACTGTAGGTCAGAACATATTCTGGTGTGGAGGGGTGGGCTGTGATATCAAGGCATATACGATACTTTCAGTGCACCAGACTCAGTTCAAAGTGTTCTGCTTTAACTCATTTAAACTTTGCAACAACCCAATGAGCATGTGCTACCATTATGATTTCCATTTCACAGATGAGAAAACTGAGGATCACAGAGGTCGAACTAACTTGTCCCAAATGGAACAGGTAGTGAGTGGCAGAACTGAGCTTTAAAATGTCTCTAGAGTCTGTGATTTAATACCAGGAGGAGGTCCAAAATTTGTGAGGCCAAGTGACAAATGAAAATCTGGCCAAGTGTTCAAAAATGATGAAGAATTTCAATACAGAAACAATAGAGCAAGAAAGCAAGCTGAGGCCCATCTGAACACAGGACCCCGTGGGACTCTACAGGCTACGCACCCATGGAGCCGGCCCTTGTCACCATCCCACTCCCTTTCACAAAAAGGCCCCCTGCCCTCGTGGAGCTGACATTCAACTGGAGGGGCCAAGTGGGTGACACATAATAAATAAACAGACCATCAGTATGTGCCAGGAAGGAAAGCACAGTGCCACAGGGATGATAAAGAGTGCCAGGAGGACAGAAAGGCTCTGCCTAAAGACACCTGCTTAACCTTGTTTAACCCTCTGTTTCCCTAATGTGTTTGACTATAGAATTATTTCATTGAAGTTAATTCAATATTTTTACTCTTTCACCTTATACTGTCACCTCTGGAACTGGAGTTCTGCCAAACTCTTTTGGGGCAGCTCTGATCTTTATGAATCCTCTTATTCTGTAGATGAGAAAACAGGGGCCCAGAGAGTCAGAGGGGCTTGGTCAGGGTTCCACGTGGCTGGTTGCATGCTCTCTAATGTGCCATGAGCAACTGAGGCCCTGCTAAGTTATTCCACGTCCATTGACGTGTTTCAGCAGTCAGAGACCTCACAAAGAACCAGGCAGTGTCCAATTGTGCTTTATGTGTGGTATGGGTTTAATTTCTTATTGTCCAATCATTACAGAACATCCCTTTCATCACCTGGTAAAACCTTTTCCTTTTAAAGCCTTCTCCTTTTTTCTTGTTTTCAATTCTGGACCATGTGTGTACCAATGTTTTCTGAAATGCAAGGCAATGTCATACTTGATACCATCTTAAGAACTAAAGGATTTATTTGCTTCCAAAATAATGAGTTCTGTTAAACGATGAATGTATCAGTTAAGGCAAGAGAGCAATTTTTGCATCTGAAACTAGTGGCTTTGTCTTGTTGTGTGTGTGTGTGTGTGTGTGTGTGTGTGTGTGTGTACTGGAGTGCAGAGCTGAAATACAGGCAAGTGTTTACAGAATGCTAAATTCATTCATTGTTAAAAGGACACCCGTGGAAATTGTGCCAGAGGCTCTTTAGGTTGTTGAGATAGTGACATTTTTAAAACATTTGTCTTATCTTAAATTTTGCCTTAGATAAGATGCCTCCAAGTAGATTCTCTTCACAGCCGTTTGCTTCTCATTAAAGAGGGAGACTTCAAGCTCTTCGTCTTACATTTAGATCAACTATTTGACTGAATCAGTGATTTTTCTTGACTTTATTTCATGAATTTCCTTGTTTGCATTGACCAACTCAACCAGCTGTTTTGAATTCATGTGAACTCAGGGTCATAGTGCCGATGCAGCTGAAGAATTGTAGAAATTAATTCTGAAAATGGCAGCAAAAGGAATAAGAACCTAAGCCCGAATGCGTGCTTGGGAGGCTAAAACTGATCAATTTCCCGGTCCCTAATTAAAACAAGACACCAAACACAACAACAGCATAAAATCCAGTGCTTTTTCCTGGTGATGAATGCGACCAGCCTGCAAATTTCTCCTTGCTGGAAACAGAAATTCCATGTGCAACAGCAGTTAAACAGGAAGCTTCCTGGCAATTTATATCTGGTAATATGTACGTTTATCTTCTCACCGTCCAGACACTGTCCTTACCCTACTCCATTCCCAACATAGGTGCCCTTTGAAATTAAATGAATAAAACGAAAGAGGAAGTTTCTTTCTTTCACCTATGTCTTTGAAGGGGTCCATTCTTCGATATTGAAGGGGTAAACAATTACGGCAGGGTATCTAATCTTTTACATAACTTGAGTTGTGAAAATCTGCATGTGAACCATCTGCTTTTAAATTGAATCCTGGCTTTACATCAATTAGCACAGTAATTTCAGATGTAAAGTAGGTTAACTTCTGATTGATCTTCAATTAACACTAGTTCTTAACCATTTACTTTATTTCAAATTCATTTCCCCTCCTAGTTATACAGGGAAGTTGCAGAATGACCTTCCTTCTTTTGAAATGTGGATAGCTCCTTAGGATGAAAGAATTGACATTCCATCCACCAGTCCCTTTATCCCTGAATTAGTAAGAGCTCAGGTAATGAAAAGTCACTATAATTTTATTTTCCAAAAGAGCATCAAGGAAACAGGAAGACCTCACTACATGCAAGGATGTTTGGGGTTTTTTTGTTTGTTTTGCTTTGTTTTCTTTTTGCTTTACTTATTTAGATTTTAGAATTGGGAATTTTCACAAAATAACTGACAAAATCATTCCAGGAAGCCCCAAAACAGCATTTGTAAAACTTAAGGAATCTGGTGATCGTACAAAATTATTCGGCTCCTTTCCTAGGACACAAACTCTCAGGGTTGAAAGAGGATTCAAATGTCCTCCAGCCTATATCCACCCAGGGCAGGCATGCCCACCAGAGCACCGCCCCCCCCCGCCCTGCCCCCGCCAGATGGTCAGCCAGCTTTTCCTTATTGCCACCATTGGACAAAAGGGCAGAATCTCCCTGATGAGGTTGTTAACAGTGAAATTCTGCCAGCTGAATAATATTCACCAAGTGATATAAATCAGATACTTATTTTATTAGAATGCTGCACACTGCTATTGATAATTTCTGTATAGCTTATGTTAAAAAACAAAAATTCAACTGAGTAAAATCAAAGAACTAATTGGCTTTATTCAATGAATCACGAATCAGGGAGCATCCCATCTAACAAACCCCAGGAGCTGTACAAACAAAAGTGGAAGGTTTCTATAGGCAGAAGGAGGGAGGGACAAGGAAGTTAAAGAGTGGATTATTTCAGGCAAGGTCACCTTCCTGAAGGGGAAGGCGAGAGTCTTATTAAGCAGATTACCTCACTAGTGTAGATCAGGAAATTCCAGACTGGTGGGTTTAAAATTCCACTCATGGGAGGAGCTGAAACTGTAACCAGTTTAGATAGTAAGTCTTGGTGGGGTTTGGCATAAGTGACTCCACTTTGGGCCTATTGTTTCTTTTTAACACTTATGGTAGTATATCATTGTGATATGTTATCTGACTTTCCTTTTATAAATTTGATTCATAAAATATTTATGTCCTAAAGTATATAATTTTATCACATAGGGGACTGTCTTTTCTTCAAAAAAACATATAACTTGTTTTATAATAGTTATCATTGTAGAAATATGATTCTCTTAACAATCATTTCTGGTATGATCAACTTACTGGAAACTTTTTATACCATTAAGCAAAGATAGTTTCTTTTCATGGAAGAGATATATGACTTTTTCCTTCTTATTGTCTTCTTTTTTATTATATGCATAGTTGTTTTTCTTATTAGCATGCTATGTTGAAAATAGAACAAGGGTCCCTGTACAATTTAGACCAAGTAATAATTTCTGCTATAATAAACAGATCCAAATTCTCCGTGGCTTAAAACAATGAGTTTAATTCTCACTCATGTCACAGTCCAATGTCCATGTTCTTCCCTGGATTATGTCTCATATTATAATTCCACTGTCCTCCAGGGATTGGAAATTTTCCCCATTCAGCCAGCATATGAAGGAAAAAAAAAAAAAAGAGGATGACCAAGAGTAGGAGTTTTTGTGGGTCTAAAAGTGGCATTTATCATTTCTTCATACATTACATGAGCTAGAACTCAATCACTGACCAAACCCAACTGCAAGGCTGGCAGGGAAATACAGTGCAGCCCTAGGCTTAGGAAGAAGAAACAGTGTGGGTGAGTCAGAGCCAGTTTCTGCCACTGTTGCTATCAGCATTTAGTTTACCTCTCTACCCTGGAGACCTATATATCCAGAATAGTATCTAGAATTTCTATTGCATGTGTGCTTTTGGACTTCACTGGAAAATAAACGAAGAGGAATATGAGGCTCTTGTTAAGTGCCCTGAATTCCTGGGTATATACATTGAAATATAGGGCATCCAGGGCTCTGCCCTGCAGTGACCCTGAAGGCGCTCTCTCTGAATCAAGGAAGAGTCCAATAAAGAAAAGGGCTGCTGGTTAGCCTATTTCCCTTCCCCTCAGAGAACTGCACCTGATCACACCTGCCACTCTAGGCGCCATGGGCACCTTATAGAGACTCACCCCTACATGTACCAGGGACATGAAGCACGTAGTGGTGTTATGAGTGGCGACAAAAGCATGGGGTCCCTGACAGTCTTGCTATTCTGGACCAGACTGGTCTCGTTGAAAGAGGAATCGATAGCCTTCTTAAAAGAAGTCTTGAAGGCCCATGAGCCTGGGCTGGAGGCCCCACTCAACCTCAACCACATAGTGTAGAATGTAGCCCAAGGAACTGGGCCTTGGAGAGAAGGGCTGTCTTTACTGGGTAGATTACTAATGCCACAGGCAGAATCTATTTTATTTCCTTGGCTACCTTTCTAAACTACAGAGAAATCTTTCCTAATTGTTAGTTTTCCATTTCCAACATATGTTTGGGGTTATACATAATCTGAGTAGCAGCTGATACTCTTTGAAATTAGAAATGACTGATGGCCAGCTTCCTTTTCTTCAAGCTAACTTTCTCACCAGTGGATTTTTCCTACCATTTGGTGGGTAGGCATGTTGCCATGATGTCCTATTTTCTGGACTGAGGATGGGTGATTCTTATTTTTATTTTATATTTAATTTTTTATTTGTAAAATATACAAAGCCTAATATATCATTTAAACCTTTTGTAAGTGTACAATTCACTGGCATTAAATACAGTCACAATGTTGTGCGACAATCACCATCGTCTATGTAGATGGATGATTCTTGCAGTGTAATTCTTAAAACATGGAGCTAGAGAGTTAGTTACGATTATGTCATTTCCATGTCCACTATGGGATTGTGTCCCAGTTGGGTTGCCAGTTATGGCAAATGTCACCACTACCTGCCCTAGAGTCCCTCTCTCTGCCACCATCTATAGAAAGCTCACCCAAGACCAGAGAATCTCAGCATACGGTCTCTGCTACTCCGTTACCTTGCTGACCAATTAAAAACACTATTAATTTAAGAGAGAATAATACATTAACTTTGATTATCATTCTATAATTTGTGGGTAATCTTGTATTTTAACTTCTTGGATAGCTTCTATTTATTGTCAAGGATGCTTTGCTGGGCTGTGGGAATTTTACCTGGCTTTCCCTGCTACCCACGCAGCATGCTCTCACTGAGACTGTTAATTAGTGCACTTTTTAAGCCAAAGTGAAACAGATTCAGAAGGAGAATTTTCTGCTAAAGGAAGATATAATACTGATTGCCTCACTTATCTGGATGTATATTGATCAGGAGACCCTAGAAAATTCTCTTTTTTTGTGCAGCCTGAGCCTTGCAATGACTCTTTCTCGAATTAGACACCAGCTTCTACCTCTAATAAGTTAAAGCTCAGAGATTTTAAATTGTAGCAATAGCGACAACAAGAACACTAGACAACATTTAGTGAGCCCTTACTACATGTCAAGCCCTGTTATATGTGTTTAGCTGCATATCTCATTTAATCAACCTCAACTTTAGAAAGTATAAGAAGCAGGCACTATTCTTTTTCTCTTTTTCTTTTTTCTTTTTTTGACCCAATTCTTTCACAGGCTTTTTTTTTTTTCTTCTTTTTTTTGTAAAAGCTCAAATTCTAGCAAGGCAGTAACAGGTACAAGTTACCTCCTTGAGTAATCCATTGTACACTGTCTTTTACATTGCTTTTGAGCATTTTAGCAGAGTCATATTATAATTTTAAAACTTTTTAAAAAGCTGCATTTTAATTAAAATTTTTTTCCAGTTTTATTTAGATATAATTGACACAGCACTGTATAAGTTTAAGCTGTACAGCATAATAATTTGACTTACATACATCACAAAATGATTATCACATAAGTTTTGTGAGCATATATCATCATAGATATAAAATTTTAAAAATAGAAAAAAAATGTTTCTTGTGATGAGAACGCTTAGGATTTACTCTCTTAACAACTTTCATGTATAACCTACAGCGTGTTCATTGTATTTATCATGATGCACATCACATTACCAGTACTTATTTATCTAACTGGAAGTTTGTACATTTTGACTACTTTCATCCAATTCCCCCTCCTCCCACTCCCGCTTCTGGTAACTACAAATCTGATCTTTTTTTTTTTTTTTCTATGAGTTTGTTTGTTTGCTTTTGAAGTATCACTGACCTATAACACTATGTTACTTCCTGTTATGCAACAGAGTGATTTGGTATTTCTATGCATTTCAAAATGATATTCACAATAAGTCTAGTTATAATATGAAACCATACAAAGATATTCAGTTATTGACTGTATTTCCAACACTGTACATAGTTATCTATCTACCTATCTGATTATTTTTAGTTGCTGATCTCTTACGTTCAAATGCATTATAACAGCCTTGCATTTTTACTCCCCTCTCCCCACATTTACTGTTTTTGACATATTTTACATCTTTTTGTCTTGTGCATCCCTTAACTACTTATTGCAGATATAGATAATTGTACTACTTTTGTCTTTTAATGTTCCTACTAGCTTTATGTATGGCCAATTTACTACCTATACTATACATTTTCCTTTACGGATGAGAATTTTCCTTTTGTAATTTTCTTGTTTCTAGTTGTGGCCTTTTCTTTTTGAGTTACAGAAGTCCCTTAAACATTTCTTGTAAAGCTGGTTTGGTGGTGCTGAACTCATTTAGTTTTTGCTCGTCTGTAAGATGTTTAATCTCTCCATCAAATCTGAATAAAACCTTGCTGTGTAGAGTATTCTTGGTTGTAATTTTTTTCCCTTTCATCACGTTAAATATATCCTGCCACTTCCTTCTGGCCTGCAGAGTTTCTGCTGAAAAGTCAGGTGACAGACTTATGGAAGTTCCCTTATATGTAACTTGTAGCTTTTTCCTTACTCCTTTTAATATTCTCTATTTATCTTTAATTTTTGCCATTTTAATTACAGTGTGTCTTAGTGTGGTCCTCTTTGGGTTGAATCTGTTAGGGACTCTCTGTGCTTCCTGGACCAGGATGTCTATTACCTTTCCCAGATTAGGGAAGTTTTCAACTATTATGTCTTCAAATATGTTCTCTGCCATTTTCTCTATCTCTTCTCCTTCTGAGACCCCTATAATGCACATATTAGAATACTTGATGTTGTCCTAGAGGTCTCTTAAACGGTCCTCATTTCTTTTTATTCTTTTTCTGTTCAGCTTCAGTGATTTCCACTACTCTGTCTTCCAATTTGCTGATCCAGGCCTCTGTATCATCTATTCTACTGTTGATTCCTCCTAGTATATTTTTCATTTCAGTCATTGTCTCTTCGTTGCTTTTTGGTTCTTGTTTATATTTTCTAACTCTTTTTTAAAAACTTCTAACTTTTCACTCTGTTCATCCAATCTTTTCCCAAGTTCTTTGAACATCTTTATAATCGTTACCTTGAACTCTCTATTGGGCTGATTGCCTATCTCCACTTTACTTAGTTCTTCTTCTAGTATTTTATCTTTTTCTTTCATTTTGAACATATTTCTCTGTCACCACATTTTGCCTAATTTGCTGTTTTTATTTCTATATATCTGGTAACTTGATTATGTTTCCCAACCTTGGAGAAGTGGTCTTTTGCAGAAGACATCCTATGTGTTTCAGCAGAGCATGGCCCTCTGGTCACCAGAGCTTTATGCTCTAGGGCTTCCCCCTAATTGGGCAAGGATGCGCGCATCCTTCTTTTGTGGCAGGCTGATTACTGTGGGCAGTCTGGTGGGCATAGCTGGCCTCTGGTCTGCTTGGTTGCTAAGCCCTGCCTTGAGCAGAGGCTGTTGGCTACTGGTGGGCAGGGCTGGGACACAAAACTGCTGGCTGCGGGGCCTCAGGGGGTCCTGAGGCTAGTGCTGGCCCACTGGCAGGCAAAGCCAAGTTGTGGAGTGTGTTTCAGTGGGACCAGTGTTCCTGGATCTAGTGTTCATCCTGCTGGTGGGTTGAGGCAGTTCCTGACACTGTGGGTTACCAGTGTCCCAAAGCTGACGTTGCCCTTCTGGTGAGTGGGGCTGGATCCTAGGGCAGTTGGCTGAGAGGTCCAAGGTGTCTTGCAGCTTATATAGGCCTGTTGATGGGTGGGACCATGGCCCAGTGGGTCCTAGTGTTGTTGCCTACACACTGGTGGGCAGAGCTGGGTCCGAGTGTCTCTGACTGCAGTGCTCTGGGTGTCTCAGGGTTAGTGCCAGTGCACTGGTGTGCAGGGGTAGGTCCTGGGTACTCTTGTGGACAGGGCCAGCTCATGGGCCAGCTCTGGGCTCAGGGGGTCTTAAGGCAGCAGGCTTGCTGGTGGGGGGACTGTGTCTCCACCTGGCTAGCTGCTCGGCCTGAGGCATCCAAGTACTTGTGCCAACAGGCTGCTGGGCAGGGCTGCATCCCAATGCTAATAGGCTAGAGGGAGAATTTCAAAATGGTGCTTCCCAGCACCAGTGTTCACATGGTAGTTCAAGCCCCCAGAATGGCTGCTGCCTGTGTCTGTGTCCCCAGAATGAGCTCCAGTTGCTTCCTGCCTCCCTGGGAGGCTTTCCAAGATCAGCAGGTGGGTCTGACCTAGACTCCTTTCAAATTACTGTTTCTGCCCTGGATTCTGGAGTTTGTGAGATGCTGTGTGTGCCTTTTAAGGGTGGAGTCTCTATTTCCCACAGCCCTCTGGATCTCCTGAAAGTAAGCCCCACTGGCTTTCAAAACCAAATGTTCTGGGAGCTTGTCTTCCAGGTGTAGGACCCCTGGGCTGCAGAGCCCAACATGGTGCTTGGACCACTTGTTCTTTGGGAAAAACTTCTGCAATTAAATTATCCTCCAATTTGTGGGTTGCCCACCCAGGGGCATGGGTCCTGACTACACCATGTCTCAGCCCCTCCTGCCCATCTCATTGTGATTCCTTCTTTATAACTTTAGTGGTAGGAGTCTTTTCTGCTAGTTTTCAGATTTTTCTCATCAATAGTTGCTCTGTAAACAGTTGTAATTTTGGTGTGCCCATGGGAGGAGGTGAGTTCAGGGTCTTCCCACTCCAACATCTTGGCCACTCTCCTGGCACTATTCTTGTCAACATTTGAAATCAAACTGAGTTACAAGGAGATTCAACTTTATTATACTGATATTATTTGAATATAGGTACAAATGTCATATTTGATTTGGAAAGATGTGGCTGATTTTGAGGGGTATAAGTTAAAAGAATTAGTGTAAGTCTTAGCATGGATCCCCAGCACAGGAATATCTAACTAGTAGCCACTTCCCTCTCGGGCATCCTATCATACCTGCCCATTCTAGAACCTGCAATAGAACTGATGACCCTCCCTGTGACCAAAAGAGAACTCAGCACTTTTTCAGAGTTCACAGGCTACCAGGCCAAGGTTCATCCATCAGCATTGTCTTCACCCTGTTTGAGCTGGTGAGAGCTATAGACCTGGACCAGAGATGCTAACTTTTCTCCTGTCTTGGGCTATGAGTACAGAGGGTGGCATTAAGGTTTGTTCATATTTTACTTACGTCTAGTGAATGTGTGGGAACTTCAATGTGAATCTATGTGAACTTCCTGTGAAATGACCCATTTGGTTAAAGGAAAACCCTGCTCTTATTTATTCCCTTAGCATTGGACATTAATCTTTAATGGGACTAAAGCAGAGTGTCACTCAATGACCCCAGCTCTACTGAAATGTAGTGAAGAATAAGGAAGCAAATCAAGAATACCCTCAGTTTGAAAGAGATGCCACTATCTAAATTCAATAGTTAGAAAGGAGTGTCAATGAAAAATTAATCAGTCAATCTACGAAAGAAATAGAAAATTTTATTTGAGCCAAATTTGAGGATTATAACTTGAGAAGAGCATCTCAGAAAGCTCTGAGAGCTGTTCTGGCCATTAGAACTCAAGGCATAGTTATATAAGATTTTTTTTCTTTTTTTTTTTTTTTTTTGCGGTATGCTGGCCTCTCACTGTTGTGGCCTCTCCCGTTGCGGAGCACAGGCTCCGGGCACACAGGCTCAGCGGCCATGGCTCACGGGCCTAGCTGCTCCGCGTCATGTGGGATCTTCCTGGACCGGGGCATGAACCCGTGTCCCCTGCATCAGCAGGCGGACTCTCAACCACTGCACCACCAGGGAAGCCCTATATAAGTTTTTTGAGATAGGGGCTGAACATTAAATGAAGTATTATTGACAGTTTATACAATCCAGATCTAAGTGCCATGTGACCCCTCATCAAGAAGGAATGCTATCTTTAAGGAGTTGTCTTGCTGGTGCTAGGAGAATGTTGCCCTTTATGGCTGAGCAGGCATTTCTGCCTATGGGGAAGGATTGCTCAGTGCATAATGCAGATACACAATGCTCAGTTGGGGGAGAGGGGAGACAGAGAAAACTTCTTTATGTTTAAATTTTTCTTGTCTTGCCATAAAATACAAATTTTATTTCACAGGAGAGATTATGCAGACAAAACACTAATTCCTACAGAGGAGGCCTTGGAGTCTCAAGAAGGTGTACAGCCCTTTCCTTTTCTTGGGCAGTTGAGAGTTGGCTCTACCCACTTCTTGAGGGTGACAAGGATGAAAGGTGGCAGGGAGAGGGATGTGGCTCTGCTATCAAAACCATGTTGGTTTCCCATGTTCATTTACCAAAATTAATGCATTTGACCCTCTGTTTAAAATTGTCCGCTTGAGAGGTCAATAGTAACGATGCTAAAAACTCGGCCTTTGTGCACTGGTGCTGAATCAAATCTCGGAGACAGAGTTTTGGGTGAAGTAGAAAAGGATACCTTTATTGCTTTGCCAGGCAAAGGGGGACACAACGGGCTCGTGACCCGAAAAACTGTGTGTCCCAACCCCGGAAGATTTGGTGAGGAGTCTGGTTCAGTGGAGCAATGGTTCAAGGGCGGGGCTGCTATAAGGATCAGGATGTGTCAAGGGCCTGCATTCCTTTAATCTGGACTCAGGTGGTCTCCCGATCTTCTCTGAAAAATACCTCTTCAAGTAATTAGCATCTTCCATTTGTTGGGGGCTTCAGTTCTGCAGAAGAGCTCAAAGATACTGCTATGTGATGTGTATGCCTTGAGGTGGAGCCAGGACCCTCCCCGAAGGCTGCACTATTGTTTCTTGGCTGCTTCTCCCTTGTCTCTGCATTCCCTCCCTTCTTCGATTACCAACTGTTTGAAAAGCTTCTGTGCCCAGGAGCCCCACAGGGTCCTGCTTAGTTTCTAGCAAAATGTACAGGGTTTTCTTTTTTCTCTAACAAATGATTCAGTCATAACACTAAATCTCTGTTCTTCTCTCTCTTTTTTCTCTCTTGCCTACTGATGGAGACCTCTACCTTTCCTTTTTCTGGCCAATACATTTTTTTCTCCTTTTATTGGTCAATATATTCACTTCTCAATTTGACTTAAAATAGCTTATGTCCCCTTTTCCAAAAGGCAGCCAAAGATTGAGTGAGAAACTCATTCATAGGTGTTTAGTCTTGAAATCTGGGGCTGGGGTGGAGGTGTGAGTTTGGAAATCTAGATTTAAATATTCTTTGATGACTAGCTGTGATTAAAAAATTACTCTGATGAGTGTCTGTTACCTGGGGGAAAAAACAAGCAAATCAGGTGTGTTAAAAGGCTCTTAGGCCATATGAAAAATTTGGCCTTTTACAATGAAAGTGCCTGTCCTTTCTTTCTGGTATGTAGGAATGTGAAACAGAGAAGGTTCAGAGGTAATTTGTCTCCCACTGTGCCTATCACAGTGCCTTAACCACGAGGGACACTGAATTCATGATTTTTGAGTGTTCTGATGGAGGCTAGCCTGCAGGTGTGAGAACAAAAGACAAGGGAAATTACATAGGAGGGACAGAGGGCAGAAAGAATGGTTTTTCAATTTTAAGACACTGTGAAATGCTTGAGGGGGCAGAGGTCAGTGCATTTTGATCTCTGGGGAGATGAAACACCCTGAGTCAGACAAGAGAAGAGGAAGCCCAGAAAAACACAGTTAACCTCAAATTCTATAAAGGGCGTGGTGGTGAGGGTAAGAAGTGCAAATCCCATTAGTGGAGAAAGAGAGTATTTTCACAGCCATATTTTAAAAAACTGAATGGTAAGAAACAGCATTTTTCTTTCCCTCTGCCCTCCCTTCCCGTTGCGTCGGAATGAGGGGGCCGGAGCCGGCACACTAACAATAATGGCACTAGAGCAATAATGAGACCTTTCTCCAAGGACTGATTTGTCTGCAGAAAGGAGAAGTCATCAGGTATCCATTGTGAGGAGACTCGCCTTCTCTTAACAATGGCTCTGATGAAGCTGCTAGAAGGTTCTTATCAGGGAGAAAATACTCCTAGCAGCAGGAGAAGGGGAGAGGGAAAAAAAATGAAAGGCTACCAACCCCCAAATCATCCTCCAGGTTCAGTGCAGTGGGGAGAATGAGGGAGGCACGTTTCCTGAATGCAAGTGATGTTGGCTGGTCAGTCAAACCAATCCTCTAAAGAGAGATTAAAAAAGATGAGAGAGGCCAGCTTTCCCACAGGCAGGCTTTTAGCAGGGAGGGCAAGGGTGGCTGGGCTTAAGCTATGGAATTCTAAGTTCCTCAGGCTGAAGTAAATAGCGAGAGGTCATACAAGCTTCTCCCCTGGCCTACGGGGTGGCCCCTTCTTTAGCTGGATTCTGGGAAGGAAGAAGGCGTTCACAGACAGCAGAGCCTTGACAAGACTCTAGGCCCATTTCTGCAGCTCACAGACGCTCAGATTCAGAAACAATGGATTTTCTGCATGCTGTAGATGGGAGAAGAGAATTAGAATTAATCTCTTATACTGATCAAAATTTGTGAGTTGCTTTACTGTTTTGGGTCTCACTCCTCATCACCTCCCAAGAGGTAATGCTGAAAACTTGGCCTCTATGCACCAGTGCCAAAGTGAATCTCAGAGACAGAGTTTTGGGTGAAGTAGAAAAGAATAGCTTACTGCTTTGCCAGGCAAAGGGGGCCACAGTGGGCTCATGCCTCAAAAACTGTATGTTCCCAACTGGGAGGATTTGGTGAGGAGTTTTATAGCGATGGTTCAAGGGTGGGGTTGCCGATAAGGATTACAGTGTGTGCAGGGCCTGTACTCCTTTAATCTGGTCTCAGGTGGTCTCCTGATGGGCTTCTTGAGGTTATCAAGCTGTGACCTTCTCTGGAATGAAGAATGCTATCATCTTCTATTTGTTGGGGGTTTTAGTTCTGTAAAGAGCTCAAAGATATTGTTCTGTGTATCCCTTGAGGTGGAACCAGGACCCTGCCCCAAGGCTGCACTAGTGTTTCTTGACTGCTCCTCCCTTGTCTCCCTTGTCTGTCTCTGCATCCCCTCCCTTCCCCGATTAGCAACTGTTTGAAAGGCTTCCATGTCCAGGAGCCCCACAGTGTCCTGCTTGGTTTCAGAGATGACTATTATTATTTGCCATGTGGTCAATGGATGCTGATCAAAACTCCGATCATATTGCCCCCTGTACAAAATCCTTCATTGGCTCTTTATGTTTAAATTGAGCTAAACTCTGCCCTTCCTCTATCCTCAGAATTTAGTTTCCAGGATGTGGCTATCACCTACCTGTCCTACTCTTTCTCTACTTATATATGTATCTCTGATTTCAAGGCAAAGTTGACGCTTTGATTTTATCCAGTTGAGATCTCACTGCCTCAATCTCCTGCCTTGGTTGATGCTATTCCCTCCACCTGGAATGTTCTTTTGATATTTCTGCCTACTCCATTCACTTGTTGAAATCCTACCCAAAAAATTTCTTTTTTTTTTTTTTCTTTCTTTTTTTGGCCACACTGCACAGGCTGCAGGTTCTTAGCTCCCCAACCAGGAATTGAAACTGCACCCTCAGCAGTGAATGGAGTCTTAGCCACTTGACCACCAGGGAATTCCCATACCCATCTTTCAAAGTTGGGTAAATTCTCCTCCCTCATGAGGACTTTATTGAAATGAAAGTAACTTCTCCCTCTCTGGAATTCTTAGAGCACTTTTCTTCTCTCTCTTATAGGCCTTCTCCTATTGCACCTTATTTATGATAATTCACGTTCCTATCTAACCCTCTTTAATGAACTGTGAGTTCATCAAGGGCAGGGACTGTGCCCCTCTTATCTCGATTTATCTCCCAGTGACTAGTGCATAGTAGGTGATCATTAAATAATGATTGAATTAGAATTTTCATTAGCATCTGTATTTCTAATTTTTAAGTAGAATAAAATTTCTAAGTTGATTTGGAAAACAAATTTACAGGAAACAACTGGATCTGTAGAGGCAACAATTCCTGGATGGAAGGTCACATGATTCTCAGCTGTCACTGACTGGCATTCTTACCAGGGACAGACTGTTTAAATGGATTTGGATTTTGGCTCTTTTTACTGCTTTTCCTTCTCCTCTAAAGAGGGTAGGATAGAGGACTACAAGGTGGAATTTGTTGTGTACTTACTCTGTGCCTAGCTCTTTGTTAACCATTTTACATCATTAACTGGCTCAATCTTTGTAATAATCCTTTGAAGGAGCATTATTTCCATTGCATAGTTGAGTAAACAAAGGCATAATAAAGTTCAATAAGTTGCTATAAGTCATATAGCTAACAAAGGCTTCAGCTCAGATACTGGCTCAAAACCCATGTACTTGCCCCCGACACTATGCTGCCTCCTGGACTTAATCCAGAAATTTCTCTAGGAAAGAAAGAGCCAGGGAAATCATGAAAGATGCAACACTGTGTTAAAAATGAAATTTTTAAAAAGTCCCTCTAGGATAGACTAGATGGAAAGAAGATGTATTAGTGGGTCCTATGCCTATTGATCTTCATAATACAAGAGGCAATTTTGATTATCATCAGATCTGAAAGCCACAGGTATGAGAGACAGAACGTGGGTGTTATCCTCAGAAAACTATGGTTCAAGGTCCATCTCTGCCACAAGTCAGTCAAGTGAAGTTTAAGGAAGTTATGTAAACTTTGTGGGCTCAGTATTCTCATCTGTAGAATGGGGAGCATAATAATCTATAGAATGTTTGTTGTAAGGATTTAAGGAAAGGATTAAATGTAATTAAATGACCAAGGAAGAGGTGAAGTTTCCACCATGATGCTTGAGACACAATCCCTTAGGAATTAAAAAAAAATTTTTTTTAGATGCATTCTCTTATATTACCTATAAGTGATCAACTCCACGTGATACAATGTTTTATTTTAACCCATTTCTATCTCTGTGCATGAAGTCTTCCCAATCCAACACTAAGCTAAATGCTCTTTCAGGGTGTTCCTGGATCTTCCTATGCACACATCTCTCTTCACTCTTCTGTGCTCACAGAAATTATCTGTAGAAGAGTCTTGTCAAAATGGCACTCAGGCAGAATGTAGGGCTGGAGAGGCAACAGTATTTCTTTCTTTCTTTTTTTTTTTTTTGCGGTACGTGGGCCTCTCACTGTTGTGGCCTCTCCCGTTGCGGAGCACAGGCTCGGATGCGCAGGCTCAGTGGCCATGGCTCATGGGCCCAGCCGCTCCGCGGCATGTGGGATCTTCCCGGACCAGGGCACGAACCCACATCCCCTGCATCGGCAGGCGGACTCTCAACCACTATGCCACCAGGGAAGCCCCAGTATTTCATTTTTAAGACCACCAAAATTTTTTAATAACTTCTGAGTCCATGTGATTAATTAGAGGCAGAACTACAGATCAGACTCCAGGGCTCCTCTCCCTACACCAGGAAACGGCAATTCAGGAGGACTTGTCCTGGCCTAGGGAATAGGTGACAGTCCAGAGACAGATGAGATTGGTTTTCAACTCAACTCTAATTTCCCTTGATTTCTATACTCTGGTTACATGTTAATGGTTTGGCAGAAACTTCAAAATTAAACTTGTGAGAGACATCACTGTTGGACATTTAGGCAAATACAGTAGCTGTCAAAGGTTTTAGAGCCAACATCTAACATGACCCTTTCTAAATGAGTCAAAAGTGACAGTTAAATGAGAAATGAAGCAGAAAAGTTTTTTTTTGTTTTGTTTTGTTTTTTTTCTTAAACAGGAATTTTTATGGGGAAATTGGCACTGAATTTTACTGCCCTTCCAAAGGGTACTGGTGGGATGGGGGAGCAGAACCTAAGGCTGTTGACTTTTGTTTGTTACTTCTGCTCCCTTAGTCTCTCCCACTGGAGACTCTCATGAGAAATCACACAGAGGAGTGCTGAAGAATTACTCCCCAGGAAGGCTTCATGCTCATGAGTGCAATTGGGATAGCTGAATTACTAGCTCCAGTCAATCTCCTTTTTCTTCTTCATCTCTGGGCTTGGTCAAGAGTAACCTACTGGGTGCCAAAACCGAGTTACTTTTTTTTAAAGACAAAATTCATACACCATAAAATTCACCCATTTAAGGTATAAATTCAGTAGGTTTTAGTATATTAACAAAGATGTGCAACCATCATCATTATCTAATTTTGTAATATTTTCGTGACTCCAAAAAAGAAACGCATACCCATTAGAAGTCATTCCCCATTCCTCCTTTCCTCAGCCCCTGGTAACCACTAATCTACTTTCTGCTTCTATGGATTTGCCTGTTCTAGATATTTCATAAAAATGGAATAATATATGCCATGTTTTGTGTCTGGCTTCATTCACTTAGCATAATGTTTTCAAAGTTGAGAAGTTAGAGGGAACAGTTTGCAAGATCAGTCTCACTTCCGATATCAATTGCAAGTTTGGGGGTCCCCAAGACCACCCAGTTTCAATAATTAGCTAGAGGAATTCACAAAACTCACCAAAAGCTGTTATACTCATGGTTACAGTTTATTGTAGCTAAAGAATAACACCAGAGACTTGGTGTACAAAGTCTATATTGGGGCTTGATTATGTAAACCTGATTGACTGACTACCCATGTGGCTGACTTCAGTCTCCAGTCTTCAGAGGTTAACCAATAAAAAGTGTCTCAAAACCCCATCCTAAATTCCATTGTTAGAATCTGGCTGGCCCAAGGCTCCCAGGCAACAAAAACACTTTTAATAGGACATTGTAAGCCTAGGTTCCCAGGAGTCGAGGGAAAAGACCAGATCTCTCTGGGTAAAAGTGAATTCTTTACTACATAAAAGTTCATCCATGTTGTAGGCTGTATCAGTATTTCTTTCCCTTTTATGGCTCAATAATATTCCATTGTAGATATACTGCATTTTGTTTATTCATTCATCAAATGATACGTTTTGGGTATTTCCACTTTTTGGCTATTACGAATAATGCTACTACATACATTTGTGTAGTTTTTCCATGGACATATTTTTCCAATGCTCTTGGATATATTCTGGGACCTCAAAATTGTGTCACAGTTATTCTTTTGGAATTGAATTCCATTGTCACTTCAGTTGGGATAATGAGATAAACTGTTAATGTGAATTACTTTAGCATTAATTTAAAAAAATGGACATTGAATAGATGAAAGTCCAATTCTGGTGGGGGAGGATGCAAAAAAGTTCTAGAAAACAGAAATAGTGAAAAGCTAGGGTTGCTTGTGAGGGTCTGTGGGAACAGTGCCAGGAACTGGGGTTACTAGAGCAAGAAGGGGTGCTCTGTAGAGGGAAGTGAAAAAGTACTCAAGGTACACTTCACATACATCACAGCCTTCTATCTATATAGGCTTGGTTACCGAAGCAAAGCTACTTGACTTTCTGACTCAGGCTTGATTTTCCCTTAGTGATTCCCTTAGGATTCTTGTTATAGGACAGTGGCAACAATGGAATAAGACATGTTTTCTTATCCAATTCTTTTGGAGAGAGCAAGATCGATGGAAAACAATGCAAATATCTTCCTGGAACAGACGGGAAGAGCATTTTGCTTGGGGCAGATCAGTCCTAGCATATTGGAGACAGTTCGAAGAACCACATCAGAAGTGCTTCAGGGAATAAAGGAGTTGGCTGGAAAAGGAATAACCACAGGAGCTAAATATGGGCTAGCTGGCTCATCACCTCTGAAGGGGAACCAAGCAGTATGGCTATGATCTTGTGGGAAAAATACTATGGGGAATTTGCCTGGGCTGTAGGCATAAGATGAAGCAAATGAAAGGTGAAGGAGTATCCAGGAAGAATACCTTGCACTGACGGATTTACAGGGGACTCTCTCTCCTTTTTCTTTCACTGATATTATGCATTCCTCATCTTGGTTGTGTGTGTATTTCCAGTGTAAAGAAATCTGAAAAGACAACTTGAAAATTGCCTGAAGAAAGACCACAGCGTGTGTGGTGTGTGCTCACCTAAGCAGATGATGTGAATAGCAAAACCTAAGCCTCCTCCCAAGTTTATGCACCTTGATAGGTGGACACCATTTGGAACAAGTCTTCTTCATAAAATGCTGGGGTCTGTATAGAAGGGGCATTCATTTTTCTTCATTTCTCTTTTGTTCGCTGAAGGAGAGGAAAAAAATATTTCCTTCTACCCTTCGAGGTCTTCAACTGGAGATCTGTAACAAAAGACAGACTAGTAAGAGAGAAGCATACACATGTATTTAATATAAATTTTATATGATATGGGAGCCTTCATAAGGAAATGAAGACCCAATGAAATGGTTAAACCCGACAGTTTTTATACCAGGTTTGATGAAGAGTGGACAGTAGTGGGAAAATGTGATAGGAAAAAGGGGTATGAGCTAAGAGTAGTAAACTGGGGGAAACTTAGCAAGGCCCATTCATTCAGATTCCTCTTGGAGTTCCTCTGTCTTGGAGCTAGGGTGCTCCTTTCCCCTGGGTGTAGGGAGAGCACCTCTTGCCTGAGGGTCTTATGAACTGCTTCAGGGGAAATTCAGAAAGTCCTTCCTGCACTTACTGGTTCTTAAATTCCTTCACCTTAAAATATTCAATATGCCAAGGTGTTGTATTTTGGGGTAACATGTTCCGAACCTTGTCATTGCAGAGAGAAGAACAGGAAAATAGTGAGGGTTTTAAACTTTATTTTTAAGCCCCTGAAATCGTTTGTTGGGTGAAAAAAGACTTCAATTGCTCTTGTAACTGGATCATTATCATGATGGTACTTTTAAGTTCATTGTTTTTCTTATTTTTTTAGATAGATTCAAGCTGACCGTGGATAATGTCTTTGAAAGCAAGCAAACAAGCAACTCTGTGATCCCACCCATAGGTTCATGAAACATTTTGGGAACAAGTCTTAGAATACTGCCACAACAAGTGGGCAAGGGTGATTACTGGGTCTGTTGTAGATATCAAGGAATTAACTTTTGCTTCAAAAAAAATTTTTTTTTAAGTTTCATATAACTGGGTTTGATATGGCTCCCCTGTTCATTTGTCTTAGGACTTACTGGTTGGGAGGTAATTGGCTTAGACCTTTAGATTTTTGGGTGAAAGGGAATGAAAATAGAGAGGCAAGATGAAGGAGAGAAAACCGGACAGCTAGGAGCTGAGCTGAGCCATATACCTTCCTGGTAACAACCCTAATGCGTGAGGACTGCTAGGCTTTCAACAGGGATGTGGAAGCTTGAGCACCATTATTTATGGGGAGCACCGCTGGAGCCTGGTCTTGAAGAAACGGCTCGGCCTGTCCCTTTGTAGAAATGGCCATAAACATTTACAAATCCTCAGCACTTCCAGGATGTATCAGGCAGGGTTTTCAAATGCAGATTGTCCACTTGCCCGGCACATCTCAGGCCACTAATAAACACTGTCTCCTTGGAAAATGTGCTGACTTCTATTTCATTCCCCCCTCAACCTCCCTTTGACTTTAGGAACAAGAGTTTCAACTAAACTGACTCCTCCTTCCAGGGCTGGTGGGACACCATGATGTGAGAGGGTGTTTTTCCACCTGCAGCCCCCTTTGATGACAAGGACCTCCCTCTTGTGTGTAGGAAGTATGCATGGCTCTGTGAAAGGAAGCCGGCTAATCATGAGGCAACCACTGCCTCTGTAGTAGAAAATATGAGGCTGAAGGACAGGCATCCAGCCACAGATGTACTAATTTAATTTCATGCCCTGACATCAGCTGGTCCTCTCCACTTAAAAGGAACATTTGCATCCATCTGCCATCAACTCTCCCTTTCATTTTAAAATATCTTTGCTCTTTTCTTTCCCTTCGCTCCTCCCCCACCACCACAATTTGATGAAATAATGGGGCACATTTAAAATCCAAACTCAGGCAATTCAAGTACTGAACGGATGTGATTTTGTTCCATTCTAAGTCAGCCTCAAAGAGTGTCTGGGGAGTAGAAATCAAGGGGCCAAACAAAAAAAGCAAGTGAGAGAGAGAAGATTTTGAATGCAAATCAACCCCCTCAACCCATCTGAAACAACCTGCTGTGAACTGGGCTAGAACGTATGGCCCATTAGCACCTTGTTAGGCTGTCAGAGCCTGAGCAACTGAAAGGGGTAATAATGGGGAAGAACTGGCCGAGACTTTTGCAATCCTAGCCCCAGCTTAGTGCTCTTCTACCCGACCCACTCTTGGGACTCCAGGGGCAGGGCTGGTGAGAGTAGCTCCAGTGGAAAGGAAGGTTAGAGAGAACAACTTCATTAAGTTTATCGTTGACTTTTTAAAAAGTACCTTTCTAGCAAAAAGGAATACAAAGGTTAATTTTACTTTTCTGGAGTGGCGAACTATTTATTTATTTATTTTTGGTGGGGCTCTCTTTGTGCTTGCTTTCTCCCGCTTCATCAAATACTGAGGTTTTGTAAAAAAAAAAAAAAGAAAAATTATAGGATATTAGGGACTGCATGGCAAAGCATCAGTGATTAAGTCTTAGTCCTCAGAAGGCAAATCCACAAATAGAAAATGTATCCTAGACACACATGCCAGTTACATTCATTTGCAAATGCTTTTAAGAATGCAATACTTGCTTTAGAGACAGAGACACTTGGCAAGAACTTCTCCATTTTCTTCCCTCCTAAATGCTTTGGTGTTTAGTGGGGTTAGTGACAGAGAGGCCACAAATCTTGCTAATGACAATATTTATTTCTAGATATTGAAGTTAGTAGATATTCTATTACCAGGGAATGGAAGTATTTTCTTTCTTTCCATCCTAAAAACACAATTTATCTGGTTTAGTATGAAATAAACTAGAAGAGCCTTACTGTCTTTAACGAACCAATAGAAATGACAGTAGGGAAAAAAAAATCTATTGCATGGTTTTTGCTGAAAAGTTTAACTGAAATGGTGCTGCCTTTAAAGGCAATGACCTTAAAAATTTAGGACTAGTGCACAGAGAAAAAACCCAATCACCACATGAATTAGTATGGAGAAGTTTGGGCAAAGACAGTTACTAGAGAATCTGTGGTTTCCCAAATGAACTCTGCCATTTTCAAGCCTAACTTCTTTGAAGTGTCTTAAAATTATTCTGCTGTCTTTACCAGAATGATTTTTTGTGTGGTTTTCCTTGGTGGAATAAAAGGATAGATTTCATACCCTCTTAAGGGTACTAGAATATTTGTCTCTTCTCAGGCTACGCACCAACAAGAGATAAATAACCCAAGGGTGTTTGTTTTAGTTTTCATTTCAGACACGAGGTGGAGATTAGGATTTACAAAACTAGGACGCTTCTTTTATCTCTCTGTCAGGATAAAAAATGAGGAATAAATAACCATATTATACTTAATTTTATAAAGTGCAAAGTAAGTGCAATATTTTGCAAATTTTTAAATAGTGCAATGTAAGTGCTAAACGCTAATAGTCCTTTGCTTTTATTCCTAAGGGAGATTTCTCCCACTTTTTTCTACAGCCAGGATCTCTGAGGTTAACTCGGCATCCTGCTTTTCTTAAGGGATATGGAAATGTCCACGGGACAGCTGTACTCTGCTGGCTGAGGAGCCCACAAGGTTAATGATTACCCACAAAGACTGAGGAGGAAAGGGAGCATTCTTCACGGGGATGATTAGCATGCTGGCATTCTTTCCTTTGTGGTAATGATGGTCAAGAAGGTGCCTGGCGATAGAAGGGAGAATGGAGGGTTTCTGCTTCTTCTGCCTCCAACGCTTATTAAAATTCATTTCCATTCAAAGAGCCATCCTCTGATTTTCATCATCAAATAAGCACACACTGTACATATTTAAGCAGGCAGGAGACCTGTGCCGAGTTCATGTCTTTTTGAAGTGAAGGCCTGTTCCCTTAATGACTGTCCATGCTTATCTCTGTATGTAAATTTCTCCCGCTCCTCTTTCTTACCCCCTCCACTCTACTGCTACCCCAGTTCTGGGATCTCTGATGGGCAGCCTAGATACCTATTATGACAATAAGTCATTTGGAGCCGAACGGAATCTCCTTGTGTAGTCTAGCTCATTATAAAGGTGAAGCCCTCGGGAGGACAGGCTGAGAATGAACAGGTTTACAGAGTTATTTTTTCTTCAAGAGGCAGAGGCAGGATGTGAGTGTGGTTTCCATACTTCTCTCCGCTTTGGGTTTATCTCCCTTTGGGTCTGGCCCCCATCCCCAGACAGGGCGATTGTCCTCTAGCACTCCTGGGGACCACCATCAGCTGGAAGGTATTTCAGCTCAGCCAGTTCTATACTGAACAGCTGCTAGGAACAGTTGGGCTCGTCCTACTGTTGTCAGTGAGAAACCAAGTGGCAAACGTGAGTATATTGGGCTTCCTTAAAGGGTTCACGTGAACTGATAATTCAGTAAGTACAACACAAAGATGTTGTCCTCTCTTGTAGTGTGCCACATAGATCCTGGTAAGGCTTGTTTAAATTTTATTTAAGCATAAGGGACATAAGAAATCTCTTTGAGAGCTTTGGAAATCTCAGAAAACATGATCAAGAAGGGTATCAAGAAAGCAATCATATTAATGGTGACAGCTCTCTTAAACTCATGGCAAGACTGCATTTTCTAGCATAATTCAATTTGTAAATCATCTTGTTATAATTATAGTCCAATCAGGGTAGAATAACAAGTAATGTCCTTTTATTTTATTTATTTTTTTGTTTTTCTCTCACTTGCCTTAAAAACAACCCAACACCCTACAATAATTTTTTTAGGTCTAAAATTATCTAACTCAGTCTCATGGGTTGAAAAATCATCTCTACATCTACAAAGAGTCCTGGTGAGGAGAATGGGGGAAGAAATTAGTTTTACAAAGCATATGCTGAAACAAAATATAAGACAGGTGAGATACGGGGTAAAGCAGAGAAAAGTATCCCTTGCTCAGGGTCTGGTTCTTGTGATTTCTTTCTTCTGTTGAAGCATATTGTGTCTCCTAATTTTAGAAACTTGATTATTCATAGGAAGTTCATTCTTTTTTTTAAATTATAGTTGATTTACAATGTTGTGTTAATTTCTGCTGTACAGCAAAGTGATTCAATTATACATATATATTTAAAAAATATTTTTTCCATTATAGATTATCACAGGATACTGAATATAGTTCCCTGTGCTATACAGTAGGAAGGAAGTTCATTCTGATGAGGTAGTTTTCCTGTTTTTCATCAAAGAATTTGGACACATTCAGAAAATTTGTCTAATCTCCTTATTTGACTATCTGGAGTGAACTGCTGCTAGCAACATTTGGTAGCAACTGCTAGCAGCTCGTCTCTCACCTTCACGAGTCCCAGAGAGTTGCCTGGCCCAGCCTAATTTAGGCACCAAATGACCTGGCAATATCTGATTCTTTATTGCTTTGGCCACATGTTTTTTTTTCGCCTGGGGAATGCCGCTCATTGTTGGTTGAACAGTAAGAATTAAGTTGTATAGATGTGGAATTATTAGAGTAGCTGTTTCAGTCTCATCAGTATCAAGATTGGCAGACATTCCCCTTTCTTATCTGTAACAAAAACCAACCAAAGCAATGTGAAGGATTCCAGAAGAGACAATATGGATGAAGCCATTTATTAGATTTATAAGAACAGAAGGAAAGTGCTAAAGCTATCCATCTTCTATACTTTATTGAGAATATGACCAATGACTCAGACCATCAGGGCAATATCTCTGAGGCAGAATTGAAATCCTAAAGTAAGCTGAGAATAAGTGCATGCATTTTAGGAGAAAAGGGATCAAAGGCTGGAGTGAAAAATGCATGTAAGCCTCCAAATACACTGACTACAAATCTGTCTGCAACAGTTATGCAGCTTTGTTAACATAACTTTGTAAATAAAAATCTCATTTCATAAGGCTTTAAAGATTGTTTTACCCCCTAGTCCTTTCCTGCATTGAAAAATCATACCTCCAAACATCAGGTGACAGTAGGCAAAATTATTATTTGGATTATATGAAATGCATGTGTGTGTAGATAAATAAGTAAAATTAAGAATAATGAAAAGAACAAATAATACCTTTTAATTGAGAAATACACAAGTTAGCTTTTCTCTATTTTTTTTTTTTTTTTTTTTTTTTTGCGGTACGCGGGCCCCTCACTGTTGTGGCCTCTCCTGTTGCAGAGCACAGGCTCCAGATGCGCAGGCTCAGCGGCCATGGCTCACAAGCCCAGCCACTCCGTGGCATGTGGGATCTTCCTGGACCGGGGCCCGAACCTATGTCCCCTGCTTCGGCAGGCGGACTCTCAACCACTGTGCCACCAGGGAAGCCCAGCCCTTCTCTTTTGTCATGATGAAATTCTCAGAATAAGTCAAATTGGTTAATTTTTTTTTTCTGTGTTTAAAAGTGTCCTTAGTACATATGAGTTTGGAAATTGAGTAAATCTAAAGACATTTACTTTAGAACCTTGACAACTTGAAGTTCTAACATGTTCATCTAAGGGCATGAATTTCATTTTTTAAGTTACATATTGATTTCAAAATCTGTTTTTTTTGTTTGTTTGTTTTTGTTTTTGCTTTTGTTTTTTTGGCTAGAATTCCATTAGATCTAGCAGTTTCAGCCCTGTAGATGGTTGGTTTGCTGTTTACAAGCTATGTGACCTGGGACAAGTTTTATTTGTCCCTTTTTAGGCTCAGTTTTTCCTGTTTTAAAATGGGGATCATAATGTCCTTAGTGTGAAGATAAAGCTTGATAATGAAATTAAGGCAGTTAGTTCAGTGTTCAATAGCAAATATTGGCTATTATTATTATTCATAAAAGTGGATGACAGAGACCTGGACTCTTCCAGAAGAGTATAAAGCAAGAAGGGAGCTGTGAACCAGGAATTCTCTGAGGGATCTAGTCATTGCAGAGGATTGAGGTTAAAATATTAATTCCGTGGAAAAATATTCGCTGAACATCTATCAGTTTCAAGTTTCACACTCTCTGCTCTCTTAAAGACTGTATTTGAGTAAAGAGAATAAGAAAACTACACAACTTACTTTGTTCCAAGCCAAAATAATACAAGTGCTACAAGAAAGGCATATACATGGAGTTATGGGCTTTTAGAGGAGAAGCATGCCAACTTCTGCAGGGATGGAGGTGGTCAGAGAAAACTTAGTGAAAGAGAAGTGAAGATGCATGCTTTAAGAATGAATATAAATTTGAAAGGCAGAAATGTTCATTTACCTAAAGATATGTATTGAGTACCTGCCAGATACTTTTTCATGTGCTAGAGATTCAGCCACGAGCAAAGCAGATGAATTGCTTTGCTTGGTGGAACTAGGAAGGAACATTTGAATGCATGTTCTTTGGATTTGAAAAAAAAAATCTAAATTTTATGATTATAAGCAACAGTGATTTCTGAATAAATATTTTAAAGTCACCATACCTCACCTCTATCCAACATGCATAAAATTGTGGTCCATTTCTCAAAATTAGAAGAAGACTAAAAGCAAAATTTTATAGATAGACGTAAAGATATAAAATCTTAAAGCAGAAAGTATACTCTGTTTCCTTGACTCTTCCCACATCCATTAAGTTTTTCTATTTGACATAAAGATAATAATTTTTTCTATATATCTATATTTATAGTTATATCTTTCCATCTCTCAGTATAAAGTGTTTTTTGAAAACAGCGTATCTAAGGTCTTTCATAACTAAAAGTCTACATTTTATTTTCTAACTTGCCCACTTGGTACATTTCAGCTCCTGCCCCTTTCTTTCTACTTCTAGTTCGTATGATTGCACTCCAAAATATCTCTCCACCATACTCAAAACAGGTTACTGAAAGAAACAAAACAAATCCAATTATAAAACTGTACTTTTGATGACGGCCTCACCTCTATCAATCTCCTCAAGGGAACAAAGTAGAAACCTAATGTTGATGGATCCTGGCACTCTGCTTCCAAAATACAAAATTATTGAATTAAAGTCAACATAATTATTAGGAAATTAGGTGACATGATGATTTCTAAAAAATATTTTTTTCTATTGGACTGGCACATTTGCCTTTGGTCTGCTTGAAGGCTTCAGCCTCCTGGGCAATATCGATCTTCACTGAGTTTTGAAATCCCAGCAGCTCCTACAGGCCAGATGCGCCCACCTCCACCCCCAAATTAAGATGAATGTGTGTAATTGTCATTCAAACTGTCAATATTCAATGTTGCCATTTGCAGTGAGAAGTTTGCTGCATGTGTCCCTGTCCATGGTGCTAAAAAGCCCCACCTTGACCAGATGTGGGAGAGCCATTAATGAAGACAATAGTAAATATTAGAAAAGTGTATTTGAAAGTAAGGTTCTGGCAGTGCTGTTTCTCAGAGGTATATGCACTTCATTTATAACTATTTTTTTATAGTGCGGATTTACCAACAGTCTCTTTTTAATTATCATCCTCTCTTTTTCTCTGACTGATTGACCTTGGGTCATGGGAAGAAAATGTCAGGGTTTGCAGGGGGAAAGGAACATGTATTTATTAAAGGAAGATGGTTGAACTGAGCTAGTTTGTCACTTCCTATTATAAAATCCTATTTTCAAAGGTTTTACAACTCAACCATAAAAAAATTATACTGTCGGATAAAATTTAAGAAAGAAATGACTCTTTGCAAGCTAACTAATTAGGGGAAAGTTCTATAACCTACAAGTTATGCTCATGATAAATAAAGCTATGCTGAACTATAAGGGCCCAACTATTTACCACTTATTATGTGGAATCATGTAACTTGGAAATCGATAACTAGGTAGTGTATTTAAGACTTCCAACCCCAGAGTTGCACAATGCTAACCAATTAGAATTGGTATTTGGGGAGAAACATTGATAGTGGTGCCAAGAAATGGCTGAGACGTTGAATTTCATGAGCCAGCTGTTATGCATCCGTTGTACTTTTTTACCAGTATCATTATGAGGAAGAGAGTGAGTTGGCAAGAAAACCTAATGCGTGATGCTTTTGAAACCATTAAATAAGATGGCATTACTTCAGCTCATATTAGGGCCACCTGAGCACTTTTAGACTAGGTACAGGGATGTCTTAAAATAGAATTTAAAAGTTGAAAACAGGACAGGCTCAAATTCAAGATTTCTAGTCTTGTGTAATAAATTGGCTTATATACCTCTTGCTCAACAGGAAAATAAAGAGCAAAATAAACTCTTTTTTTTCCCAGAGTGGCTGAAAAAGTAAAGCCTATAATTCTAGTGTAAAAAATGCTTGAAACTTGTATTTCAGATCTCTACAACCATTAATATGTTTGTTCTTAAAAAAACTTATTGGCGTTTAATTGTATGGTAAATTTGTCACAGCTGTGACTAGATAAAAGACAAGAACATAAAAAGGATAATTGTATGAGTGCTACATCAATTCTTGTGAATGAGTTAATTTATTAAATGACTTACATTGAGCCCTTAGAACAATGAATGGCACATAGCAAGTCCTTTTACTGCAAATATATTCTGTTTTTGCTGATGTTGTTTTCTTTGTTGTTGCCATTGTAACAGATAGGGTAAAAAAGCTTATTCCCTTCACCAAAAACCCACATTATCAGTTAAGTACAATCACCAGAGGTGTTTGGACAACCTTCTTCCCTCTCTTCATTTCCATCCTGTTACCTATATCTCAATATGAGGTTTCTTGTCCTGATAATCTTGGGTTAAATTACTATAGCTTAAATAAAAGTCAATTGTGAAAAAGCAGAAAGATATCTCTGGATGATCTCATAGTGACAGAATGATCCTTGGTTCAAATAACAAAAAATATATTCAAAGGATAGTCAGAGTTTTAGTCTGAAATCCAAAAATTAAAATAAAAACCTCAGTTTCTTCACTTGGAAAATGGGCATAATAAGACCTATCTCATACTGTGTAATGAGGATTAAATTATAATATCTTCAAAGTAATTAGTACTGATGCTTGGCACTAGGTGTCTAAGTGTTTTTAAAGAATTTTAAAAAATAAAACTAAAAATTTTTGTGATTCTTTTCATTCTTATTTTTCTCTTTGAGATCAAAGTAGACATAGAGACCTCGGAGTATCTGAAATTGTTTGAGTGGAAACCAGAGAGTAAAGCACTCTTTCAGCAAACTATCTTGTCAGAGGTAATAAAATTAACTCAGTTGCCAGGGCCAAGGGAGTTCTCATGCCAGGCTCCCACTTTGTCTCTGTATAAACTTTCCCTTTTATATCTCTCCAAGGGAGGCCTTCTTCCTAAATAGAGAATGCACCTAAAACCTGCTCAGTCAACCATGAGGCATGTAAAGCCACTTTACTCATCTAAGGGGAGAAGGTCATACCTGGTAGTGATTGTAGTGACTCCAGAAGTCACTGAATCCAAAAAGACTCTGCTGAAGGTAATGCTTAGGATTTCAGGGTAGCCTCTATATTATATTTCCTAATTCTTCCTTGGTTTTCACCTCTACTCCAAACTAGAGGCCACCTCTTTCTATTCCTGTGTGGATGGAGGCAGCTGGCGTGCCTAGTTTCTGGCTGGTGTCTGTAAGACTTACGGGTAATCCAGCCTTCAACATTCTGAGCGTCCCTGTTCCCTTAGTTTTCCGTCACTAACCATCTTCTTAAATTTCTTTTTTTTTTTCCAAGTCATAAATTCTGTGACTATCTCTCTGTTTCAGGTTTTTCCTGGGTGGCTGTCTCCCTGTAACTCTCCATTTTGTATAGTGGCCTGATTTCTAAGTTTCCTCCATGTCCAACCTTCCACCGCCAACTCTTGTTTGTTTATTTTCACTTCTAACTTTTGTTTTATTTAGGTATGCAGAAGGGACTGAGCCCATACATAACATGTTTAATTCATATTCATATCATAATTACTTCTGCCAAAGTTAGGCGTTATGTCCAAAATTTGGAAGTGTTTGCACCATAACCCAGGAGAACTGATAGAAGTATTCATAATTTAGGTGATTTGAACTAATATTTTGATCTAGACACAGGTTATATATCTATTTTCTGTATTCAACCATATGTTTCCCCAGTAAACATCTTTCTTTAGCTGGTTTGGGTGAGCTGGCTGCATTTCTGTAGTTGCATATCAGAAAATGATATACAAATTCCTATCTCTTCACCGCTTGAAGTGTGAATTGCAAACTTTGTTTTGGTAATTATTGATTTGTTTTAGGTAGGGCAATTTAAGCTGTCCACAGATTTAGGATGACAAAGTGGAAAGATAAAAGAAGAGAATCATTTTCCTAGGCAATAGTCAAGAAAAAGGCCTAAGCCTTCCAGGGGTGGCGGAATGGTGAACAGTCTTCTGAGTCCTCACATCTTCTGGGTCCAGTTCTCTGAGATAACTCAGCCGGGTGACCGTGCACATACAGATAAACAATCGTCTTTTATTCTTCAGAACATTCTCCGGGGCTTGCTTGTGCGGAGGGAAGGATGCAAAGCCTGTTTGTTTTAATATCTCAGAAATTCCCTTCTATTGCTAAGTTGCTTTGAATAGTCAACTGTTGAATCTTTGGCTACCCCTATGTGTAGAGTAAGGAGATAATTGCTCTGATCCCAGGGCGAACCATCTGCCAGTACAAATTGCTCTGCTATGTGCTTCATTGAAATGCCTGTGTTCGTTATATTATGTTGAAATGTTCATGAAACGTGATTTATACTAAGCTGTGTTCCTGGAAAATTTGATTCTATAAATGGGCAGAACACTCTTAATTGCAAAGGCTCTTCCCTCTCTTTTAGATTTCTAAACTGCTTTGCTGATTTGATCTGGGGCCCTGGAGAGCCAACATTCTGTAATAGTGGCTGATTATCGATGCCTAGGAGGATACAGCAGTGACAATCCAAATTTACAAGACTCAACAGTTTCTGAAACCTCCTTCAAAGCAGACGTTCCTGAGTTCTGGAATCTGAAAAAAATATGTCTTATTATTATGATATAACTCGAATGGTCTTTGTTGGTGCTCCTATTGGAGAGTTCAGTTAGTGCCTCATCTATCAGCTTTATGTTTGTATTGTAATACCAGTCAGGGGAAAGTATAATTTGATAAATGCCCACTCCTAAATCTT
The DNA here is from genome assembly GCF_964374135.1 of Grampus griseus. NCBI lineage: Eukaryota > Metazoa > Chordata > Mammalia > Artiodactyla > Delphinidae > Grampus > Grampus griseus. The sequence goes on from NC_139017.1 coordinate 44,608,564, forward strand.
TTATTGTGCTGTGTTAATGTAAGATTAATGACCATGATGTCTTGAGATAGGATTTTTTTTTTGATTTGTTGCTTTATGTCTTCCAATATCACACAGATCTACAAGATGTATCTATGGCACAAAGGGAGAAAATAATGATTTAAGTAGAAAATAGGAGTAGGGTCTTCAATTAACAAGACATTGTTAACATTTGTAGCTAGATTTTATAATTTTCCAAACATGTCTGCTAGAAATTTTAGAAGTAAAAGTGGTGAGAGGCAGAGAGACTTAAGATATTAGCAATTTCTTCCTGCCACAATATTTCTTACTCCACTGTGAATAAATCTAATGCTAATTTATTTATCCATCTATCCTTTGAACTGCAATTTAAAAAGCCATAAAGCAAAGATTCAGGCAGGATGGCAGACTTGCTCAGATTAAATACTCCAGTGATTTTTACCATCTGAGGTCTACTGACATATAATGAATATTAGTGAACCTGGAATCACCAGGTTGTGTCTCGCTCACTGTTATCTTCATGATCCATGATGATTTGTACACACTAAGTATTTCTTTGGGTGGAATGGTTTTACAAATAATGCTTGGAAATTTTATATATAAAGCTAAAAGTTAGTAGATCCAGCTTCAAAAAAAAAAAAATGTATGTGAGAATCTTCTATCACTCTCTCGTACACTAGACAGATAGGAATTTAGGCCCTTGTGTGGTGAAATTAGCTTTAAAATTCCTCCTTTGTCTTTCCCAGTAAGAGCTATTTATTTGAAACATCTCTCTTCCATCTCTTCCTCATTTTTCATAAATTTGATTCCCTTTTTATTATCATTATTTATGTTTTGTATAACTAGAAGAAGAATTTGTCATGGATTATGTCTTATTTGCAAGAGGCTCTAGGAAGATGGCAACAAGGCATGCACAATATATCATAATTTAGCAGCTTCTCTTGCACCTCTGCTGAAGTAATGGTGGAAAAAATACATATAAACTCTGAGGACAGATTTTGAATGATCGAGTAATTTTGATTTATTCTTGGTATTTGATGGAGCTGTATTAGCAGTTAAAGTCAATGGCTAAATGATTCCCAGCACAAAATGAGCCAGAAGTACAAAAGAAGCTTTACAATGCACAATTGAGAGCTCCAAGCCTCCCAGCTGAAATTTCCAAAGTGCGTGTAAATTACAGGCCTGGTTGTCACTTTCAACTAACAATTCCACCCAATATGGTCTAGCTAGGTAATTTGTCCACTATTCCTTTATGAAGCAGTAAACACCAGCTTAATTCCACTGGCTTTTCTAAAGCAATCAGCCTCATTTCTTATATCTACTGCAGAGGAGGGGTGAATCTCCTGCCTCTGGTGACAATAAGCCCTACGCAACGAAAGTATGGAACCTGGGATTGCATAGAAACGCTTTCCATGCCTATTAATAACATTGGCTGCCAATCATGTTGAAGAGACCTCAACCTTCCCGAGTTCTCTAGGGAAAAGGACTCTCATATTCCTATATTTATTTCCCTTCCTCATCCAATACTCCTGCTTCCCCCTAAACAGCCATTTTTCTCTTCATTTTTTCCCTCTATGGCTTTCCCTGTCACAAAGAGGAAATAAATGAAAGTACTGGTAATCAAAATCTAGCACTCTAACTACCAATATTAACAGAAAGGGAAAAGTGTTCCAGATATCAATGAAAGCCTCAAATCCAACCAAGCAAAATATGCAATTAAACAGGCAGATGCTGGCGCGGCAGCCACTGAGATAGACTGATTTCCACTGCTTCATTAATTTGACTTGGCTACTCTGAGCAATTTGGTTATACCCTCACAGCAGATTTCTTAGCCAGAAACAGATCCCCAAAGATTACAGATGTTATGAGGGAAGGACCATTCAAACATGAGATCTTTGATCTTTCCAGCCCAGGTGGGAAAGCTAATAGATTTGTATAAATGCTTCCAGGACATCTCTATTTAGCAGTGATATGGAAAGTTTAATTTAAGAGGTTGGATGTGCAAATCCTCTTTCTTCTCTAACTTCACCATGGCATTCAAGTGCAGAGAAGTCAATCTTTACATCTACCTACTGGTCTTTATTCCTATAGTTTGAATCAGTGGGCATGAGCCCTGATACTGTTACCTAATTTGTTGACTGAACACGCACTGGGGTCCTAACCTGGGCCAAGACCCCCTGTCCCATTAGGGAGGTTCTTTTCTCGATCAGATTTGTGTAGCCAATAACAAAATTGATGCTGAGACTGGAACAGCACAAACTTTATTCAATGGCCAAAGAATGGAGAAGCGGGAACTTAGTTCACAAATCGGCTTCTCAACCCAATTCAGACGGAGACACCAAATATATAGGAGGGTCGAGATAAAAGGGAGAGAACTGAGAAGAGTGGGAGGAATATTCATGAGTTATCAGAGAATAGGGGTATGGTTTGGACCTGAAATGATGCAACTCTCCTTCTCAGTCCTTATGTGGGCTTTTCTGGTTGTTGTCATGGCAATCTTCAACTGTCTGGCACTGGTGGGTGTGTCATTTAGCATGCTAATGTATCACAATGAGCGTATAATGAGGCTCAAGGTCTACTGGAAGTCAAATCCTCTGTCATCTTGGGCCTAGTTGGTTCTAACCAGTTCTTGGTTTTCCTCTTTGTAGCTTCCTCTTGAAACTTAGATAAGAGTAATTGCTTTCTATTCAAGGGAGGGGCAGGGGTATAATTCTGGTGCAACAGTCTTGGTGACAATACTATCATTCATTTGAAAAGAATCATTGGGGGACTTCCCTGGTGGTCCAGTGGTTAAGAGTCTGTGCTTCTACTGCAGGGGGCGCAGCTTCAATCCCTGGTTAGGGAACTAAGATCTCACATGCCACGCAGCACAGATACAAAAAAGAAAAAAAGAAGAAGAACCATTGGAATCATCCCATCATTTATCCATTCACCAAATATTTGCTAAATTCTTACTGTTGCTAAGCATTGTAATGGACATTAGGGATGAAAAATGAACACTGCTTGGTCACTGCACTTGCAAAACTCAAAGTCTCATGGGAAAGTCAGATATGTAAATAGACTATTATAACACAATAATCACAATAGATGTATATTACTGATATGAAAACCCTGAAGAGGGAGGAGGAATTGGGAGAGTTATGAAAGGGTTATAAGAACAAGTGGTATTTGAGTGTATTTCTAAAAGATGCCCAGGAATTTGCAACTCTTGGTAAGGCGTTGCTGTGGTGGGGAGGCTCTGGGGCTGTGTGGTCACTACTCAGGAAGATTTTATTGAGCCATTACTGTCTTTTCCAGCATTGTGTCAGGTGAATTCATTATGCCCACACAACTCCATTATCACCATCTGATCTTCCTGGGAGACATCTCCAGGATGGAAAAGAAGGGGGTGGAGTTGTGGTGAGGAAACTTTGAGGTTCATTACCTAAAGGTCATTTGGAGAACAAGGTGATTGTGTTCAGCTCCTCTTTGGAAGTTTCTCCTGAGCTGCCAAAATGCCACCATTTAAGAAGACAGTAGCAGAGTTTTTCTCTTTAATTTCTCTGCTCATTAAGCCTTCACTTCTGAGGTGTGAAAATGACTCCAGGCTGGTAATAAACTGCTAGAGAAGTCATTATTTTAAAACCAATCTTGCTCCCAAAGGGAATGGGTTGGTACAAAGCACAATTGCTCTAAGATCAGCTCCTCTGTAGGACAATGATTGTTCAAATGTTTCAGTTATCATAAGAATAAGAAAGGGCTGTCTAGTTACTGCAAGAAAAGATGAAGCACAAAGCTCCCAGAGCTATGCAATAATCACACTAGTCTATTTTGGGGGGTGGGGAGAGGGTACATTTCAATGGGGGAAAATTATAGTATTGTTAGCCTGTGTATTATAATGCAAAGGAAGCTGAAAGGGTACTGAAAGGACCAAATTAGACAGAAGTCACTTTCAGGGAGTTTAGTGATGTTAAAGAAGGGACTGGGAAGAAGTTGGACTAACAATAATGCTGTTAATGATAACAAGATCCTCCTGAAGCAGTAAATGTCACTCACTTTCACTCCCAGGAGAACTTAATCCTGGATAGATGGACCTGCTCAGTTTTGCTTTTTTCACATTGGTTCTCATTTTGCTCCCAAATTAGCAAGGGGCAGGAAAGTTTCTCTTGACTAGCACTTTCCCAAGGCAGTAAGTCTGTATCCTTCTGTATCCTTTCTCTTCCTCCCCTTCCTTTCCTCTCTTCCTGCCTCCCCCTCTGCTTCCCTCCTTCCTTCCTTCCTACCTTTTTTCCTTTCCTTCTTTCTTCCTGTTGTTCGTTCAGTGCTTAAGGCTGTATATTTCCCCTTAAAACCATCATGTACCATGCAATCTCTGAATTTCTCTCTAAATAAAAGTGAACTAAGACAATTTGAGTTCAGGAAATTTTTGAGCATACAGTGGAACCCAGTGAGATAATCAAAGAGCTCCTGCGTTGTTGCCTAAGTGGGGATTGTGGGAGGTGTAGAGTGAAACATGATTGATTAAATGTGGGTAAAATGTTATTCTAAGGTTTTGGATTTTCATCCCCTTCGAACAATCAATCCCCTCTGCTTGGACCAATTAAGGGTCATGATTAGAGGGAAACTGAAGCTTCTGGCTGGTGATACAGGGATGCTGTTCCTCAGGAGCTAATCTCTTCTCTGGGGAAAGGAACCCATCCAGTCACCTCAGCTCTGACCTAGAGCCAGTGAATCTGAGGGGGAGAAGGAATAGTAGAACCCCTGTGGTCTACACAAGGTTTTGGCTTTTCTCCTGAGGTTACCAATTATTTCCTTCCATGGCAATTTGGTCACATGTCCTCATTGTAAATCACCCAGGGACCTGCCCTTCACCTCTAAGGACCCATTCTCAGCTTTCCTTTGGCCACCAGGTGCATGGCCTTGTTCAAACACATAGCAGTTGTTACTCAAGGCATAAAATGATGAATTGTTCTTTTGGTAACTGCTCTCGGAGTCTATGGTCGCATCAGCTATCAAAAGTAATATCTTATAGCTCACCTCTTCTCAAACCCCTTATGTTACATGGTCAACTTCCACGTGATGGGTTATTCTCCAGCCCTTTGAAGATCAATTCAGCACCAGATGGCAACTAATGAGGAGACTGGATGTTAGGGATCTAATCAGAGCACAAAGGAGAGAGAACACATGGTGATCTCAACTGGAGTGATGTGATCAAATTTCTCATGATTTTTGGCTCATATTGATGACTAAGCCTTTTCTGTTGCCTAGGAAGTTTGGCAGATAGAACCTCTGTGGTCTGTGGGAACAGCTCCAAGAACTTTACCATCAAAACCCCGACCAGAACATGACCACTACCTCCAGACCCACCTTTACCACCACTACCTCCACCTCCACCTCCAGCACCTCCTCCATTTCCACCTTCACATCTAGTGCCACAGCGATCACCAGTACCATCACCGTCATCACCACAATCCCACCACCTTCACCACCACCAGCACTGCCACCCGATCCACTTCAGATCAATACTTGAGTAGGCAGCGGCACCGTCCCTATATTTGAATGAGGGCTTTGTGAGTCTGCCTTGCCTCTGGTTCCTTTTCTTTTGGGAGCTACAGCTGATCATTTTTTTCTTTTCAATTTAAAATTTTTATTTACTTAATTTTTAAAAAGTGTAACCTTCATTTTGTTTAAAACTCAGAAATTATGAAGAGTATAAGCACTGAAAATTTTCAGAATATAAATATATCCCTTTTACACAAATGGTAGCAGATTATATACAACATTTATTTTTAACTTTCTCTTAACAATATGTCTTGGACATCATTCCAAAAGAGTCCATAAATAGCTTCACTCTTTTAAAAATATTTTTAAAAGTTAAATTTCTGCTCTTACCTATATTAATTCTTTTCTTCTCTGTTACTTGGGTTTATTTTGGTGTTTTTAATTCTAATTTCTTCTGAGAGACGCTTAGCTTATTGCTGTTAAATCTTTCCATTTCTATTTTTTTTCTAGTATAAATAATTATGGCTATACATTTCTCTATATTCCATTAGCTTCATCCCAGGTAAAGTATATACATAATTTTGTTATATTTTTATTCAAAATATTAAAACAAATTTATTATGCTTTGTTCTTTGACCTATTGAAAAGTATATTTCTTAACTTTACCAAACAGGGCTTTTTCAAGTTGTCTTTCTATTGTTGATTTTTAGCTTAATTGAGTTGTTGTCGGGGAGCATATTCTATGAAGTTAATTTTTTTTAAAGTTGTTCATTTTGCTTTATGTCCCAGTATATAATTATTTTAAAAAATGTTCTATGTATGTATGCTTCAAAATATATATTCTATAGGTCCTGAATTGAGTCTTCAACAGATGTCTATGAGATTTATTTTGTTAATTTTGTTTTTCAAATATTCTATTTCTTTACTGACTTTTTTCTTGTTATATCAATTCCTAATAGTTATAAATTTTTGCTTTATATATTTTGAGGCCCATATTATTAAGTGCATGCAAATGTAAAATTGTTATACTTTACTTTTATTTTAGTCTTTATCATTATAAAATTATCTTTATCCTTATCTCTAGTGAAGCTTTTCATCTGAAAGTAAATTTTGACTGATATTAAAATAGCTGCATGAGACTTCCTTTGTTTAAAGTTTTCAATTTTTAAAAGGCTTTTGTATCCTTAACTTTTACATATGTTTCTTTTAAATAATATATAACTATGCTTTTTGAAAGTCAGTCTTTTATCTAGAATATTTTGTCCATTTATAATAATAGAATTCCTGGGGCTTTTGGGTTTAAATCCAACATCTTATTTTGTGATTTATATTTGCCATACCTTCTCTATATTCATTTTTTACTTGTCTTGCAAAAATTTGGATTAATAATTTTTTATCATTGTATTTTTTCCCTCTACTAGTTTATATGTTAGAGACATAGTTTCTATTTTTTTCCTAGGGACCTTAGAATTTACAGCATGCACATTAGGCAAGTCTAAAAGTAATTAATATGCCTACCTAACCTCCTAGATAATTCAAGAACCTCATAACATTTTAACGCCTCATGGATTAAATGGATTTTTTGTTGTTCTTGCTGCCATGTACTTCAATATTATTAAAAAAAAAGCCCCACTAGGTATTGTTATTATTCATCTATAAGCTATAATCACTAAATACATGTTGCTATTATTATTTTGACAAACTGAAGCTGTTATCTGTTAGTCAATTCAGAATAAGAAAAAAATTTAAATTTTACTTTACCTTTATTTATTCCTTCTCTAATACCCTTTCTTTACGTAAATTGGAGTTTTTGATTGATATATTTCTTCTTTTTTTTTTTTTTGAAGAATTTCTTTTAACATTTGTTGCAAGGAAAATCTACTGGTGATAAATTCCTTCAATGTTTTTTGTCTTAGAAAATCTTCATATTTCCTTTACTTTTAAAGTGTAATTTTGCCAGACACAGGATTCTGTGTACGGCCCCGGGCGTCCCGACCAGCAGGACAAATCCTTGTGAGTCTGAGGAGGAACCTGTGGGGGTTGAAAAAAAGGGGGGAAGGGCAGGAGACGCGAAAGAATGGAGGCAAGACAGAATCCTGATCAAGCCTCAAACTTTTATTGCTGCGGTAGCTGTATTTATACACTGCAGAGAAAGGGGGGCGGGATTCAGAATGAGGGAAGTACTTGGCTAATCATCATTGGTGCTGCGTGCGCGGGTTTTCATTTTAGGCGCGAACTTCTATCTCATAAATCAGGAAGAGAAGCAGGGTGTCGGCCATCTTCTAATGGCGAAAACTTCTTGGCTCCCAACATTTCCTCCCTTTTTATTTCTTTTAAGGAGGTGGGCATTAACCGAGTGAGGGAGTAGTGACCTGAATCCTCCCGTGGACAAGGTATGTGTGTCCACACTCATCGGCTCTTGGTATCTTTTGGGGAGGAGAGGCAGAGCCAAAGATAATCTTAGCTACTAAAAGCCAAAAACAATGTTTAGATACCAACCTCTATCATAATTCAGGTATACTCACAGGGAATAACAGAGATTACCTTGTATATACATATATACACGTTTTCCCTTGTGCATGCTTTGCTGCCACACTCAACTTGGTACCCATACCCTCCATCAAAGAGGGGGGTAGGCATGTCTGTTTCATGCCGCTCCAGTGGAGGGGCAGCCAGAATCATCCTTTGGTTCTGCTTCTGTAATGGCGAGGCGATGGTAATGTATCAGGTTAAATTTTGAGTCAAGTGGGGAGTGCTTTCAGCCTGTCCAACAATCAGCAAAGATGACAGGATCAGGGTCACAACGGATAACTCATGTCGTCTCTGCCGCTCTTTCAATATTAGGAGGGTCTCCATCTTTTTCTGAAAAAGAAAAAGAAATACAATCTCAGGGAAAAGGGCCCTGGATAAAATTTATTACTTTATAGAACTTATAGGTTTAATAAGGCGCTCAGGCAACCAGCGTGCTCCACCTTCTTTGGTATTATATACACATGCGGATCCCCTCCCCCAGATGAGGAGTGGATCGGGTCCATGCCATTTAAAGGTCAAAGGGTCTTTCCACATAACTTGTGCATATTGATTTTTAGTTTCTTGATGCCAAAGGCGATCGGCGGCAGATCTACCATTATTATCTAATTGTAAAAAATTAATTACAAACAGGGCATGACTAAGAATATTTTTTGGGGAATTTTTTGTAGCAGTTAAATCATTATTTTTAAGCTTGGAAATGGTATTTTTAAGGGTTTGATGGGCTCTTTCTACTATGCCTTGACCCTGGGGATTATATGGAATTCCCGTAAGATGTTTTATTTGAAGCCGGGTGCAAAAATCTTGGAAAGCCTGGGAGGTATACCCAGGCCCATTATCTGTTTTAATTATTTGAGGCTTGCCTAAAACTGTAAAACATTGGAGCACATGTGAAATTAGGACGGATGTATCTTTAATAAAATCTTTTAGAGCAGCTCCAATCGCAAGACCAACAAAATGGGAGGGACCAATTCCGGAGCACAACTTAATGTAATCAGCCAGGCTACCACCACGATGAACCCGAAGGGCAGCTTGGCAGGCCGGATTGGCATTTTCATAAGCTAAATGTTTAACAAAGGCATTATCAGTTTCACTATCACCCACTACACGCTCGGCGGCGTCCGTGAGGCGGCTAATAAACTCACAATAAGGCTCTTCTGGTCCCTGGCGAATTTTTGCCAAGGAAGTTGTGGGCGAACCCTTAGGCGGAAGACGGCGCCAGGCCTTAAGGCCAGCATTTTGTATTTGAGCCAACAAACCAGGGGGAGAAGCAACCTGAGACTCATTGGATTCATAGGGGGGACGGCCAAGTAATTTATCTCGGGTCCATGATCGGGAAGTTCTGTTTTCAGCATTTCTTTGGGCAGTTTCTCTACAATTTTCTGCAAATTCAGTGCGCCATAAAACAAAATCTCCCCCAGAAAGGGTGGCCCGAGCCAGGGTAAGCCAATCATTTGGGGTCAGCCAGCGATCACTTAATCCCTCCAAGATTGCCAATGTATAAGGGGCTGTGGGCCCATAATTATTGACAGCAGATTTTAAATCTTTTATATGTTTTAAATTGAGGCGGCGATATTTATGTTCAAAAGGGCCGCCCCCAGAAGAATTATGAATATCTGGTCCCTCATCAGGTTCAGGAGATTCTTCTCCCTCTTCCTCTTCCCCTTCCTCACTATCTTCAGCTTGAATTTCACCTTGAGTGGGTAAATTCTGACTGCGAGTAACAGGGAAGGCTAACTTAATGGATCCTGGTTTTTGTCGAAGCGGGGGTTTATTGGGACCGTTCGAGACATTAAAAGAAGTAAGCTCCACCTCAAGGGCCTTAAGCTCCTTTAGGAGATCCAAGCGTTCCCGTTTTTGTTGTAAAACATCTCTCAAAGAGGAAATTTCCTGGGTTAAGGCCATCTTAGCCTGTCGAAGGGGATCAATCAGGGGGGCAATGGGAGCAGGGGCGCTAAAGGCAGGCATCTGATGAGGAGTATCATAAGATGGTGGAGGCTTCAAAAGGGGGAATCCCCAGGGATCATCATTGCGATGATAACGAGCAGCCTGCTCATCGAGAGTTTCCTGATCTTGGGGGGAAAGCTGGTCATCATTGGGATCACCCTTAATAGCAGTAAGGGAAGGATAAATCTTTGGGATAACTTTATCATCTGTGGGATAATGATGACCGGTTTCTGGAATTTTTGGGAACTCTTCATTTGAACCCATATCAATGGTAACGGATGGACAAGCTGAATGGAGACGAGAGGCTGCTTTAAGAATTGTTTCCCCGGTCTCTACAACCTTTTGGACATCGGGGTCAAAAAAATGACCCATGAGAATCTCCGTAATTAAATTCCAATACGAAAATGCAGTCACAGGCACTTTAGAAGGCCCAAAGGTTTGATAATAATCATTTAAACAATTTCCTACACGATTCCAGCATTTTTTATCTATTGTCCCTTCCTGTGGGAACCATGGGCAAACATCAGACAAGAACATAAAAAATTCACGCAAATCTTTTTTTCTAGGCTTAATCTTCCGCATCTTGAGGGAATCCTCGATCCCCTGAAGAAAGAGTTCATGGGAACTCAATTCCTGTCCCATATTTATAGCTCCGCTTACCTTATCCTCAGGTCACGACTGCCGAAGGGCGGCCAGTCCTCCGGGGACCTAATCAAGCTGCACTTTCGAGTAAGTCTCGCGGCGGCTCAGTGGGTGCCTGGCCAGGCGTTCGTAAGCGTGCTACCTCCGTCAGGATCCGTTCCTCAGGCCCCACGTTGGGCGCCAATTGTGTACGGCCCCGGGCGTCCCCGGGAGTCCCGACCAGCAGGACAAATCCTTGTGAGTCTGAGGAGGAACCTGTGGGGGTTGAAAAAAAGGGGGGAAGGGCAGGAGACGCGAAAGAATGGAGGCAAGACAGAATCCTGATCAAGCCTCAAACTTTTATTGCTGCGGTAGCTGTATTTATACACTGCAGAGAAAGGGGGGCGGGATTCAGAATGAGGGAAGTACTTGGCTAATCATCATTGGTGCTGCGTGCGCGGGTTTTCATTTTAGGCGCGAACTTCTATCTCATAAATCAGGAAGAGAAGCAGGGTGTCGGCCATCTTCTAATGGCGAAAACTTCTTGGCTCCCAACAGGATTCTAAGTTGGTGTTTTTTTCTTTCAACACCAAATATTTTACTCTACTTTCTTCTTGCTTAGATGATTTCTGAGAAATCTGATACAATTTTTACCTTTGCTCCTCTATAGGTTTCTCTTTCCCTACCTCCTGAAACTTTTTTCAAGATTTATTCTGTGCCTGATTTTTTACAGTTTGAATATAATATGCATAGGTGTAGATTTTTTTTTTTTTTGGGGTATTTATCATGAGCTTGGTGTTCTATGAGCTTCCTAGATCTACAGTCTGGTGCCTATCATTAATCTGGGGATGTTCTCAGTCATTATTGCTCCAAATATTGCTACGATTCTTTTCTCTCTTCTCCTTATGGTATTCCCATTATGTCTATGTTATACCTTTTGTAATTTTTCCACAGTTCTTATATATTTTGTGATGTCTTTTTCTTTCCTTTTTTCTCTTTGCATTTCCCTGTGGAATTTTTATTGACATTTCTTCAAGTAAATTGATTCTTTCCTCTGCTGCATCTAGCTTATTGATGAAACTATCAAAGGCATTCTTTATTTCTGTTACAGCATTTTTGATTTCTATAATTTGCTTATGATTATTTCTTAGAGTTTTCATCTCTCTGCTTACCTTACCCATCTGTTCTTGCATGCTGTTTACTTTTTTTTCATTAGATCCTTTAGCATAGTAATCATATTTATTTTAAATTCCTGGTCTGATAATTCCAGCATTTCTGCCATATCTGAGTCTGGCTCTGATGATTACTTTTTTCCTTCAAATTATGTTTTTTTCTTTTAGTATGCCTTGTAATTTTTTTGTTCAAAGTCAGATATGATCTTCTGGGTAAAAAGAAACAGGTAAATAGACCTTTAATGTGAGGTTTTATGTTTTTCTGGCTAGGGGTTAGGCTGTGTTTTACTATTTGCTGTAATTCTAAATGTTGAAGCTAAAATTTACTCTGGTATCCTTATATTTGTTTCCCTCTTGTTTTTTGATTTCTCTATACAATTTTTAAAGAAGATCTGAGACAGGCAGTTTTTTTCCAGTTGTATTTCCCTGTTATTATACAGAACATTATTGATGTAAGGTGGGGAGGAACAGAAGTATTCTATAGTCTTATGATTAGGTGTCAGTCTTTTAGTGAGCCTGGACTCCTGGACTGTGACCTTCATAAATGCTTCTTGTTTTGTCTTGTTGTTTTCTTCCCCTTTAGGTGAGGCAGGAGGGCTAGCATGGGCTGGAATTGGGTGTTTCCCTACCTCCAGGTTAGATAGGCTCTGTTAAAATAGTTCCTCTTAAAGGCAGGCCTTGTTAAGAAGAACAGAATGTTCTGGTGTATTTTAAAATGGTTTCTCGAGGGGATTTAACTGTGCGAACTTGATACAGCTTCTGGAGGTAAAACTCACAAAAGTGTGTGTGTACCCCCAAATACTGAGCCTCTCTGGAATTTTTAACTCTCAGATTGCCCACACTGAGGCTCCAGCAATTCATCAATTACAGTTCAGGTTTTCCTACTCCAGTACTGGTTCCTGGGCAGGTTTTTGTTTCAAGTTGTGATTCTTTATATCTACCTGTCTGTCTCTCCCATTCTGGGAGTGTCAGTGTGCCCTATGACCTCAATTCTCTGATGGATCTAAGTTGCTGATTTTCAGTTTGTTCAGCATTTTTTGTGAGGATGGGAATGATGACTTCCAAGCTCCTTGTATACCAAGTTCAAAACTGTTTTCCTCAAATGTTGTCATTTTTAAAAACAGATATTTTAACTTCTATTTTCTTTAAATAGTAAGTATAGTGGTTTAAAATCGATTCTAATGGTTTCAGTATCTGAAGTCTTTAGGGGTTCGTTTCTGCTCCTTGTTGCTGTCTGTTAGTTCTCATTCCTGTTATCCTTTTTCCTTACATAATTGAAAACTGTTCGGTGTCACTCATGGCATTTGAGAATTATTTGTTTAAATTCTCAGAGGTCCTGGATGAAGATAGCGCCATCCAGAGTTGATCTGAGTTTGCTTCTTCAATTATTTTGAATTCTTTGTCATGCAATTCATGTATCTCCATTTCTTCAAGGTCTGTTACTGGAAGTTTGTTGTGTTCCTTTGGTGGAGTCATCTTTTCCTGATTTTTCTTGATCCCTGTAGCCTTGTACCGGTGTCTGTGCATTTGAAGAAGCAGTCACCTCAGATTTTTATGGACTGATTTCAGTAAGGAAAGACCCTCACATGGGCGTGGGACACCCTGGAGTATGCTGTGAGCCTGGGTCTAGGGGTGCAGGGCACCAAGTGCAGGGGAATGGGAGGGTTCCAGCTAGGGGAGGTGTGATGTCTCACCAGCTGAGGCTGCTGGGGTCCACACACTGCCCACTGTGTGGACCTTGGCAAGAGAGCCATGGACGATGCGCAGTGGCTGCAAGGGTTGCTGGGGTCCTCAGCAACACTTCCAGGTCCAGCAGCCAGGGACCAGGGCAGGTAGGAGTGGGTGGTGCACACATGCTCTATTGCAGGGACCTAGCTGCAGGTGTCTGTGTAGTGGTGAGGGCCAGCTACAGACACACAAAGTAGCAAGGGCTGAGGCCGTCAGCAGAGGACCAGGCCAACTGCAGGCTCAGTAGCAGCAGTGGGGCCCTGGCTATCAGCACACAGTCGTGCTGCTGCAGTTTCTCAGCAAGCGTGTCTGCATGGCAAGGGAGACTCATGATGGGAGTCAGGATGGCAGTGTGCCGGGGCCCAGCGGCAGGGGCTAGCTGCAAGTGAGCCCAGTGGTGCTGGCCAGTGACAGGAGTCAGGGTTGGATCCATTTGGGCTCACAAAGAGCTCTGGGGGCCCTGGCTGTCAGTGTACTCTCCCGAGCTGCTGGGGCTAGCCAAGAGTGCATGGTGGTGGGCATCAGCTGTGAGTGTCTAGACTGGCATCTTGCATGCCCACAGCCATAGAGGCTGGAGCTGGCTGTCCCTATGGGGATCCTGGGCTCTGGGGAGGGGAGAGGGGTTGGGGTGGGGAGAGACTCTTGCAGCTGGCATCTGCAAATGTGGAGAAAACTTTAGCAGTGAAATCTGCAGAGGGTCCAGGATTGCGGTGCTGACTTTTGGTCTCTTCGTGGGCGAAAAGCCATTGGGGTCCTCTGCAAAGCAGTGCCCTGGGGTCTGCGGCAAGGTTCTCAGTGATGAAAGTTGGGAGTGCCCGAAATATCCACCAGGGCTGTTGTCCTCATCGGTGAAGGGTACTGGGGTCTTTTGAAGAGCAGGCCGCGGGGAACCATGGTGGCTCCCACCATGTGGCTGATACTGGTAGCCCCTGCCGTTCTTCCTTGTTCCTAGCATTTTCTAGGTGTCTCAGCTTTACCGGTTTTCGATTGGGGTGAAATCAAAGCAGGTCCTTCATGCAGTGCCTTGAAAGCTGGGGAATGTGATTGCTCACCCCACTCCCCCTTTGCTGGCAAAGGAAACTCTTTTGAGTTGCGGGGTTTCCTTTTGGTGCTGAGCAGTGCTGGCCTGGGGGATGGGATGATGCAGGCAAAATGAAGCTATTCTTTCTACCCCTTTTCGGTGGTATTCTCAGATTTTTTTTTCATTTCACTGTGTTACTGAAGCTTCTTAAATGGACTCCTGAGCTCTCCCAGAGCTGTTTTCAACCATGGATAAGCTATCTAATTGTTGATCTTTGTTGGGGAATGGAGGCTGGGGTCTCCTATTCTGCCATCTTGGTGACATCACTGCCTCAGCTCTTCGATACTTTAAAGAAAACATTTAAAAATATTTTGTGCAGCATTTTATTTTTTCTCAGCTGGAGAATTAGTTCAAATACCCTAGCCTGCCATTACTAGAAGCAGAACTCCTCTGTATTTTTTCAAACTGTTCCTTGATTACTCTTTTGAACTTGTTTTAAGATGTGTATGTTTTTTGTACCAATCCAAAAAAGCCCATTTTCAAAACCATTTAAAGTTGGAATTCTTTAGAGCAAAGTCTAAGGCAGCCTAGTCTCTACCGCTGTTTATTCAGAGATACACAGAGAAGGGGATGAATATAGCCCTAGTGATCTGATCTGTTTGACTGGTTCTGATCGGGGGCAGAGGGTGGGAGGAGTGGTCCTGTGATCCTGACCTCACTTAGCTGGTCCAGTTGAATGTATGGTCCTAGAGTCATGGGATTTCAAATACACTTAAATCATCCTCTTCACCCTCAAATTTTACTCCACCAGGGATTTTTCTCTTCTTGCATCATTGTTGACTGTCCAGTTTTCTTTGACTTTCTCAGATCTAAATTGTCTCTTGTAGAATGTCAATTCTTTTTTATTTTCCAGACTGTTCCCTAATTTACTACTCCTCTCTGAATTATATGAGGAGTCTAAAAGGCCTGGATCCAAAGTAATGCCTTTTTACTTTCTAGGCTAAATTACCTTGTTGAGTCATAAACAGTGACATTTATTGAGTGCTTACTATGTGTGATAAGTGTTTTTACTCATTATCTTGCTGAACTTTTATTCCTTTGTCACATATGATTATCTTGGTTATTTTGAAGATTAAAGTTATATATGAAAGATTTGTCTTATAAATGTGCACATTTCAGTTTTCATTGTCTTGTTTTAATTGTTTATTCTATTGCTTTTCTCTTTGTTTCAGTTTGAATCTTTGGGGATCATTGATCTAAAAGTTTTCAAAGATGACTAAACTGAGACTCAAAGAGTTTAATTTTTCAGCGTCATACAGGTAACTTGTAAAAAAGTTAAGTTTAGATGTACAAAGAGTTGCAACAATATTCCTTATTCCTTTAGCCTAGATTCCCCTATTGTTAATATCTCATGTAATCATATTACAGTGATTGAATCTAAGAAATTCATGTTGGTACAATACTATTAATAAAGCCATAAATTTTATTCTGATTTCACCAGTTTTTCCACTGATTTTCTTCTTCTGTTCCAGGATCCAGTCCAGCATGCTGTGTTGTCTTCTTAGTTTCCTCTAATCTTTGACAGCTCCTCTTTTCCCTTGTCTTTTATAGCCAGGCCAATTTTGAAGAGTGCTGGTCAGATATTTTGTACAATTTTCCTCAATTTGTGTTTGATGTTCTCTCATGACTGATTGAGATTATACATTTTGGGTAAAAACCCTACAGATGTAATATGCCTTTCTCAGTACAGGCAGACCTTGTTTTATCATGCTTCCCTCTATTGCTCTTTGCAGATATTGTGTGTTTTACAAATTGAAAGTTTGTGGCAACCCTGCATCAAGCAAGTCTGTCAGCACCATTTTTCCAACAACATTTCCTCACTTTGTGTCTCTGTGTCACATTTTGGTAATTCTTGCAATATTTTAACTTTTTCATTATTATTATGTTTGATATGATGATCTGTGACCAGTGATCACTGATGTTACTACTACGACTTGTTGAAGGCTCAGATGATGGTTAGCAAATATTTTAGCAATAAAGTATTTTTAAATTAAGGTATGTACATTGTTTTTTTAGACATAATGTTATTGCACACTTAATAGACAGTAGAGTGTAGATATAACTTTTAAAAAACATTTTCACTGAGATATAGTTGATGTACAATATTATACAAGTTACAGGTGTACAACATAGTGATTCACAATTTTTAAAGGTTATATTCCATTTATAGTTATTATAAAATATTGGCTATATTCCCTGTGTTGTACAATATATCATTGTAGCTTATTTATTCTCTGCATAATAGTTTGTACGTCTTAATCTCCTATCCCTATCTTGCCCCTTCCCTCTCCTCATTGGTAACCACTAGTTTTTTCTCTATATCTGTGATAGACATAAGTTTTATATGCATTGGGAAACCAAAAAATTCGTGTGTCCTGTTTTATTGCAATATTGGCTTTATTGTGGTAGTCTGGAACTGAACCTGAAATATCTCCAAGGTATGCCTGTACATCATATCAGGGAGTACAAGACATTGATATCTTATAAATGTTGATGTTGACATTGATCATTTGGTTAAAGTGGTACCTACCAGGTCTCTCCCCAAAAAGGTGCTATTTTCCCTTTATAAATATATATTTGGGGGGGGAGATATACTTTTCCTGTTTCTCCATAAATTTCACCCACTAATTTTAGCATCCATTTGTTACTTCCTATATATTTTACCTTTTATAGAGTACACTTGTCTGGAAAGAGAATGGTATCAGATTTTCACATTCTGCCTGAGGGACCAAGGTGACAACATGGGCCAGTTTTGGTTGAAATCAAAGGAGAGTTGATATATGAGTTTGAACTGTTACCGAAAGGTGATGTGTCAGAGTAAGGCATAATCTGGAAATACAGATAAAAAGTATAGGTGAAACCCAGATGTAACTGGTATCCAGTGTTAAGACCAGGCTGTCACATTAGCCAAGAAATAAAGGAAACTTGGATAAGACACATGACCTAAAGGCATGCAAAATAATGAAAACAACTACTCAGTTTGAATATATGGGTAGAAGGCGACTGACTGGAGCTACCTAGGTGCTGTGAAAAGTGTGCTAAAGGGGGAAAGGTGTTTGCCAAGGAGGAGGATTATACAAGGGTTTTGGCAGTGGTGCATTTTAATCAATTAACAGGAGGTTTTGTAATAACAGAGAAACAGTCAGTTTAGTCAGATTTTGCAATTATTCATGGAGGATGGTTATTTTCTCATATCCATTAAGAGATGAATAATGGGAACCTAATTGTCATTGTTCTTGTTTTGCTTTACACATCCATTATTTCTTCCCCTCTCTTTTCTTTCTAATCTCAGAGAGGGACTTTAAGGGGGCCATGAACAAGATGATACAAAGGGGACATCACAGAGTAATTCCCCCCTTCACCTCCTTTTCTGGATAGAGAATCCTTTGATAGGAGAAGTAGAAATTGTGATACTATTTCTCATTGCTTCCTGGCTTCCCTTTTCCACTTCTCTGAAAGAATGGAAGTTGGATCAGGTCCTGTCATTTGTTTGGGAAGTGCCCTGCCAGGTCTAAAAGAGCTAAATAGGAAAGAGAAAAAAGGAAGCCAGAGCAAGGGGGAATTGGGAGGTCAGGAAAGGGGGGAGTACAAATCTGCCCAGTTCAGAACTTAGGGACAAGAGAATAATGAGGGATCCTAGGAAGCAGGGTGTGCAATTGTCTGGAGCGTCCCAGTGACACATTTCTCAGGATTCTAAGCAACGGGGATGAGCATAGGTGGCTGGCTGAGGTAACGCTAACCATACAGATTGGGGAACCCTCAACAATTTTTGCTGTGTACCTTCATGTTGATAACGTTAATCCCAAGGTTTTAAGTTTGATGGTGGAGAGCAGGGCTCCTTTGTGATGGGTACCGAGGTCTCAGAATCTTCCATTTTTTCCATATTGCTCCCAAGTTTGAAAAGGCAACTTCTCCAGAGAAGGGTAAGATAGCTAATCCAAAGCACCTTAAAATCAATCAGCTTGTCAGAGATAAACAAAACAGCTATTTTTGAAACACTTAAGGCTCAGTACTAGTTTTCTATTACTGCTTTAACAAATTACCAAAAATTAGCTGCTTTAAGTAACACAAATTTATTATTTTACAGTATCTTTAGCTCAGAAGTCTGAAATAGCTTTCATAGGACTAAAATCAAGATGTCTGTGGGGCTGTGTTCTTTTCTGGAGGCTCTGGGCAAGAATCTGTGTCCAGTTCACTCTGAGTTGTTGGCAGAATCCATTTCAGTGTGGCTGAAGAATTGAGGTCTTGCTGGTTTCCTTGCTGATTGTTGGATGAGGGTTGTTTTCAGCTCTTGGAGGCTACCTGTCTCCCTTGGTTCATGGCTCACTTTATCATCAAATCCTGCAATGATGGGTCAAGTGCTTTCCACATTTCAATCTCCCTGACCTCCACTTTTCCCTCACCTTTCCTGCTTCTCTTTTGTCACATCTCCAACTGACTCTGGCTGGAGAAATTTCTTACCTTTTAAGGGCTCAAGTAATTAGATCGGACCTGCATGAATAATGCAGGATAACCTCTCTATTTTAAGGCCTATAGCAATTAAATCTTCAAAGTCCCTTTTGCTGTGTAATGTAACATATTCACAGATTCCAGGATTTAAGGTATGGACATCTTTGGTGAGGAGGGACATTACTTGGCCTACCATAGTCTCAAACAACACAAAAGGAAGGTTTTACAAAGGGTTGGGGGAAGAGATGTGGCGTCCGGCCAAGTCATGGAGTGCTGCCTGTAATAAACCATGGGAGGACACTGAGAACACCACAGTGATGGGCAGGGATGATGAAGAGGAGTAGGAGGTGCTGGTCTCCTGGGTGGGTACCTGGGAGATGAGGATTTAAACTAGAGAGGCTCAGCTGGAGGCAGAAGTGATGCAGGACAACACCACCTTCTTATATGTACCTAGGCTGACTTCACTGAGGAAAGCATGGGTGGCGGTTGGGTGGGGAGGGGAGTGGGGTTGATCTCTGGAGCACTCAGCTTCCTTGAGGAGTATGTGGGTGTCTGTCTAGCCCTGATAGGCCAGGCTGCACACAGGCCAGTGGCAGAAGACAAAGAAGAATTTGGAAAATCCTGGACTTACGTGACCTGCTGGATCCAGTACACAGCTTTCCGGCTACCTCTCTGCTTTGCTAGCAGTTCTGTGGCAAGGACTCCCTTTGAGCCCTCCGACTCTTCTTGTCAGTGGCACGGACCCTGATGGTCCTGGCTTCTGAGAAGCTCTCACACTCCCCTGCATGCATCCTGACTGCCCTCCCTCCTCTCTGCTTGCTCCTAAAGGAAACTCTGGTGCAGTCCTGTCACTGAGACTAGACACACATGTTATAGTGGACTCTTCATGTGCATCATCTCACATTTGCTGGGTCCATTCTTTAGCCCAGTCATTGCCAGGGCAGCTAGCTTCACACCAATGTAACCTAATATTCGCTTGCTTGCTTTCTGCCTTAGGATGGTGCAACACTACAATAGCGATGGTTGGTACAGAAAGTAATTGTCATCCATATACACAACTTAGAAGTCAGTGGGAGTTAATATTCCATGGAACAATCTTTGCCCAAAGGGAAACGTGAGCTTGTAGCAAATGCTACCCACTTCCGTCCCTGAGGTGGACGTGTCTGAAGGGTATTCTATACCAGCTGCTCAGATGGACGGTCCTAGTGAAATCGATGTCCAGATGTCCACAGCTCAATAACACCCTCTCACACTGGCTATTCACCCTCTTCAATTTTGTCCTCTCTGGGAACTCCTGTTCCCGGAGACTCAGGTGAGGGAATGGAACTGGACATAAGGATTTGGAAGTAACCTGCATGTGCATAGTTGTTGCCGTGAGATTGGATTACCTGCATGCAAGCTTTATCTCAGGTTCTGCTAAGACATATGGCAAATATATTAACTGGCAAAGCTGAGGAAAATCTTTATCAGAATCAAACAAGTTTAATAAGATAAAGTTCAGTCTCTTTTTACAATACCCACCTGTGAGTCACAGGCCAGAACTGGGGGAAAACAGCTTGGAGCTTCTCTCCCCATGACGCCTAGCTCTTGGGGAGATACATGGCTCTGTGATGCTCTTTTAGCTGCAAGCCAAGCTGGAGATGACTTGCTTGTGTAAAAAAAAGAGGCAGAGAAGCATAGAGGTGGCATTGAACTAGTATTAGACATAGCTTATATAGACATCATGAGGAAACAAAGTAGAAAGCCTAGGATATATCAATTAGTCAAATGAATTGATTGCTGTATTTTAGTCCTGTTCTTTGAAAGGAATTGGGAGGAGGTGGAATAGGGATAGAGTCCACATAAATCTCTTATGTAAATAAGTGTAGCAGGAGCTTAAGGATTGAATTATCTTTAATGATTGTAGAAAGTCCAAACACTATAAGGTTGGAATGAAAACAAACACCCTAGAAAAGAAGAGTCCTTGGCTGTGGATGAAATATAGAGTTTAAAAGTGTTTCTTTCCTATCTGTCAGACCTTGTTTCTAGTGACTTAACATATTTGAACCATCATTTTCTTGTCTGGAATTTGGGGATAGTAATAATTTTGTTATGATATGTGATAAGCATCAAATGATATGATGTCTGTAAACCAAAATTAACATAAAGCAAACATTTGGTAAGAGCCAACTATGTACCAGGACTGCCCTGGGCATGGCAGGATACAGAGATGAATGTTACATGGTCCTTGCCTTTGAGGAACTCCCCTGGTATGAAGCAGACAGGCACATGTGTTAATTTATATAAAAGGCAATGGCATTGATAGAGGAGAGAAAAACCTGAGGAATCCAGAAGAGAAGCAATCCATTTTTCTAGGTGTGGGAAATAAGAAGTTGACATCTAAGCTAGAAGGTTAGTAGTTTTGTCAATGTATAGAAAGCAATGAAATGTGTGAGGAAAGGTAAGAGCATTCCAAAAAGATGGAAGAACAGAACTAAAGGCATATATTATGCAAGTGAGAAGTCGAATGAAGAAAAGAGTAAGTTTGTTATGGGATTTATTAAATTTAAAGTTCCCATGGAACTTCCATAGTGTTATTATTCAATAAGAAGTGGGAATTAGGAGTCAGAGATTCAGGTGGGGGAATGGAACTGGACATAAGGATTTGGAAGTAATTTGCATGTACATAATTGCTGTCATGAGATTGGAAAAACTGCTCAGAGAAGACAAGTTTATTGAGTGAAGCAATAATTAACTCAAGGACAGAAACTTGTGGAATACCAATATTTAGTGGGTGGGGAAAGGAAGATGAAACAGGATATTAAACTGGAAGCTTTCACTAAGACAAGAAAAAATAAGTATAAAAATTGCAAAGTGAAGGATCAGATCACCAGATAGAAATTTAAAAGTAGATGTCTGAGAATGTTTTGCTAGCTTTCATGTCAACAAGGAAAATATGAAAGGATCTGTAGAGATGGATAGAAGAATTTATGACGAGGGCTTCTTTGGGAAAAATCGATTCTGGGATTTCTATTATTTCTCACTCCACCCTCTTGGGAAGAGCCTCAAAAGAGATCACTTAGAGAGTTTGGTATGTAAACCTTGTATTTGGGGAGTGGGCAATCACCTGATATCTAGCATATGCCTTAGGAATCATAATGTGAGGAAGCGGCCAAATGAACTGACCTCTGACAGCAGTATAGTGAGAGATCATTGAATTTCCTTCTGATAATGTGTCCAACGTGGATGATTCTGAAGAAGGGATGTGGACCTCATGATAAGATGTCATATGATGTCATTTCAAAAGTTATTTTGACCAAGAGACCTTATGTCAGAGAGCAATCTAGTTGGAGGCTTTAGTAAGGGAGCCTCCAAATACCCACTCATTTGCTCATGAGAGGAAGGGTCAGCTTCATGTTCTTGCCAAGCCCAGAGACAACTGAACCTCCTTAAGACAGTACCAGTCAAGGCAGAACCTTCTCATTCCTCTGCCCTCCTTCTTTCATCCTATCCCCAGTTCAAACATGGCAAGTTTAAAAATAGCTACTAGGATGAGGTAATAAAGGAAAAGAGAAAAAAAATGAACCTCACCTCCTTTCTTGAAGGTAGTCAGTCTGCTTTCAACTGTGCCTTATTTGGGGTATGAAGAGCAGAAAGGGGCTATTATAACTTTAAATGAAGATTTAAATGCCAATGAACATAGTTCACTAGGAATTTCTAACTTTCAAACTGAGACTCTATGACTTAACTCATTCTTTCGTTTATTTATTTCCCAAGAGTGACTGTCCCAGTGTTTTATCCAGGGACTTGTTTATTTATTTCCCAAGAGTGACTGTCCCAGTGTTTTATCCAGGGACTTGTCCCAGTGTTTTATCCAGAGACTCTATGACTTAACTCATTCTTTCGTTTATTTATTTCCCAAGAGTGACTGTCCCAGTGTTTTATCCAAAGACATCTTTTAATGAAAAAGTATAAATGGACAGTGAAATATACAAATAAGTTTGTATTTTGAATAGATCCCACAAACTGTGCCTTTTCAAGGCTTGATATGAAGAGGGTTTAGACAAAGAAAGAGAATAAAAAGTCAGAGAAGTCAATAAGATTAGAGTTGCAGAAACTAAGGGAAAGAAAATTATCAAAAATAGGGCTGGTACAGGAGACAATTGTTTTCATCTTAACAATGAGGACAATCTGGATAAACCATAAAATCATAAGTGTTTTCTAAAAATAATTAATGAATTAATTAATGAATTAATTTTAAAAAAATTTTTGGCTGCACTGGGTCTTAGTTGCGGCATGCGGGATCTTCATTGTGGCATGCTGGATCTTTCGTTGTGGCGCATGGGCTCTTCGTTGTTGTGCGTGGGCTTCTCTCTAGTTGTGGTGAGCAGGTTTTCTCTCTCTAGTTGTGGTGTGCAGGCTCCAGGACATGTGGGCTCTGTAGTTTGTGGCACACGGGCTTCTCTCTAGCTGAGGTACGCAGGATCAGTAGTTGCGGCATGTGGGCTTAGTTGCCCCGTGGCATGTGGGATCTTAGTTCCCTGACCAGGGATTGAACCCACTTCCCCTGCATTGGAAGGCGGATTCTTTGCCACTGGACCACAAGGGAAGTCCTCTATAAGGGTTTTTTGAAAAACCTGTCAGAGATCTGAGGATTTGAAGAATTCTAAATGAATTAAATCCAGAAAGAGATGAGTCCTTCCTAAGAGAAAAGAGTCTCACAGCTGCTTTAATTGCTGGAGACATATTAAAAAAGAAAGTGAACCCACCATGAAAGGGTAATGAGAAGTCAGCCTAACTCTTTTTTTTTTTGGCTACGCCGTGCAGCATGTGGGATCTTAGTTTACCGACCAGGGACTGAACCTGTGCCCCCTGCAGTGGAAGTGTGGAGTCCTAACCACTGGACTTCAAGGAAGTCCCCCAGTCTAACTCTTAATGAACATTTCATGGTGGCATTTGGAGTGGCATGACAAGTCAGAACAGAATGGTTCTGCATATACCCACTAATTCTTTTCCATGGACATTCTTTGTACCACCCTACCATACTAGAGCAGTGTGCTGAAAGTTGGGGCAGGGCAGAAAAACAGAGAGATTTACCCCTGAGTGCAAGGGGTATTTTCTAAGGGCAAGGCAGGAGTTCAGCAGGGCATAGGTAGAAGTGGTGGCAGAAATGCCTTTAAGTTCCACTAGAACTTTACCAAGTACAAGTACTAAGTGACCCAATAAAGCCTAGGTACAGTCTTACAGAATAGATAGTTCTTCTGAGATACAGAGAGCCAGCATGAGAATTAGAAAGCAAAGAAAACTATCCAGTGACCCAAAACTCTGACATCCAGGCAAGAATGGAGAGAGATATCCACAATTTGGAAGGATAGTGCCTAGAGAGGTCTCCAGGTTATCACAAGTACACAGATTCCAAGCCCTGCTGAAGGAAAAAAGACATGATTTCACTTTCAAAATATTTGGCAAGGTGACTATAACTAAAGTTGCAAAAAATCCCAGACCCAGCTCAAGTGCTGATCAGATTTAGTCTGTTCACAAACTCTAGCAGTCTGGCATATAAAGAGGCATTGTTTTTTCTGAAGATAAATTTTATTTACTTCAGTCTTTATTGTTCTTTTATACATGTTGTCCTGTATAAAATAAAAATTATAAAACATGAGAAGAGGCATGAAAATATGACCTATAAAAAAAGAAAAGAGTCAATAAGAGACCTACAGATGGTCCAGATATTGGAAGTAGCAGATAAAACTTTAAATTAACCATTATGAATATATTAAATATTTCAGCAGAAAAATGAAAAGTATAGAAAAGAACCACACAAAAATATTAGAAATGAGGAATACATATCAAAAATAAAAAATTCATTCAATGGCCCAAATAGCAATCAGGTACAGCAGAAGAAAGTATCCGTGAATTGAAATATAGGTCAATACGCTTATCCAAACTAAAAATCAAAGAAAAAATAATAGAAAAAGACAGAGTGTCTGAGACTTCTGGGACAATACCAAAAGGTCAAGAACACATACAGTTGGATAGGAGAAGAGGGAGAAAGACTAGGGAAGAAGAAATATTTGAATAGGTAATGATCTGGAAGTCTTCAAAATTGATGAAAGATATAAACTCAATTCCTGAAAGCTCAGCAAACCCCAAGGAGGATAAATAGAAAGAAAATTACACTTAAGTACATCATGCTCAAATTGATAAATATTAAATATAAAAACTGTCTTAAAAGATAAAAAAGACATATGGACTGTGGAACAACAAGAATGATGACTGACTTCTTATCAGAAATAATGGAGGGAGAAGACAATGGTACAACACCTATAAAGTACTGAAAGAAAAAAAAAGAACTGTCAACCTCAAATTCTACATTCTATATCAAGTGAGATTATCCTTGTTTTTCTCAGGCAGATAAGGGCAGAGATAATTCTTCTCCAGCACATCTGAACTACAAAAATGATAAAAGGGTATTCTCCTGATACCAGATAATTTTCCAGGAAGGAATAAAGAATACCACAAAGGGTAGAACTGTGGGTAAATGTAAAATATCTTTATATTTTCTTTATTTTTTAATATTTATTTATTTATTTATTTGGCTGCACTGGGTCTTTAGTTGTGGCACGTGGGATCTTCTTTGCTGCATGCATGCGGGATCTTTTAGTTGTGGCATGTGAAGTTCTAGTTGCGGCATGTGGGATCTACTTCCCTGACCAGGGATCAAACCTGGGTGCCCTGCACTGGGAGCGCAGAGTCTTAGCCACTGGACCACCAAGGAAGTCCCTATATTTTCTTTAAACTTCCCTAATGGACTAATGACTGTCAACACAAAAATTTTAGCAACGTAGCTTGAGTGTGAAGAACAGACCAGTTGTCCAGTATATCCTATGGGACCAGGGCCAAGAATTTACTTGGGGTTGTCTAGTAGGGCCAAAGCCAATAAAGCAATTTTTGTGGTCAGGATCAGTGTGGCCGTTGCCAAGGAAAGGATCTGATATTAGCTAAATGCAGGGAGATTGAGCAAATAAGCAAATGTTTTGAGGAATGGTGGGGGCCGGTTTCTGACTGTTAAAGAAGTGAGTTACAAATATAAAAAGAAGGGAGGCCATAATAAGCCTTGTGGTATTGGGTTAGAACTGGAAGTATTGTTGTGAACTCATGGATTTATAACTATCTAGCTAGCTAGCTACTTATCTACCTATTGATATATACATAGATGGAGAAATGGAAATAAATATAGATGCCGTGTGTGTATATACACAAATATATTTGATAGCTTTGCCCCTTGAGAGGACCTAGAATCAATGACATGTCAGGAACAATGAACACACCTAGATTTTGCTTTCTAAATACCATTATTCACTAAAAGAAACCAGGACTTCTTGAGTCTGCCACATCTTCATGCATCAGAAAGTAAGAAAGTGCTCATAGAATTTTGGAAGTTACGACAGAAGCATATAAGAACCTGCTTGTGTGAACTCCTACTAGCTATATCTGGCAATTTGAGTATCAAAATAAATAGTGATAATAACAGGCTGTGACCCACTGAGTAAAATAAGAATCTATGTTTCCATATTAATACAGGTGAAGGAATGAATGGGAGAGAAGGAAAAGCTGTGTCTTATGGAAGGATGACAACTAATAAATGTAGAAGTAATATAGGCATTAGAAAAACCACCATTTCAGTACCATCATAATATTAATTAGTGCAGGCAAGTATCATCAACAGATACTTAAACTGGTGGGTAAAAGTGTGAATAGAAACAAGGTATCTATGTACTGTCAAAGCATCTCCTCACAAATTTACCTATTAATTAATAAGTATAAAATACTTAGTAACTTTACAGTGGAGTCACCTGGCAGACTCCATTTTAATCAAGAGATAAAAGTGGTTAACGTCATCAGTAATAGGACAAATATATATCCTGCTTCCTGTTGTGTTTCTTTGAGAAGAACACAGTATCACTTTTGTGGCATTTCTGCAAAAAAAAAAAACAAAAAAAAACATAACCTGAAAATAATTGTGAGGAAATGTCAAACAGATCCAAATTGAAGACTATTCTACAAAGTAACTGGTTGTACACAACAATGATTTTTATTTTTAAAGAAGCAGCCAGATGAGTTGCCAGCGTCCACCCCAGTTCAAAATATAAATGGTAAGCTTTCAATGAGCCAAGCCAAAAAGGGCAGCAGCCAACCAGAGTAGGAAAGGCTTAGAGAAGGCCCTTTCCTCTCCATGCATTTTGAATAACCATTAAGGACTTACTTTATGGTTAATGAGCTTCTCCTTTAAGACAAAAACCCTTATAAAAGTTAAACTTCATATTGTCACCTAGTATGAATTTCTTGAATCAGGTAATTAAATGCTTTCTTTTGGACACATCTCAGAACCACAAACTGCGAGAATCTTTTGTTTTTTTCCTTTAATTAAAAACTTTTGGGGGTGCTGGTTGCTTGGAGCATGTGGCATTTAGGAGAAAGGAAGTACCTAATCAGAGAGGTGGATGTTGACGGGCAGCTGCTCAGTCTGCAGTTGTGAGGAGGATGGGGAAAAGTTGAAGACTGGGAGGAGAGAAAACTCCACCAAAATTTCTGTCTTTTCGCATTTTTTTTTTTTTTTGGTGGACTCAGCTATCTGCCTTTACGGCCTGGAAAATCACCCAAATGACCATTGTCCTATGGGAAGAAGGTCATTACCAATGCCCTGAACAGAACTAATGGCCAGCCAAGACAGTTTCCAAGGAAATAAGTGGTGAGGTTGCTGCAGCCACGCATCTTATCAGAGGACTAAAGAAAATCATTTTCAGGGGGAGGGATCGTTGCCCTATCAGATACATGCGGCTGGAAAGCCATCTGGGTCCTAGGAAGATTTTTACAAAATGCCACGCAGTCTGGTTGTTCTGTTGCCTCAGAAATCTGTCTCCTCTGGCTATCTGATCACCAGTCCGTAAAAGGAAGACTGCCTCTGAATGGGATCTGAGACTTTGGAATCTCAGATAAGTAAAAAGCAAAACAAAGCAAAAAATCCTGCTCTCCAGTCACTTAATCATGCTTCCTAGAAGCAGCCAGGAAGAGAGAAGAGGCTCTCGTCAAACAAAGCCTGACGGAGAGGAAAATCATGCTTGGAATGCTTTGCTGTGTCCAAATAGCTTTTAACTCTATTGTCTTCTCAGATTCTGGAAGAGAGGAATGGTATTTGAACGACTGTGGTCAGTCATCTACAGATCCATCCTCTTGTTCAGTGGGACCCTAAAGGGCAGAATGCAGGTGCATAGTTATAGCTTGAAGTTCCAGCAATGCAATTGACTAAATGAGGATGTCGCAAATGCCCTAATGTTGAAGACATTCAAGTTAGAATGCTGTGGGGTGGAGAATAAATTGTAAGCGTCATTTGACGATGAGCTTGGGTGACCAGCCCATCCCAGTTTGCCTGGGACCCTCCTGGTTTTGATCCCATGTCTTAAACACCCCCTCATTCCCTGGCAAAAGTAGATGTCTGGTCACCCACCCAGCGGGTCAGCCTCAGTGTTTCATAAGTCTTTCTTCAAACCCTAGAATCCTTTCAATCCGATGCCTGTATATGTGAGCGCAGTATTGCCTTCATGAACTCTGGACTTGATATAACAGAAAACAAAAGTTGTGGCACTACTTTGGTCTAGAGGGCAGGGTGTTGGACTGGGAGTTGGTGGGTCTACCAATAAACAACTGTGTGGCCTTGGGAAAAAAAAAATCTCTCCTCTCTGAATCCTTTTTCCCCCCCAGAGTGAAGTACCTCAGATGGATGTTTTATAAGGTTCCTTCCAACTCCACCACACTATGGCTTTTTCCTGTGAATTTAAATGATCTCATGTGAGAAGATGCTTTTGCATACCAATTCCCTGCTTCTCTGTGTGTATGTGGGGTGGGAAGGAGTGTGGGCGGGGGGGGGGGGGTGAGGAAAGCAAGTTGGTAGAAGCCAAAATAAGGTGTAGAAAGGACAACAAAAAAAATTGGGAGAAATTTGTAGCTTTTATTCCAAGGAGGTCAGAAGACATATTATAAATTTATTTACTTACCACTACAGAATTTTTTTTTAGGTGCCTAACAAGCAAGATCCATGCTTTCCCCACCTTAACGCCCAGAGAGGAAAAGAAGTTTGTCCAAGGTCACACAGTAAATTACTGGCACAGGTAAGAAGTAGAGATTACGTCTCCTGAACTGTTTTCCTGCCAGGCTGTGCTGCTTATGAGGTGCCCCTAATTAGAGTAACTGCTCCTTTCTCCTTTCATTTTGAGCCAAAGAGAGGAGTGTTATGTCTGATAAAAGAAAACACAGTAGACAGGGAATAATTTTCAGGCTCTTGCCTTCTCACAACTCATTGTCCAACCCTTGGCTTTGTTGACAATTTCAGATGGGTTAAATACAGCAAGGGGAAGTCAATGCTACACCTTAAAAATTAATTGTTCAAGTACTAGGTCATTTCAGAGTAATGTACTGTGAAATTATGTTATTCTCCAGAAGAATTTCCACAAAGTTTAACATGCCATGACACATTCTTTTGCCACTGGAGTTCATTTTTTAAAAAAGTACATAAAAAGAGTCTTTGGAGTCCAGGGGTGCGTGTATCCCTGGCTGCAGACAAAGCAGGACGTGTTTTGTTAGGGAGGACTCTCAGAGCAGCAGATACTGTCAGATCACTGCTAAAGAAGACCCCATTACTAAGACATGTTCCATAAAAGTGCAGCCTGGCTGGGATCAGTGGAGGCAAGCGTAGAAGAAGTCATTAGTCTTGGTGTTTTTTTTTTTTTTTTTTTTTTTTACTGTTATTCACACTGGAATAATGAGATTATTGGAATATTTTTTTTCCTAATGAGAGTGAGACAGAATACCTTGGTCTCTAAATGATTTAGTCACAGAGGGAACACATTACTCTTCCCTTGATTGCTGTCAAATGCTGGAAAATTGGAATATTATACTGATATTTATCGTGATGGGCAATATTTTTCCTGCCTTTTCAGTGTCAAATGAGATGGGAAAAATATTTGTCTGAAAAGCAGACTCCTTTACAAGGTTTGTAGAAAGGAAGACAGATGAAGATGCAGGATAAGGAACTGGGGGCGGAAGTTAGAAGGAGGATAATTGGAAGAGGGTTTTTGCTATTTCTTTTTTTTTCATCAGTAAAGCTAGCCCCCATTTTAATTTCCTAGAGCTTTCTCTTCTAGTTAGCTCACCAGTGCTTGGGGCTAATGAGACATTGTTTAGATTCAGAATAGAAGGTTAATTTCAAGGGGAAGTGGGTTTGTGTTGGTCTGGAGGTCATTAGTGGCAGCTAGTTAACTTGCGTTTCTTGGAAAGAAAGAACATCCTCCTGCGGGAGAGTTCCTTGTAGAGGAATGAAGGTTTTTCTGCTCTTACTCTCAAGAGACTTTCACCTGAGGCTCGTCAGCCCAAAGTTTATGGATCTGGTACAGAATAATTGGGTGTCCTGGTACACTGCAGCCAGGGATATGGGGTTGAATCTCAGTGTAACAGGACAGGTCATAGGTGACTTTGCAGCCATGCTGGACAAAGATCCTGGGATCTAGCTGCCGGTCTTGCCACACCCCCACCTCATCCTTCAGGAAAACAACCACCACAAGAAATCAACAAGTGAAACACTCCCTGTCATCATTACCTGCTGCCATGCAGGAAGAGAAATGTCACAATATATCTATATCATAATCAGGAAATTTCAGTGATTTCAACGTAACAGGTGGAAGAAACTTACACCGTGAGCCTTGGTCCTGTAAGTTACAGATACAACTATGCCTTAGATTCATTTAGGCATCCTGTCATAAATATAGAAATTCAGGTTGACCCACTGTGGTCCTGATCAGTTAGTTGGGGTGAGGGCCGATTCATCTGTATTTCAACAGGCTCCCAGGAGACTGTCTTTCATCCAGGGACATAAACAGTGCCTCTTCCAGGGATAGGAGGTGCTCTAAATTCTTAGGAGATTTGAGGAGGGGCCTAGAAATCAACGTAGAAGACAAAGTCAGAATGAATGAGATACATCACTGTGGATGCATCATGTGAGCAAACTTTTACACCTGGAAATATCTGGAAGCAGTTTTACATCATCAACCCATTTGTCATTTTGTACCACTGTTTCCTCTGAGATGAAGAATTGTATTTTTTTTTTTTTTTTTTTTTTTTTTTTTTTCAGTGTGCGGGCCTCTCACTGTTTTGGCCTCTCCCGTTGCGGAGCACAGGCTCTGGACGCGTAGGCTCAGCGGCCATGGCTCACTGGCCCAGCCACACCGTGGCACGTGGGGTCTTCCGGGACTGGGACACGAACCCGTGTCCCCTGCATCGGCAGGCGGACTCTCAACCACTGTGCCACCAGGGAAGCCCAAGAATTGTATCTTTTTACCATGAATCCCTGGAAAGGAAAAATTCCTTCTTGCCAGGAAAGAGGGCATTCATTTACCTTAGATGATGCTCAAATTTCAGCTCCTCTAAGAAATTTCCCACCCCCTGCCAAGAATCTCTTCTTCTTTAGTAATGTCCAATTTGTAATATTGGTATTTGTGTCTATAATTTAGCCCCAATTGAACTGTATGCAAGTTGAGAGCAGAAAACATATATCTTGCTCATCTCCATACCTCACCCATGAGGATTTCTGGAGAGCCTTGCTTATAATTGGTGCTCAATCTGTTTGTACTGAATTAATTAAGTGGATAAAAAAACTGCCACAGAGAGAGACCACCTAACACAGTGAATGGCCCTGTACTGCACCTGTCATATAACCTCTTTCTGTCTCTTACCACTTTTTTTTCCCTGCTCTGATGTCCTACCCTCCGCCTTCCATCATCCCAGGTTCCCAGATGATGGCTTGTGTTTTTCTTTTTTTATTGCCTCCTCCTCTTCCTTATTCTTTTTCCTTGCTTAGAGTCACCGGTAGGAATGTTACTTAGCCCATTACTGGGTCAGTGTTCCTTACTGCTGCTGAGGACCATGGTGAAGTTTCGGATTCTAGCATCATTTTGCATTCAGAATGCAAATGATTTCCTGGGAGGTAGGGGATGGTGTATTCTGGTCACGCTCAGTTAGTTTCAAGATAGCTTGCATCTCACTTCCAGTAAAACCACTTATTTATAACATATCAATATATTGACAAGGTTGCAGAACAAGGCTGTTCTGAGGTGAGACACAAATTCCAAAGAGGTGAGCACTAATTGTTCAAGTGATTATTTATTGGCCACGACATTATTACTCTCCTTGGGGTTATGCATTCGCCTCCAGGTTACTACGTGGATGTACCCTTGGGGTCAGGCCAGGACAGAGTGTGGTCACTGAGACTCAAACTCCCAAAGCAATCAGCAAGAACCTCCTAGAGAAGGTGGCAGACCCTGCTTTCCGAAGGATGTTGAGCGGTGCATGGGTGGCTTGGATCTTAACCCTGCCCTGGAAGCTTTCCTGCTCTTCTTGGAGTATTGTAAAATACTAAGTGGGCCCAATGTGTGTCTCAAACGACCACAGATATACGTGGGTACAGCAGATGAGTTAAGAGTCTGGTCCTGGGAAATTAGTACGGGTCTCTGCATTCAGAGATGTGTGACAAGGCATCTCCCATTACATGTCCCTTTTATTTTGTAAGGACCTGAAACCCTACAATTACATAGCTAGTGATGAACACCTGACAGGTAATACATGGATATTTTTAAAGCAGACTCATTTGACCTCTATCCCTCCAGCCCCAGAGAATAGATATCAGGCTCTATTTCTGATTGGTAAGCAGT
The DNA here is from genome assembly GCF_964374135.1 of Grampus griseus. NCBI lineage: Eukaryota > Metazoa > Chordata > Mammalia > Artiodactyla > Delphinidae > Grampus > Grampus griseus. The sequence goes on from NC_139017.1 coordinate 44,641,308, forward strand.
CATTTCCTGGCAGCCTGGCTGAGATCATTCTGGACCCCTTTAGGGACCTGCCGATATCCTTGGGATCAGGGAAGATGAGACACTTAGGGCTCATCTGCCACAGCCTCCCCTGGGGGCTTCGACACGAAGATGAATAGGTCTGTGAATTTTTTTTCCAGCTGAAGCACACTTGCAAGGGTCAGCACAAAACCGGAAACACAGTGGGCTCCTCCAGCTGCAGCAGCCGGCGAGCTGGACCACAGGCCCGCAGAAATCTGTGCCCTGCAGCAGTCCTATGTTGGGGCTTGGGGTGACTTTCATTTGCACTGTTGTCTTACATGGCTGGAGGTGCTCTCTGGGAGAGTGAAGAGCTGATGCAGGGAAATAGCTGAACGTGGGAGAAATGGGTTTCCACCAAAGCAATTTGCCCAATTTTTGTTCTTTATTTCCTTATGCATTTTTATTTATTTATATAACTTTATTTATTTTATTTATTTATTTTTGCCTGCATTAGGTCTTTGTTGCTGTGCGCGGTCTCTCTCTAGTTGCGGGGAGTAGGGCCTACTCTTCATTGTGGCACGCGGGCTTCTCACTACGGTGACTTCTCTTGTTGCAGAGCATGGGCTCTAGGCACGTGGGCTCCAGTAGTTGCAGCATGTGGGCTTCAGTAGTATGCGAGCTCAATAGTTGTGGCTCATGGGCCCTAGAGCACAGGCTCAGTAGTTGTGGCACGTGGGCTTAGTTGCTCCGTGGCATGTGGGATCTTCGCAGACCAGGGCTTGAACCTGTGTTCCCTGCATTGGCAGGAAGATTCTTAACCACTATGCCACCAGGGAAGCCCAATTTCTTTATATATTTTTAAAGCAGATTTTTTCCTAGTAAAATTGCTGGCTGGACAAAGCTCTCTCATGCTATGTGTTTGTTTTTTCTTCTCTTGAATATTTTAAACCTGTCTAGGTGTTTTGTCTCTCTGACATAAACTGGCAGAGAAACAACATAGGCAGCCTGGATTCCCAGATCACTGCTATAAAGGCTTTGCTGCTTGCTGGCTGTGCTCTCTGGCTGGCCAACTCCAGCCCTGCAGAACCCACGCAGTAGGGCATGCAGTGCCAGATGGAGAGGAAAGAGGGAAGGCAGACCCAGCGAGAATCCTCTCGAAGAGGAGCGAACGGCCCAGGGAGACGAAAGATGGTGCTGGACCAGTTGGACAAGAGCCCAGCTCTGAGTAACTCCCCCCATTCAGGGAAAATAAAACCACAAATGAGAACAGTTAGGGGCCAAGAACCAGCTGGAGACAAAGGGGTGTTAGTTTTGGGGGGCATGGGGGCTGTGAGACAAGAAAGGCTCTGACTAGATGTTCAAAAGTCTGGCCTGCTGTGGACAGCTGCCACCCAAGCTCCAGGCCCAGAAGATAGTCACAAGCCCAGGGAACTGCACCGTTCGCCTCAGCCCAGGATGGGGAAGACTGATGAGATAGGAAAGCCTTCAGCCTCCTGCCCTCCTCACCTTTTAGCCTTCTTGGTCCATCCCTGGCCACTTAGTGGGTGGGGCCAAGATCCCTCCCCTTAGGCAACTGGTAGCAGGAGGAGGAGGGGAGGAGGAGATGGAGGGAGAGAAGGGGGAGAAGGAGAAGGATGAGGGGGAGGGGAGAGAAGGGGAGGAGGGAAAGGAGGAGAGAGTAGAAGAGGGGGAAGAGGAGGAGAGAGAGGGGAGGGAGGGGAAAGGAGGGGGAGGGAGAGGGAGGGGGAGAGAGAGGGAGGGGAAAGAAGAGGGAGGGGGAAGGAGGGGGAGGGGAAGGAGGGGGAGGGGGAAGGAAGGGGAGGGAGAGGGAGGGGGAGGGAGAGGGAGAGAGGGGAGGGGGAAGGAGGGAGAAGAAGAGGAGTAAGAGGAGGGAGAAAGGAGGAGGAAGAGGGAGAGGAAGGGGAAGGGAGGGGAGAGAGGAAGAAAGAGTGGGAGAGGGAAGGGGAGAAGTGGGGGAGAAAGACGGAGAGGAGGAGGGGGAGGAGGAGGTGTAGGTTGTGATATCCAGTGATTTTCAGAGCAGAGGCTGCTTCTCACCACCCCCATCTTTGGGACAATGTCTCTCATCAGCAACTGAAATGGTCTTTCTGGAATGTTTCAGGCTCTCCCAATTTCAGAACATGGAATAGAAACAGAGCTCCATAGCAGGAGGATGGCCTGGGTCTGGCCATCCCTGTCCTGTTGTGCCCACCACTTGTTCTGTCCCATTCTTGATGAGCAAATTATTCTGGCTGAACTTTTCATCCTGGAAGATCACACGGCCTGTCCCACATCAGAGAGCTTCTCCCTGCTGCCTATTACTGCACCACTCGGGAAGATTAAAGATTTCTTACTCCTCAAGCCCTGCTCAGAAACAAGGGCAATGAGAAGTGCCGTTTAGTCATTTCTTCCCATTAATAGGTGGTCATCCCTTGACGTGGCTGGATGGTGTGAGGGCCCTTTCCTACCTGGATAAAGATATATAGGGCTGAAAAAGAGTCCCAGTGTGGAGGAAGAGTGTGGTTACTTTCTCCTAACCATATGTGTGTTATGCAACACACACACACACAATATATATATATATATACACACACACACATATAAAATACAATATATATACACATATATTTATATACAAAAATATATATATACACACACATATATGCATATAATCTATGTTTAAATGAGATATTTATATAATCGTTAAAATATTTTTATAATGATTTATATTTTAAAAGTATTTCCATATCTATTATCACCTTTGATGTGACTCACGTGATAGCCTGGTAGGATATATAACATTAGAATGCCCATTTTAGAGAGGAAATGAAAGTTCCGAGAGGTTGTGACTTGCATCAGGTCACACAACTACTGGATGGCATAACTGGAATTCAAAGCTAATTTTCTTTTTTAATGTAACAGTTTATGTTCTTTCCATTGTGTGATTCTGCCTTTCACATAGCAGGTGGAAGAATGGGGCTAGCACAGTGTACCCGTCAAAGTTGTTCCTTCATCTTTCCCAGGTATTGCGCTGGAGAACTATTTTATGTAATTTAGTTCTTAAAATAGTTATTTAAGATTAAAATTATTCTTCTTCAGTATGTAAACAGTAGAGGCAGGCTTTGAACCAGATCTGGATGACCCTATAGCCATGTTCTGTCCATGACTCTAGGGAACAGATAAGGTGACACTTTGCAGGTCAGTGGGGGCAGAGTAGTCCAATGGAAAGGGGTAAGCTTTGCCATCAGTCGTACCTGGGTTGGAACTCTAGATCTATCATTTATTAGCTCTGGGAACTTGGGCAAGATGGTCAGTTTCCTCTGCTATGTTAATGGGATTAACATTGACCCTACTGTGTGCTATAGGATTAAATGAGATAAAGTAGGTCTTTAGCATAGTGTCTGACACGTAGTAGGTACTCAACATGTGACACTTCTAGTCCTTCTGTCTATATTCTGTCTCTATTGCTGATTTAGGTGTAATTCCCTAGTCCTCACTTAGACCAAATAACCCATATAGATCCAGAAGTGTTGTCTAAGTAAAAACAGGACATTAAGATCCAGAAGAGGGAATTCAAGGCTAAAACTAAGACTCTAAGGGAAGAAGAGGAAAATTTGAGAGCAGAGAGGTCCTGAGAATCATCATTCTTGGTTCTTCCTTTTCTACCTTATCCAACTTTCTGCTCAAGTGAGTTGGGAGTGAAACAGAAGAGCCACACAGATGCCTCCAGCACTGCTCTGTACTCCAACCAGCACAGGGAGGCAGTGTCCATCATGCCTCTCCCTCCATGCTCCTCCTTGCAAGCTGGGGGCAGTTCTTTGGCTTTACCTTCCTGAATGACAGAAAAGAGAATAGTAGCTTAAGCAGTATATATTGGGGTGGTAGGAAATTCCAACACAAACCCACCTCCCCCTTCCAAGCCAGGGGATCCCACCCCCATCCTGCTTTTCTGCTCATTGACAGCATGGTCACGGACTCTGGGCAATAACAGAGACAACTGAAAGATAATGATTAGTTTACAGACTAAGGGCTGTGCCCACTTTCTCTTCTTTGCAGATGCTATATTCCTTGGAAGCTTTAGATTAATGAAGATTTCTGTCTCTTTTTGTTCTTTTGTATTTTAAATCAATTTTTGACTTTACTGTTTTAAAAAAAGAAACACATTTGTTCCCTACTCCTTCTCTCCTCTGACACATGCAGAAGCTACATTTTTAGGCTTTTAGTACTGTTTTTCTTCTGATGCATGTGACACCTTAATAATTCTAACACCAGGGGTAGAGAAATGAAAAAGGGAACAGCATGACAAAATACTTCTGGGCCATTTTGGAATTAGCGATATTTTTCAGGAGTGATCAATTACATTACTTAACTGGAGAGCTCAGATTATAAAGAGAAATATAATTAGTGGCAAATGTGGTGAGATATATAAAGATAGATAGGCGGGCTAAGGAATGAGAGCTCATCAATTTTTCCAGGTTCCATCAGGAGGGCAATTGTTTTACTGCAAACTCCATCCCGATGACTGGAAAGCAAAAGCAAGCACACTCTGAGCATTGACAGTCCTCAAAGGAAAGGGCATCAGCTGAAAGTCAGCAGGTCTGCATCTGGTCTACCATTGATTACTGGGCAATTCACTTACCCTGACTGTGTCTCAGTTTCCTCCTCTGTAAAAGAGGGTTAATGATGCCTACTCTTCCTGCCTCCCTTGGAGCTGTTGTGAGGATAAAATAAACCGTATGGATGTGGACTTGCTTTGAAAATTAAAAGCCCTACATACATGCAAAGGAGGATTAGGAATATTAACGCTATTTGAGCTGGATCTTGCAGAATAAGTAGGATTTGACTTTCTGGAAATAGATATGAGGGATATCAATTAAAGGATACAGAACAAGCAAGGCATCAAACCCATACATTAGTTTGGCTGTAACATAGAATATTGAAACAGAAGTGGAAACTATTACATCCAAAATGTGGGCTGGAACAAGAACACAGAGGCTTAGGAGTTGCAGCTTTTTGCCAAAGCAGGAGCAACCACTGACTAGTTCTGGTGGGGAAGAACAGGATCCAGGCAGTTTTGCAGAAAGGTGAAGCTAGGAGTGCAGAGCAGAAGTCATTTGTCCGAGGGGAGTTAGTTAGAAATTTATGGTCAGAAATAAAAGATGCCTACGCTGGGGCACTGGATATGAGAAAAGATGCATTGTGGGAGAATTACTGGGACAGAACTCACAGGGCTGATTGAAATGCCACGGAAGGACCTGGGGATACAGGAAAAAGGGAGGAATCAAAGATTACTTCAAGGATTGAAGTTTAAATTCCTGGGAGGATGGCCATGCCGTTGACAAAATCTAGAATGCAGGTTGAGGGGCACTTTAGGGTGGGAACAGAGAATTTATTACCATAAATGTGATAGATTCTGCCAATGTTGATTTTAAAGTGTTGTTGAGACCTACAGCTAACACTGCCAGTTAACTGCCTGTAAAAATTGCCAGGCTTAGAGCTTAGGAGAGTGGTCAAGGCATTTTGAAATCACTAGGAAAGTGGAAAAACCAGGAGAATTGGGGAACTCTTTGAAGGGTATGAGAAGAGACAAGGGGATGGCGGCAAGACTTTCAGGAAGTTTACCAGAAGGTGAGGTGGGTGTGTAGATTTAACGCTCATGGAATTACCTGCTGCCCTTCGAAAGCATCTTACCTTTCTCCCAAGGACAGGAAGGGGGAGAGGACTCAGTATTATCTCCTTCTGTGAGGAAGCAACCTATGGGCCACAGAGGTTGTAAGAATGTTTGCTAAGATGCGTTCAATCACTGGCGCGGCACTTAAGGAGGAGAAGGGATGCAGCTCTGTTGGAGTCCTTCAAAGCCATCATTAGCCGCTCTGGCCTCCGGGAGTCTGGGAGATTACTTTGCAGCTAATTGGGAATCACTCTTGAGGATCAATACCATAGGTTGATTCTCTGTGTCCAGAGCCAGAAAATTAGCTCTTCTCTGAGAACATGGATGGTCTGTGTGGCTGCTTTGTTAATAGAAAGCTACACAGCTCTTGACTGAAGTGTATTTCAAACCAGCAGCTTCCAGATATGGAGGAGACAACGGCTTGCAGCTTCCCTGAAACACAGTGATAGGCTCGGCGCTGTCATCGAAGGAAGGAGACTAATTGTACCAGCCGACTGGAAACTAAATTCCACTCCCGATTTGCAATGCCAAAAACAGCATCTTTGCTTTGGTATCTCCCAGTGCTTGGGTATTATTTTTATTGCTCTGTTTATGTATGTGCATGTGAGTGAGTGTTTATTTTTGAAATCTCAGACACATGTTTTACAGGAAGAGTATTGGCATTTCAGAAGTCATTGATGTTTTGCGTTATTTTCTACCAGGGATGTGGGTCATTGCCGAGCAACCTGACAAAACATCATCAGGCTTGCAAACCTGTTTTCAAGTGAGATGTTCTAAAACAATATTTATAGCAAAATTATGACCTCGAGGCATCTAAATGTAATCCATTTTTAAATCTCACTTTTTCTCTCTGAATCCTTCAATCTAATTAGGCTCACATTATTACAGAGAGTAATCATTCCTTTCTTCTAATAACATTCATGGATAATTTTATTTCTCATTTCCAGCCTCCTACTCCTGTGGTGTAATTAGTGTCTTTGGCACCTCGTGATGCTCAGAATGAGTTGCAGCTGCTAATTGCTAATTGAAAAATTAGAAACTCAGTTAGAAAAAAGATCTAATTAAAATGAAATTAGATAAAATCCCTTCAAACCAGCTCCTTTGTCTCTCACTCACTTTTCTTTGTTTTTTTTAAAATTTTTTCCCTTATGCCTTCAGTTTTTCACCACAGAACTATTAGCACTTGCAAAATATGTGTAATTGCTTAAAGTAAAATACCTTTCTATATCAGGCTATCCAATGGTCTTTAGGAGGGAGCTAGGGAGAGGTTTTTGACAATTGAATTCAACTTCAGAACTTGGGTTTTCTTTCTGTTCCTGTTCCACTTGTGAAACATGAGTTCTACCTTATAAATAAGACTTCCAAGCTCTCTCTGGGGGACAAGTGTGTGATCAGCCCCAGGTCCTTTTCCTTTGTGTTTGGAAGGGTCATTGCCAGCCTCGTAACTGGGAGCTATAGGGATCCACTCACTTCTTGCTGCAAATCCATTCCCACCCTCTTCTCTATTGCGTTGTCCCACCTGACAAATAATGATCTAGTAAATTCCCAGCCCTATAGGAGACACAGAGTTAACCAAATCCCTTCTGCCTCCAAAGTGCTTACAATCTGTTGAGAAGTCTAGACGGATAGGTGTAACAACAGAATAAGAAAACATATCATCAAATGCAAAATATTTAGTTTAACCTTTCAAATGTTTTTGAGCACCTTCTTACTACATGCCAGGCACTAGTCATACAAAATATACACCACACATTGCCTGTCCTCAAGGAGTTCATACCTTGACATACATGAAAAAGTGATTTATAATATATGAAAAAAGTAAAAATAGCAACCAAAAGTTGTTGAATTAATGCAGAAATATGGGTGATGAATTCTTGTGGGTTAAAGAGGTTATCAGGGAATACTTTACTTAGAAGTGACCCACCCATAGGATTTTGAAGGATGAGTAGGAGTCCACCAAAAGGACAAGAATTTTAGACAAGAAAACCTGTTCCAAAAAAGACACATGAAACAATATGGTGACTTCTGCAGCTATGAATTATTTGGTATTTTTGAAGCCTAAATTGAGAGGTGTGTAGCAGGAGATGAGGCTGGGAAAGTGGATTAACCCAAATTAGGGTTTGGATTACAAAGAATCCTTTGTGCTTTTGAGGGTTGAAGGAGATGTGCGCTTAAATATTTGGGGGAAAGTTTCTTAGGCAATATAGGATTTAAACAATAGTAGGATCCATAAAAGTGTTCAGGAGGGAGATTTTTTGGAGTAAGAGGAACATTCCAGATTAAACAAAAAGATAAGAAAGACTTTGAATAGTTCAGTTTGATTACAAGAGTGGGAGTAGTTTAGGAATATATATAGAGAAAAAGTGAATTCAGATTATGATTAAAAATCAAACAAGGAAGTTGATTTTATAAAACAATAAAAGTAAGCACTTTCATGCCTTCCTTTGCAGATGTGAATACTGAGACTTGGAAAGCTTAAATAATTTATCCCAGGTCACACAGCTAATTTGGGACTTTGGGGGATTCCAACCCAACTTCTGAAGCTATTCCATCTACACTTCATCAGCCTACTGCTGTAGGCTCCCAACTCAGGCCAGTGTCCATTGCACCACCTCTACCCTCTATACATTCTGAAGGGGGCGACTGAGACTCTGCAGACCCGGCAGATGCCCTCTCCCTCAGTCCGTGGCAGGCATGGGGAATGGATCCTGGCATTCTCTGACTTGCCAGCGCCTCCTGGTTCAGCAAAAGAGGCAGTCATTACCAACTGATCTGCGAGCTGACACTTAGGGGAAGCTATTCTATCCTTTAAGAATTCTCAGTCGACAAAAAGCAAGGAGATAAATGAGAAAAAGTGGTGGGCTCATGGGCCAAGGGACTGCTTCCCTGCATGTGCTGTGGAAGGAGAGAGCTGGGAACAGGCCAAACCAGGAATTCATTCACACAATAATATTGTGTCTAGGAAGCTTCTACATGAGTGATCTTATTTTCTGCTTGAGGAATGACTGCCCAAACAGAAAACGTAAGTATAAATGTTCTGTTCCTCATAATTTATTCTAATCCCAAGAGATAATGGAATGATAATTAAAATATGCCTTGCCTTCAAGAAGTCCTTCTTTATAGCTAACTTAAATTTCCCATGATGCAATTCAGCTTACTTTCTTCTAGTTTATCACAAGGAAACCGCTGCTTTTAACCAACCTACAACTTCTAGGATAATTAAAGCTCTCTGGTTTGTTCATGAATCAACATGCTTAACAGAGCTAAGGTCAATGGGTAAGGAAGATATAAAGTTATGTTAGTGTGTAAGCATCAGATCAGACTACCTGGATTCAAATCCTAACTCTTCCACCTAACTGTGTAAGTTGATAAACCCCTCCATGATGATGATGATGATGATGACAAAAGGGACAGTAAGTATTTGTACAGTTTGGGGACAATCAAATGAGATGTATACTTGTTCAGCACATGTTTGACACACCCTGTGCTCAGTAAATGTTAGCTATTATCGTTATTGGGACAAGAGAGTAGGAAGGAAAAAAAAAAAGGTGAGGAGAGAAGAATAGGAGAGAGTGATGGCTGATCTTATTTATAGCACTTAGCTCCGTGCCTGGCAGAGACGAAGCACCCTGTGCTTATGGCTTGATTACAGAATGGATGCCTGGATAGCACCAATTCTTTGCCTGATTTGCTACGTGTCATTTTTAGTCATCTAAGCTACGTTGGTTGGTCCCATGCTATTTTTTTGGAGTGAGATGTTTTAAAGCATACTGAGATAGGAAATGATACACTGACAATCGCCTGTTTGTCACTTCTGGAAGGAGACTGAACAAGTAAGAAAAAAGGATGGTAAATTAGTCAGGAGAATAAGCCTAAATTCAATTTTAGGAACCGACACCAAAGGGAGCTCCTCCTGCTGTGGCAGGAACAGATGCCTGAGCTCGCCTGCTCTTCCGCTTCTCCATGCTTGCTGAGCTCCTGGGTCTTCTCTCAATAGGTATAGCCCGGGGGCTCTTCTGTAAAGTTTCTGAGAAGTTTTCTTCACCCTCCTACATCTTACTCACTTTTGGGGAGGAGTCTGATAACTGGATAAGATGTAGATAAAAACTATGGGAAAGTTAGGTAAAATTACCCCTTCCTGGAAAAGAAAGTTAAAGATTTTCTATACATGCCAATTTATTCCAAAGGGCATGTTTTAGAAACAGGCTTCTAAAACTGTTCAAAGGTAGCATTTATGGATTACAAATTGTGATACCTTTAAAATTCAGCAGTGATCAGCTCAAGTCTCGAGAAATAGATAGGGTAACTTGCCTCTTTGCTAAACGATTCCCTTGTATATCACCTCTTTCCATTTTCCTCTTACACAAGCATCCTTGCACATTCACACAAAATAATTCAGCATAACATACCGGGGGAGAAGCATTTTCCCCTGCTTTGACCTAAAGACTCTCTTCCCTCAAATAGGTATCTGGGGAGCTCCCCAGCTTTTCAGACTCTATGCTCTAAAGGTGAAGCTGAGAAATTGTGCAAAGGAAAGACAGAATGTGAAGCACATCCATATTCAAAGCATGATTCCGTTGGATAGGTCAGTCCTTATGGTGTTCAGCTTCCACCTCCACACACCCTGCAAACAGTAGCCAAGATGGCAAAGCTATTGCTATTCTGCATCATAGCAAAGGGATTTAAAAAGAAAGGTGACTTTGAAGGATTCAAGGTGAAAGTCACTGTCAGCTGGCAGAGCTGGCTGTTTGCAGAGAAGGAATTCACTAGGGGATAGAAGATGGGCTGGGGGCTTTAAGTCCTTGATATGGCTAAGCTTCCCATCTCAGAAAAACAGGTCATCCTACTAATTGTCTGTCATGTCACTCTGGCTCACCACAGAAACAGATAATTTCCTACTCTGGGTTTTTCAAAACCATTTATAGTTGTGAAAAACCCTTCCCAACCTTTCTTCAGAGATTCTAGGAACAAGAGTAAAGGTGATAATCACTGGAACAATTTTCTTCAAGGAATTTTGAATATGTTAATATCTTTGCAGGAAGGCAGATGCTCTAACTCAGTCACCACAATACCTTTAAGAAAATAGATGCAGTTTTATGGTTTCAAGCTACTTGGAGGCAGAGATAAAATAGTGGGAAACGTACTCAAGGGGAATAATACAGCGTATTATGAGATCTGGGTAAATGTACATAGGATTTGGGTAGTCTGGCCCAAGGGCTGCCAACATCAAATATTCAAATAATCTAGATTCTATTATGTGCAAACACCTTGAATCATATCACATGGTGTAGAAGCTATTAGAGAGAAATAGTGATAAGAAATGCAGAGGGATGACACCAAGGGAGGCCTGGCTTCTAGGAAGCCTAATAAGACTGTAGTGGATTTGCCAAGGTTTAGAGACTACCTCTCAGCTTTATAGGTTCAGAGGCTCAATTTTGTCCATTTCCTAGAGTTCATTAGGGAGACTGATACCATCAACAATGACATGAGATGTTTAATAAAACTGCACCTATTGTGTGCCCTTTGCGATGTTAAAGAATGGCAGAGTCCAGTGCAGGGGAGAGAGTGACCCCCTGGGGAGGGGATCTGGGTACTATTTTTCTCTGTAGCTTCAGTGTCCAGCCTTGTGCCTGGTCCCTAACTACATTTTGATAGATGGCAAATGAACACTCAATGACCTAGTGATTGGCTGGCTGGTTGGGTAGATGAGTGAATAGATGCGGATAAATGGGTGAAGAGATGAGAGGCATGGAGAAGAGAGAAAGAATGAGGGAAAGGACCATAACAATGGTCCTAGCTGATATTTATTAGACAGTACTATGTGCCCAGCTCTCTGCTAAGTGGTTTTACATACATTAATCTCTAAATCCTCATTACAACCCCAAGAGGATGGAAAGGTTGTATTTTCCATTTTATAAGTGAGGAAGCTGAGGTTTAGAGGAAGGCAACATGGCGAGGACACCCAACTAGTAAGTGGTAGAGTCAGAATAAATTCACAAGAGATTAAGGCATAAAAACAGAATTTTTTATTGTGCAATGAGAACTAGAACTTCTAAGTTGACACTACACTTTCATTCTCTGGCAAAAATAATATCTTCCTTTTGACAAGCTACATAGGAAGCCAAGTGTAATTAGAAGTGTTCTTGTGGAGGATAGCTTCAGAATGAGGAAGTGCCTATGTGGTTTAAATGTTTAATATTGTCTAGTGCCTCCCTGCAATGTACATAATAGGGGTATGCCTGCCAGATGGATCAAACCCGCATTTGATTCTTTGGAGTATCTTCTCCCCTGGACATTGCTCAGATGGATGTTTCTATGTTCCATGTTTCTATTGCTCATCTTTTAAGTTTATCCTGGTAATCAGAAACGCTGTAATACCATTTTTAATGTTCCTATTCTTATACACTTTGTGTGGAATGTATAGTTATAAACAGCTACTCTTGTTTCCCTCATTGTTCAATTCCTGGGGTGTGTCTCAGTGTTATCTAGTTAGTGCTTCACTATTTGCAGATGACATGATACTATACATGGAAAATCCTAAAGACACCACCAGAAAACTATTAGAGCTAATCAATAAATTGGCTAAAGTTGCAGGATACAAAAGTAATATTCAGAAATCTGTTGCATTTCTATATACTAAGAACAAAATATCAGAAAGAGAAATTAAGGAAATGATCTCATTTACCATTGCCTCAAAAAGAATAAAATACTTAGGAATAATCCTACCTAACGAGGTAAGAGACCTGTACTCAGAAAACTATAAGACATTAATGAAAGAAATTGAAGATGACACAAGGAGATGGAAAGATATACTGTGTTCTTGGACTGGAAGAAGTAATATTGTTAAAGTGACCATACTACCCAAGGCAATCTTCATATTCAATGCAATTACTATTAAAATACCCATGACATTTTGCACAGAACTAGAACAAATAATTTAAAAATTTGTATAGAAACACAAAAGATCCAAAATCTTGAGAAAGAAGAAAAGAGCTGGAGGGATCATGGTCCCTGACTTTAAACTATACTACAAAACTACAGTAATCAAAATATTATGGTAGTGGCACAAAAACAGACCCACCTCTCTCTCTCTCTCGCTCTCTTTCTTTCTTTCTCTCTCTCTACACACACACACACACACACACACACACACACACACACAGAATGGAATACTACTCAGCCATAAAAAAGAATGGAATCTTGTCATTTGCAACAACATAGATGGATCTTGAGGATATTATGCTAAGTTAAATAAGTCAGATAGAGAAAGACAAATACTGTATGATATCACTTACATATGGACTATAAAAAATACAGCAAACTAGTGAATATAACAAAAAAGAAGCAGACTCACATATATAGAGAACTAACTAGTGGTTACCAGTGGGGAGAGGGAATGGGGGAGGGGCAGTATAGGGTAGGGGACTTAGAGGTACAGACCATTATGTTTAAAATAAGTTACAAGGTTATATTTTACAGCTCAGGGAATATAGCCCATATTCTATAATAACTATAAATGGAGTATAACCTTTAAAAATTGTGAATCACTATGTTGTACACTTGTAAACACATAATATTTTACACCAACTATACTTCAGTAAAAAAAAATAAAGTTAATGCTCAGTAAGTGGTGGTTCATAGGGAAGGAAAGTGATTTGCTTAGCTGGATGAAGCCAGGTCTCCTGATCCCAACCTGGTACTTTCTCACCATTTATACCCACTGGATGAGTGAATTAATATTATTTCACAGAATCTTATATCCATCAAATTAAGGTTGTTTTTAATGAGATGTGTCATGGTTTTTTCAGTGTTCCATGAGTTCAGTGGAGTATGGGGTTTTTTAGCTCTAAAGGCTTTATGCCTGCTCTCTCTGATCTCCTCCAGCCAGGGACCTGCCCCAGCCTGCTGGCTCCCAGTACTTAGTGCTGACTCTGAGTGGGTCTCTGTCTTGTGGCTTATGTACTTTGGAAACCCAACTAGAAATCATATAAATAACTCCTCATGTGAAATAAGCAGACGCCAAGTCACACATCTCTTAAATCCACATACCTTCCCAATATGTCTATTTTGGCAACAAAATATCAAGATTACCAGGTGTGCTGGATACCTGTCAATCCTACAGTTAATCACAAATGCTCCCTTCTGTAGCAAGACTCTTCTCACATGCCCTTCTTAACCTTTCAGGACTTTGAAGGCAAAGTGATGACACGAGAAGTTCTGGGGAAGCTGAGTGTCTTCTGAGATTTTTTTCCCCCAGTGAGGAAGCTGGACGAAAATATGACTTACCATGGAGGATAACTGATGAGTTATTTTCTACAAAAAAACAAGGAGTTATTTACAGGGATTTTGCCCATAAGGGAAGAACTCTGTCCATTTGTATCAAGGTAGGTATATGTATTAACAAAAGAAGTCCTCATTTTCCTATCCTCTCCCATCTCCCTACACACACACACACACACACACACACACACACAAAACCCTCCAGTGGAAAGCCTGAGAATTAATCATGGCTGGGTTTACACAGGTAAATAGGCCTTGCCATCATTTTTTTTCCTATTATTTTTCTACTTCTGGCTAATGTGTCCTATATGTTCTCCAAGTACTTTATTATCTGCTTATTTTCTTGATTCACCTCCTTCTCTAGCTAGCAATTTCACTGGTACAGCTAAAAATTCCTTTTAATAGTTTCTTTTAGCTCATTTAAAAACATCTCTCTTTCCCCAGTCCTTTCATGCTAGATTTGACTTTATCCTAAACTAATCTCTGTGGCAGCAAATTAAGGTCAATATATATTAAATATACCACCAATCAGAGTTTGTAATGAGAATCCTTTCATTTATTAGTTTTGTTTTAAATTAAGTGGAATGATCAATGGGAGGAACTCAGAGCACTGAGGATCACACTTTGAATTCTTCCAGCTAACAACAGAATGGGAGTCACTTGTGTACCTTCAGATATTCCTATGTTAGCATATTCTGAGGAAGTCAGCTTAGGTGAATAAACACTGCTCAACCTGTCCATGGGTTTGAAACAAGCTAGCTTCTTGCGTTTACAGGACCACAGGGAGGAAGTACCAAATGAAGTCTCACATGCTATGTGTCTATGTGTTTAAATCTTCTAAATCAAGGTAAAAAGCTGTGAAATGAAATATGTTCTAAATGTCTACATCGACAATTATATCTAAGTAATAACTTGAAGACCAGGTTTTCATTTAGAATTCTTAGACTACTCAGAGTTGTTAAACATGATAGCACGGTGACATGGGAAGGCCTGGCCCCTGCCTGGCCCATGGTCCTCCTTCTTTTTCTTTCCACTCCTGAATCTGACTTGCAAGGGCTCTTGTGAGCATTCATGTGATGTCATAGCCTGCACATCCAAGCTCTGTCCAGTCTTCACCACAAAACCTCTCTCTCCCCCTCAGCTTGATGTGTGGGAAAACAGCAGACCTGGAGAAGAGGCTTACCTAGGTTCTAGAAGTGAACCTCAAGCTGATCAAGTAAGGGGTTGGGGGCCTAGGTACTCTTGAGTGTGGTCTAGATAGATGAGGTTGGGGGGGACAGATAAACTCTGAGTAGACATTCCCCTTGGCCCCATGGACATTTTCCTCCCTGGGGTGGGGAGCAGTTGGAGAAGGGGGACGAAGAGGGGCCCTCTAAAGGTGGGGCCCAGGGTAGAGGTTCCTCCCATGGGGTCAAAGCATAGCATTGGTGTTAGAAGCTCAGTGGAATTTGGAGGAGTTAATGTGAGAAGAATCAGAGCTGACATCAAATGATTACGTTAAGGATATTTCTATCTTATTTTTATTAGACAGTTTCCATTATTATAAGCAATAACCATTTTTATTAAATTAATAAGCATTATACACTCTCAAGAATTCTCATAAATCATCTAGACTGCTGCAGTTCTGGCTCAATGAAACAAGCCTCCACCCCTGTAGCATCTACTCCTCTCCTGCATCCATTCAACCCACCCCACATCACAACAATACGTACACGTGTGCACACACATTAACACACACGGATTGCCAGAGACAAGTGGTCATCTCAGTTGAGCCTTGGAAGTGCAACTCATACAGTAAATATTTCTGAGCTAGAAGACCCCTGAGAACTTCTTATATCCATCCCTCTCCCTCTGTGTAGGGTACGAACTGAGGTCAAGAGAAGGAAATAACTTGCACATGTTTGTTTGCTGATCCTCATTTCTTCAGAGCTGACTGTGACTCTGTGAAAACAGAAATAGTGGGGCCACTGATGGGGTCAGTTCTGAGGAAAGGAAAGTAGTCAGGTATACCTTGACCAGTGGCTAACGGGGTGATCCACTAAGAAATCAACTCTTTGTTTTTTTTTCCTGTGTTAGAAAACTTCTGGTTACTCTTGGGGGAGGTTAACTAACCAGAAGGCATGGAAGTGTTTTCACTTGACTCTAGAGAGGGGAGATAGGCTATTTTGTTTCTAAGAACTGAACCATTCTTACCCAGAAGGAGGACAAAGATTTTTTTACAAATCAGGATTATAGAGGTAAAATTTACATACAATAAGAATCAACAATTTTAAAAGTACAATTTTATGAGGTTTGCCATATGTTTACAGTCATAACTACCATCACCATTATGACATAGACCATTTCATACCCCCAGAAGTTCCCTCCTGCCCTTTTGCGGTCAATACCCGCACCTACCCTCGACATCCATCAAATGATCAGCTCTTTGCTACCACAGTTTTGCCTTTCCTAAAATTTCATAAAAATGGAATCATATAGTACAGGGGTCCCCAAACTCCGGGCTGCTGACTGGCACCAGTGTGAGGCCTGTTAGGAACCGGGCCGCACAGCAGGAGGTGAGCAGCCGGCAAGAGAGCGAAGCTTCATCTGCCGCCCCTCGTAGCTCGCATTACGGCCTGAACCTCCCCTCCCCCGAGGTCCATTGAAAAACTGTCTTCCACGAAACCAGTCCCTGGTGCCAAAAAGGTTGGGGACAACTGAATATAGATTTTTATGGTTGGTTTCTTTCACTTCTGAGATTTATCTATATTATTGCATATAATAGAAGCTCATTTATGAAATTAACCCATGATTCTTTAGCAAAATATTATTTACAAGGATTTAATAGTCCGTCTTTCTTTTTTGTTACTTTTTATTTGTCTAGTTTTATTGCATTATGGTCAGAGAATATGGTGCCCTATCTTTCAGAAATTGTTATAATTTTTTTTTCACTTAACGTACAGTCCAATTTTATAGATGTTCTTTGGCACTGAAAAATGGAATGGTAATCTTTGTTTGTAGGGTATAAATCAATCTTATAATATTTTGTATATTTTAAATTCTTTTTTTTGTCTACTCTAAATTAAATTGTCTCATTTGTAAAAGAACAAAAAAAAGTAAGTTAGAAATCATTAACAAAAAATTACTGCAGTATGCCAAGTATTTGAAAATGACACAGCAATACACGTCTAAAAAATAAAAATAAAAAAATAAATAAATACATTGTTGGTTAGTATTTAATTATACAGACACCCCACAATTTATTTATTCAATCACCAGTTGATGGACATTTAGATTGTTTCCAGTTTTTGACTGAGAAAGAAAAAAAAAAGAGCATCCCCTGACAGTTGAAAGCTGACCTGACACTCACAGCTAGATCTTGTTATTCTCCTATAGGATGTAAACAAACTTACAAACACAAAACTCAGACAAGGTTACTTCCACACCATGATACAATGAGACAGCAAGTCTACTTTATAATTTTGTCTGAGTACAGACAAAAACAACGTCATCTGCTACCCACAAGATACTAAACGTCCTCTTTCTCAGCTAAAATGAATGACTACTACTTCTTTACTATTTAGAGCTCTATGTTTGTCTGCCCTCCCTATAGATTTATTATTCAGACACACAATCATAGAATTGACTTTACTTTCTGACAGCCTCAGTCTAGAGTCAGACCCTACTTCATTAGTTTACCCCTCAAGTCACCCAACTAGAGCTCAAATCCTATAATAGTTTCTCTCCAATGTCCTCTTACTAAGAAACCCCAAGATTCCCCATGGTATGTGTTGCTCCCTCACTGCAGTGAGTAATCAACTCAACTTGTTCAACTACAGACTTCTTGGGGACTTTTGGCTGGAGGGCTGTTACTTTATATTCATGTACAAGTCTTTGTTGTGTACATGTATTTTCCTTTCTTTTGGATGAATCTGGTGGAGGGGATAGTGATTGCACTGGTAAGTATATGCCTAACTTGATAACAACTTGTCAAATTTTTTCCCAGAGTGATTGCAGCCTTCTGTGTTCCCAACAAGGTTGTATGAGCTTTTCAGTTACCTCATCCTCCCCAGTACTTTACGGTTTTGGTCACTTTGACTTCAGTGGGTGTGTAGGTATTCCACTACAGTTTTAACTTTTATTTCCCTGTTCACTATTTATATTGAGTATATTTCAATATACTGATATGAATTTATATATCTTTTTTGGTGAAGTGTCTTCAAATATTATGCCCATTTTTAAATTGTGTTGTTTATCTTTTATTGTGTTCTAACAATTGTTAGAGTTCTTTATATATTTTGAATTCAAGTCTTTTATCAGTTATATTGGTATTTTGCAAACATTTCTCCCGGTCTGCTGTTTACCATCACAATTTTTTAGCAATTTTTTTTTTTTTTTTTTTTTTTTGCGGTACGCGGGCCTCTCACTGTTGTGGCCTCTCCCGCTGCGGAGCACAGGCTCCGGATGCACAGGCTCAGTGGCCATGGCTCACGGGCCTAGCCTCTCCGCAGCATGTGGGATCTTCCCGGACCAGGGCACGAACCCGTGTCCCCTGCATCGGCAGGCTGACTCTCAACCACTGCGCCACCAGGGAAGCCCCTAGCAATTTTTTTTTGAAGAGCAGACTTTCAAAATGTTTGGTAATATCTACTTTATCATTTTTTTGTTTTTGGTTTGTCTTTTTGTGTCCTAAGATATCTTTGTTTACCTAAGGTGATAAGGATTTGCTTCTATTATTTTTCTAGAAGTCTTTAAAATCCTGTATGTACTTATTTAATTTACAGCATATTTTATTTCATATTCACCACATTTTAATTACTCAATAGTCCGATATGGCTGGTGGGATCCATACTGGACAGTTCAAGACTTGAGGTGTATCAGTCTTATTGATAAAGAATTGGCTTATAATTCTTTGATTTTTCTCTGTTGCTGCCCTTTTTTCAACTTCACTTATTTCTGCTCTCACTGTTCAAATTTTTGCTCTCCTGCTATTTTGGGTTTAATGATTTCTTCTTTCCCTTTTTTCTAAAGGTAGAAATTTATATAATTGATTTGAGACTTTTTTCTTTTATATAATGCTTTTTCTATAGATTCTGATATATTTCACTTTTATTTAAAAACACTTCAAAATATATTCTGATTTTTCTTTTGATTTCTTCTTCCACCATGTGTTATTTAGAAATGTATTTTTTGTTTCCAAATATTTGGGGGTTTTCTAGATAGTTCTGTGTTATTCATTTCCATTTTCATTCTGCCATCAGAGAATATATGATTTTAATTTCTTAAATCTATTGATACATGTTTTATGGCTCAAAGTATAGTTTATCTTGTGAATATTCCATGTGTACATGGAAAAATCATAGGAGCATTTACTGCTCTTGGGTATTCTATTAATGCCAATTAGGTCACATTTGTTGACATTTTTCCTGTGTTCTATATCCTTATTTTTGTGTGTGTTTGACTAGTTACTCTATCAATTACTGAGAGAGGAGTGTTGGAATACCCAACAATAATTGTGAATTTGTCTATTCTTTCAGTTCTATAAGCTTTTGCTTACATATTTTGTAGTTCTGTTTTTATGAGAATACACATGTAGAAAAATTATGTCCTTATGATGAATTGACCTTATAACTATAATTTCCTTATCCCTGGTAATATTTCTGGTTCTTAAGTCTACTTTGTCTATACTAATGTAGCATTGCAAACTTTCTTTTTATTAGTGTTTGTACAGTCTATTTTTCATCCTTTTACTTTTAAGCTATATCTCTTTTTATTTTACATATTTAAACATTTAAAAAATTTTATTATGGTTTTATTTATTTATTTTTTACGTCTTTATTGGAGTGTAATTGCTTTACAATGTTCTGTTAATTTCTGCTGTATAACAAAATGAATCAACTATATGTATACATATATCCTCATATCCCCTCCCTCTTGTGCCTCCCTCCCACGCTCCCTATCCCACCCCATATCTCTTTATATCAGGTAGCTTTCTTACAGACAGCATACTGTTTGGCCTTGGTCTTTTATCCATTCTTATAATTTCTGCTTTTTAATTACAATGTGTAAAGCATTTACATTTAATGTAGTTATCAATATAGCTGGGTTTAAATCTACCATCTTGCTGCTTCTTTTCTATTATTTACATCTGTCCTTTGTTCTGTTTCTCCCCTTTCTTGTCTCTTCTGGATTAGTTGAATTTTAAAATATTAATTTTACTTTATGTCCACTGTGAGTTTATTATCCATAACTCTTTGTTTTATGTTTCTACTGGTTACTCTAGAGTTGCAGTATACATTTTTAACTTAACATAGTCTATCTTTAAGTAATATCAAATCACTTCCTATATAGTGTAAGACTCTTATAATACTGTAGGTCCCTTCTCCTTCTTGACTTTTTTTTTTTTTGCGGTACGTGGGCCTCTCACTGTTGTGGCCTCTCCCGTTGCGGAGCACAGGCCCCGGACGCGCAGGCTCAGCGGCCGTGGCTCACGGGCCCAGCCACTCCGTGGCATGTGGGATCTTCCCGGACCGGGGCACGAACCTGTGTCCTCTGCCTCGGCAGGCGGACTCTCAACCACTGCGCCACCAGGGAAGCCCTCCTTCTTGACTTTTTTACCATTTTTGTCATTCATTTTACTTTTACTTATGATAAAAGCCACACATTCATTGTTATTATATTTTCTTTTAATTGTAAATTATTCATTAAAGAGATTAGAAAATGAGATAAAAGTCTTTACATTTAATTCTATATTTACTATATACTGGTGATGTTCATTCCATTGTGTAGATCTAAATTTGCTTCTGATATAATTTTATTTCTGATTGAAAAACCTCTTTTACCATTTCTTGTAATGCAGGTCAGCTGGCAATAAATTACGGCAGCTTTTGTTTGTCTGGAAAAACGTTATTTCACCTTCATTTTTTTCTTCCAGTTTAAGGAGATATATTTGACATACAGCACTGTATAAGTTTAAAGTGTATGGCATACTAATTTGACTTACATACATCACAAAATGATTATCACAGTAAGTTTTGTGAGCATATATCATCTCACATAAATACAAAATTAAAGAAATAGAAAAAAAATTGTTTGTGATGAGAACTCAGTATTTACTCTCTCAACAACTTTCATATATAAGATACAGCAGTATCATTTTATTTATCATGTTGTACATTACATTTCTAGTACTTATCTTATAACTGGAAGTTTGTACCTTTTGACTGCCTTTATCCAATTCCACCTTTCCCTACATTGCACACCTCTGGAACCACAAATCTGATCTCTTTTTCTATGAGTTTGTTTGTAAGTATAATTGACCTATAATACTATGTTAATTCCTGTTATACAATATAGTGATTCAATATTTCTATGCATTTCAAAATGATCACCATGATAGGTTTAGTTACAATATATCACCATCAAAGATATTACATAGTTAATGACTATATTCCCCACGCTGTACATTTCATACCTGTGACTCCTTTTATTTTGCAGCTGGAAGTTTGTACCTCTTAACTTCCCTTACCTCTTTCCCCAACCCCCTCCCCTCTGGCAACTACCTGTTTATTCTCTGTTATCTATAACTCTGTTTCTGTTTTGTTATGTTTGTTCATTGTTTTGTTTTTTAGATTCACATATAAGTGAAGTCATACAGTGTTTGTCTTTCTCTGTCCAACTAATTTCACTTAGCCTAATACTATGTCCATCCGTGTTGTCACAAATGGCAAGATTTCATCTTTTTTATGACTGAGTAATATTCCATTGTGTGTGTGTGTGTGTGTGTGTGTGTGTGTGTGTGTGTGAATGCTACAATGAACATAAGTGTGCATATATCTTTTCTAATTAGTGTTTCCATCATCTTGGGATAAATACCCAGAACTGGAATTGCTGGATCTTATGGTAGTTCAATTTTTAATTTTTTGAAGAATCTTCATACTGTTTTCCATAGAGACTGCACAAATCTACATTTCTACCAACATTGTACAGGGCTCCCTTTTCTCCACATCCTTGCCAACACTTGTTATTTGTTGTCTTTTTTTTTTTTTTTTTGCAGTACGCGGGCCTCTCACTGTTGTGGCCTCTCCTGTTGCGGAGCACAGGCTCTGGACGCGCAGGCTCAGCGGCCATGGCTCACGGGCCCAGCTGCTCCGTGGCATGTGGGATCTTTCCGGACTGGGGCACGAACCAGTGTCCCCTGCATCGGCAGGCAGGCTCTCAACCACTGCACCACCAGGGAAGCCCTTGTTGTCTTTTTGATAATAGCCATTCTGACAGATGTGAGGTGATTATCTCATTGTGATTTTGATTTCCATTTCCCTGATGATTAGGGATGTTGAGCATCTTTTCATGCGTTCATTGGCCATCTGTATGTCTTCTTTGGAAAAAGTCTATTCACATCCTCTGCCCAATTTTTAATCTGGTAGTGTTTTTGTTTGTTTGTTTTGATGTTGATCTGTGTGAGTTCTTTTTATATTTAGGATATTAACCCCTTATATTTAGGATATTAACCCCTTATTGGATATATTGTTTGCAAATATCTTCTCCCATTGAGTAGGTGGTCTTTCCCTTTGTTGACAGTTTCCTTCACTGTACAAAAGCATTTTAGTTTGGTGTAGTCTCATTTGTTTATTTTTGCTTTTTTTCCCTTGCCTAAGGAAAAATATCCAAGAAAAAAGTATTACTAAGAACAGTGTCAAAGAGCTCACTGCCTATGTTTACTTCTTCTAAGTTTTATGGTTTCAGGTATTACATTTAAGTCTTTGATCCATTTTGAATTTATTTTTGTGCATGGTGTAAGAGAGTAGTCCAGTTTGATTCTTTTCTTTTTAAACTATTTATTTACTTATTTGTTTGGTTACACCTGGAGGGCTCATTCCTTAGTTGCAGCACTTGCGCTCCTTAGTTGTGGCATATGAACTCTTAGTTGCAGCGTGTATGTGGGATCTAGTTCCCTGACCAGGGGTTGAACCCAGTTCCCCTGCCTTGGGAGCATGGAGTCTTAACAACTGCACCACCAGAGAAGTCCCCCAGTTTGATTCTTTTGCGTGTAGCTGTCCAGTTTTCCCAACATCATTTATTGAAGAAGATGTCTTTTCCCCACTGTATATTCTTGCCTCTTTTTTTTTTTTTTCTGCCACACTGTGCGGCTTGCAGGATTTTAGTTCCCTGACCAGGGATTGAACCTGGGTCCCCTGCAGCGGGAATGAGGAGTCCTAACCACTGGATAGCCAGGGAATTCCCATATTCTTGCCTCCTTTTTCATTGATTTATTGCCCATTTAAGTGTGGGTTCATTTCTGGCCTCTCTATTCTGTTCATTGATGTATGTGTTTGTTTTTTTGTGCCAGGATTATACTGTTTTGATGACTGCAGCTTTGCAGTATAAATCAGGGAGTATTATACCTCCAGTTTTATTCTTCTTTTTCCTTATTGTTTTGGCTATTTGGGATCTTTACTGTTTCCATACAAATCACCTTCATTTATTTTTTATTTTATTTTTTTTTGCGGTATGCGGGCCTCTCACTGTTGTGGCCTCTTCTGTTGTGGAGCACAGGCTCCAGATGCACAGGCTCAGCGGCCATGGCTCACGGGCCTAGCCGCTCCGCGGCATGTGGGATCTTCCCACACTGGGGCACGAACCCGTGTCCCCTGCATCAGCAGGCGGACTCTCAACCACTGTGCCACCAGGGAAGCCCCACCTTCAGTTTTGAAATACATTTTTCCTGGATGTAGAATTATAGGTTGACAGTTTATTTCTTTAGATAGTTAAAAGATGTCATTGCATTAACTTCTACTTTTATAGTTCTATTTGACGAGTCTACTTTCTTTCTTATCTGTACATGATGTGTCTTTTCCCCGTCTCTTGCAAGATTTTCTCTTCATTAATGGTTTTCAGCAATTTCACCGTGATGCACCTTGGTGGCTTTATGTTTTTCTGCTTGA
This sequence comes from Grampus griseus, assembly GCF_964374135.1. Lineage (NCBI taxonomy): Eukaryota > Metazoa > Chordata > Mammalia > Artiodactyla > Delphinidae > Grampus > Grampus griseus. The sequence goes on from NC_139017.1 coordinate 44,665,161, forward strand.
TTTTCTTCGAGCTTGTTACTTCACAGCTTCAACTCAGCAAGACCATCGGGCTCTAAATGGGTTTCCCTTTCTTGAACAGTAGCCTAGAAATTGCTTCCAGAAAGTAATCTTGTGCAATCATGCAGACTACCTCAAATTTTTTTTCTCTTAAGATTCACAGTAATGTGCTGTGTTCCAATGACTGAAAAAGTTTTTTTCTGATTTTCTGATTGTTTAAGGCAGATGGATAAATCTGATCCCAGTTTTTTCATCATAGTCAGAAACAGAGGTCATTAGTAAATGAATTTTTATCAACTTTTTCTCATAAGCTATCAATATTTTTCTGATTGCCAGACAGGACCTATTACTGAGATAAAAGGCAGGAACTGGACAAAAGCCTTAGGGAAATAGAAGTAGGGAAAGGATAATGGGTTTGGAGTTTTAAGCATATGGGCTCTCTCTATGTGGTTACAGGATCCTTCAGAAGGACTGAGACTGGCGGGCTTTGTGTGGAGTTCCTAATGAGGGCGTGTTACCTGTGTTCTTGTGAAAAGTGTCATCAAGGCAAGTGCCATTGTGTAACTGAGGACATTCTATCTTCACCCATCATGAGATCTGAGCACTCTGTAGGATTTCCACCTTACAATATCCCAGTCACTGATTCTGGAGGATGACAGGACAGCCAGCATGATAGGTAAGGAGCCTTCTTTGCTAAGCCTATCCTCAGAAGCTGGACTAGGGCATATGAATGCACTGTTATTATAAAAGGAAGGTTGCTTGCTTCAGAGTTGAGTTGGGCTGTTAGCTTTTTCATTTTAAAGTATTTTAATCCTTCCTATGTTGCATCACTAGGTGAAAATAGAGGAATAAGTTAATGTATGAAGCTCAAGCTTAGAATACTCTGTTTCACTTTTAGAATTAAACAAAAGTAGGCTAAGAGGGCCATTATTCCTAATAAGAGGTTTATCAATTCTTTTAAAAGAAATTAAACACTTATCACTTTTAAACTTGAAGTTTTTCACCTATCTTTATAATTCTAATTATTTCATAAAAGATTTGAACCTGCTTATCTAAGAATATATTTCTGATCCAAACTATGAGTTAATTAACTACTTTGTTAGGTCAATGTCTTATTTACATATGTACATAGGATAGTTTTTTCTAAATTGTAGGTTACGCTATTTTGGTTCATTTAGGTTGCGGGAAAAGCAGATCTTTGCTGTGTCTAATTACTCTAATTTACAAGATTTTTAGTCATGTTACTAAGAAACTTAGGAAGACAGGAAATCTTCTCAGGAACTCAGCTAAACACCAAGAAGAATGAGAACATACTTCAACATAGACTGTGGTTATGACAACCAGGTATTATAATCTTGGTAGCTCATGATCCTCTACAGCTCCCCACCTAACTGCTCTGCTATTGTAGTCACGATGTGTCTCAGCTTCTTTCTGTCTTTCTTCTGCTTTTTATCCTTCTATGGATTGACTGTCTCCTCTTTCAGTCAATCGATAGAAGGCTTCTAGTAACAGCCAAGTAGAAGATTGGCTTCTACTTATTTATGGCGTTATTGCATCATAGTTTTAACTTCCTGCCTTCCTTCTACATGAATCTCCCCTTCAGCCCATTTATCTTCTGTTCAATCTAACTGGGCTGAACTCTCATTCTGGGTTACATCATAGGCTGCTGACAAGATGGTTGCTTTGGAATAAGTACCTATCCTTAGTCCAATAACTTGTTATGACGTCACATGAATACGTAACATCAAACTGGTGGCTTATACAAAAGGAACCACTTAGAAAGGTGCTGAGATTACTGAAGGCACTGTGAGAATTCCAGTAGGGGAAAAGATAGGTGTCTGTTATTGGGTATTGTCTGCACAATGTGTAGATGTTAACTAAATTATCGTTGAATGAGTGAATTGATTAAATATAAATCTATTCTACTTTGTGTGAGTGGATGAAGAGCACTTAGCTGCAACCTCTTTAAACTTCCATCTTATTTTATCTCTGTCTGCTTTTCCTCACTTTGTAACTCAAACTGGAATTGGGTAACTCCAGGCAGGGCAGATCCTTCATTGTCGAATGAAGTAAGGGTTTCATTTCCCCTGGCATCCTATCTCCTGGCAGCTAAGTGCCTCATTCCTCATTTGCTTCACAGGGTGGTTGTGAGGATGAAATGGGATCCTTTATCTAGATTCACCAAACTTGGTGTCCATGCCATAAGAAGTGCTTCATATTGGTTGGGTATTACTTTTCTATGCTCCTCATTATTGGTTCCTCATTTAGGCATATCCCAAACTCCAAAATTACTTACATTTTTTTTTCTTTCATCTCAGGCAGTCTTCTTATTTCTATGCCATCAATGAAGTTGGGGAACAGTAAGTTGATTAAAATAATCAGACTTAAGGGCTAATAATTTATTTCCCCCTCTTCATAAGATTTTTGTTCTTAAAAGAAGAATTTGTTAACTCCAAGGAATTAAACTCTAAATGTATTTGCCCTTAGCAAATATGGGTTGGGTAGGGGATATCTCTTTCATGAATGTTCAAAGTTAAGAAAATGCAATGGGAAATACTTATTCTGCCTTATTTGGCTTTCTCAATTCAAGCATTGAATAAATCTAATCGATAAAGTTAGAATCAGGATTAATTTCTACAACTCCTAGAATTCAAAGACAAGATCTATGCATTATCTCATTTAAAAACATCATTATCAAATACTTAAAAATTTTTGTGGCAACTAAGTTCACAGCATTATAGTGAGAAATATTTTCCTGTTTTAGGGAGGGGTAAATAAGGGCCTGGAGAGTCTTAGTCAATCTATAATTGATGAGATAGGTGCAAATAAGAACACTTATTCTAGACTACTTGATTGGCCCTAGAGCCCCTCCTTGTTTATGATATCAACTGTGCGGTGGACACTTCCCTTTATTTGAAGCTTGATGAGAAAGTGGTCACTGGTAGAACCGAGCTGCCAGATGCAGTGAGTCCCTGGAGCATTTACAACTTCTCAGAAACTAGTTACTTTTTTATCCAAAAGTGAGATGGATAAGCCATAGACAAACTCCTGCTTGGCCCTCACATGCAGCTGCTAGCTTTGAGGATGTCTTTCTCACTAGTCATTTTAGCAGTGTTTCAGCAGGCTGTGCAGCCAAGCAGAAATACCACATATTTTGTGAAAACCTGAAGTCAGCACAATTTCTTCCCTGGGAAATTGTAACCTTTTGCTGAGATTGGGATGTCTGGGTTAGAGAAGAGGAGAGGAAAACCAGTTTCCGGGGTCCCCAAAGCCCTTATCTCTTTCCTGAACACCAGAGCTAAGAGCACAAGTTCATTCTCGGCAGCAGGGCCATCTCCCATCTCTCAGGACTGCTAAGAGAATGCAAGGTATTTTGCAAGTCACACTGCCAGGAACATTTACATCTGAGGTGACATATGCTTTTGGGTTCCTTGATGGCTTGCTCTTGCCTCTGTGGCTTTGGATGTGCTCATTCTTCTTTGTGGAATGGCTTGGTTCTCCTGGACTCTTCATCCTCAAAGATTCAACTTTTCAAAAGAGTCTTTCCTGAATTTTACACATTATCTCTTCTTCTCCACCAGTTCTAGGTAGATGAACTTCTTTGCTCTTGCAGCCTCCTGTGTTTGTTTCCAACCTAGGAGCACATAGGACTGCGTTAACATCTTCCTTTTACATGTCTGTGTTTCCCATTGGTCCATGAGAGCAAGGGACATATTTTATCCATCACTGTGTCTGGAGGGCTCAGGGTTTAGTTTAAAAGCTTTTGAATCAGAGAGCTCTGGATTCAAACCTATTCTGTCTCTTACTATCCTCATGAACTTTATTTCTTCTTCTATAAAATGAAGATAATAATGCCTTGAAGGTTGACATGATTAAAAAATGTTAATTCCTTAGCTTATTCTATAACAGTCTTATTTTTTATTGAATGAATGTTTTGCTGAACATCAGGAACCTCTCTGAAGGGGAAGAGATGTATATACAGGTTGAGGGAGATATAAGAGAGAGGAAGTGTGCACTGTAAAGCAGCCAGCCTTTTGGTGGCATGGGTACAGAAGGTAGTGGTGCAGGTGTTATGGGCTAATTTTAAAAGTTCAGGTCTGCCAGATCTATCATGGTGCAAGCTGGCTGGGCGACCACCTTCTTGTCAGCCCCTGGCTTCTTCCCTACTGCTCTCTCTACCTTCACACCCCTCTAAGCGTGGCCCTGAGTTGTCTCCTGGGATGACCAGATTTTGTGGACAGACATGGTGTCCGAATAAAGTCTCAGGAGAAAGGGCCTTTCTTTCTTGGCTCAGATCAAAGCTTATGCTGTATGGCTGCCTTTTTCTTAGAACACTTGTAATATTTCTGTAATTCCAATAGATTTCATTTGTGTAGAAACATGTTAATCGTATAAGCCTGTGTCTCACCTTTCTTGAGGAAAAAAAAACAACCAAACTATGATGACTTTGTCAGTCTATGAGCTCACCTGAGAAAGTATCAATTTAGGTGGTAAGATTTCTGAGGTGGGAGATGAAGTAATGCCTCCCAATGTTCTGCTTCTTTAGACACACATTGAATAAGCATTCCTTGAAGATTCCAGGGAAACATGCAACACAAATGTTTTCATATGTACTGTTCCTTTTCATTTTCAGTGACATGTGGGATAGGTATTAATATTACCATTTTGTAGAAATAGAGTCATAGAAGTAAAGTGACTCACCCCAAGGCACACAGAAAGTAAGTGGAAGAGACAGGATTTGAACCCAAGTCTGTCCGACTGTCAAGTTCAGGTTTTCCCCCTTAACGTCACCTACAGTGTTAAAAATAATTCTTTGCCCCAAAGCAATACAAACACCGAGATCTAGTACAACCCTCAATTTCATTAATGTAGGGAGCCATGGACTTACTTGTGAATCTGAAAAAAAGCTATGTTCCTTCTTTCTAGGAAAAAGGTACATAGGTATCAAATTTTACATCTAATTTCTTAGATTATCAGAGCTCTGAATCTCATCCATGGGCCTCAGGTTAAGAATCCCTAATCTGAGCCAAGTCATCCCTTTACTTATGGAGAAGCCAACACCAAGAGAGAGGAGAAGGACATATTAGTCAGTCACCTGGGGGTAGAACCCAGGCCTTTCAAATCTTGGTCCAGTTTTATTTTACTACCTGATGGGGTCTCTCATACTCAGCTGTGCAGAAAGAAGGAAGCACACTCAAGGAAAGGATGAAATTCATGGTAAAGGAAGGTAACTGCTTTCATTATATGAATCCCAGTTTCTAGGCCCCAATTTCTGTTGGCTGTGAGGGCCCAGACCTACAGAGTGGAGGCAGAACCTGCTGGTAAGTTTAACTCCTTCAGGTGTTTATTAGTCCAAGGAACCTGAATTCCCAAGGCACTTCATTTACTAAGGAACAGCTTATACATAGAGAAAATCTGTGACATCAGTACTCTAGCCTTGCCTCACACCCACAGATCAATGGCTTGTTCTTATCTGACAGCATCCACTGAAATATTTCCCCAGGATCGAAGAAGGAAGAGAAGAAATTTCAGGGAGGGTTTGCAGCTGGCTGGCATATCATGTTTTTATTGAAAAGCTTTACGGTCCCCACATTGCCTGGATCCGCCAAGTCCATGCAGTCAAGAGGCTCAGCATGCATGGGAAGGTGTAGGAAGGCCCTGCCAGTGAATTTCCGCTATTCCACATTAGGTGGCTCCTTGCCGTATTGGAATATTATCTTCAAGGGCTCTGACTCTTACCCTGACAATTCTGTATCTTTATGAGAGAATAAGCATAGGAAATCCATGTCATGTGTAAATGTAGATCCATATACAGCCTTGCCCAGGGTACTCTTTAGGGTGGACAACATACACTGTGAGGTTCAGGGTCCACAGGAAGATATACTATAATTTTGATTAATTGCACAAAAGCAGCTCTCAGGTAAAATCAACTCTTACAAATTCTTATTTAGTATGTGTCTGGGACTGTGTTAGGTGATGGGGGTGTAAGATGAATGAGTCAAGGCATCCATCCATCCATCCATCCATCCATCCATCCATCCATCCATTCATGCTTTCAGGGAAAAATGTTATAGCTGTAGAACATTTTGTAGGGTTTCTACAAAAGCACAGAGAAGTAAATGTAAATCAAATTAAACAGTTAGGTGGGATACCCTGGAGGAAGTGGCCATTGAGCTGAATTTTGAAATGGAGTAGGGGCACTCTGGATAAACTGGAGATCGAGGTGAGATGTTTGGGACATTTATTTGATGCAGTGGGGTATGGGGCATGTAACTAGCATAATGAGTTTAGGGAATTGCATGAACTTCAAAATCATTGAAGTAAAGGATGTATTTGGTAGAGTAGTGGGGGAGGGAAGGGAAGAAGCTAGAGAATTATTCAGGCAGCAGATCACAAAGAGTTTTATGTGCTAGGCTAAAGAGTTTGAACTTTATCTTGAAGACTAAGGGAAGCTGTTGAAGGATTTTAATAGGGGTGAATTGAAGTATCAGATTTATGTTTTGGACAGATTACTCTGTCTACAGGGAGGAGGATGTGTTGGAAAGGGACCAGGCTGAAGGCTGGAAGATGAGTTAGGAGTTATTGCTGTAATCCAGATGGGATCCAGGATAAAGCAGTAACAGTTGCTAGAGATAGGAAGACTTATATATTAAAAAGATATTTAAGAGGTAGAATATAAATGACTTGAACTGTTTGCATGTAGGGATAAAAGGGAAAGAGGAATCAGGATTCTGCTTTGGGCAATTATTTGTATGGTGGTGTCATTCACTGAAATAGTGAATATAATCAGAGCTGCGCATGGCAAGAGCGTTAACCAAAGCAAAGTAATTAATTCTTTTTAGGATATTTTGAATGTGCAGTTGGAAGAATGATCAAGTGGAGATACCAGCATAGCTGTTGGCTTTGTGGGTCTCAGGGAAGAAATCTGAACTGAAAATACAGATTTTCAATTTATCATTCATAGAAGACTATGGACAAGATCACCTGATGGAACCGTAAAGCCTGAGAAAAATGAAAGATGAGGATGGAGTCCATGAAAGAGGTCAAGGAGTCGCCAGAAGGAAAACTGGAGAACAGTGGTTTCAACAGAGGCCAAAAGAGGAGGAAGTTCTAATAAGGAAGAATTCTACATGGTTAAGTGCTTTAGAAGACAGAGGTAGGATGGTTTGGAGAGTTTGGTGATACGAAGGGCTTTAGTGTCCTAAAAGGATCAATTTCATGAGTGAGGTATTGTTGGAAGCCCTGTAACAAGGAGATGAATCATGAGTGGGAGAAATTATGCATTATAAGAAATTGGAAACAACTGATGCAGATAACGCCTTCAAGAAGATAATAAAGAGAAGGAGGTAGATAGGAAGTTTGGGCAAAAGGATATGGTGCTTTTTATGGTTTTTAAAATAATTAATTAATTAATCGTTAATTAAAGTATAGAAGATTTATAATAGTGTGTTAGTTTCAGGTGTACAGCAAAGCGATTCAGTTTTATATATATATGTATAATATACATAAAAGATATATATATAAATATATAAATATATAATATATACAATATATATAAATATATATCAGCAAAGTGATTTAGTCTTATATATATATAATATATGTTATATATACATTTATATATATATTGAGTTGGCCAAAAATTCACTCAGGTTTTTCTGTGTGTGTGTGTGTGTGTATGTGTGTGTGTATTCTTTTTCAAATTCTTTTCCCACATAGGTTATTACAAATATTGAGTATAGTTCCTGTGCAATACAGTAGGTCCTTGTTGTTTATTTTACATATAGTAGTGTCTATATGTTACCCTCAAATTCCTAATTTAACCTTCCCCCCTACCTTTCCCCTCTGGTAACCATAAGTTTGTTTTCTATGGCTGTGAGGTTATGGTTTTGATCTACATTGTTTTGTCTTGTTGTTGTTTTAATGGGTGAGACCTGAGAGTGTTTATTTTCCCTCACAAGGGGAGAGGTTGAATAAACAGGAGAGATAAAAAATGAAGCAGCATGGTTAGGAAGTACAAAAGATGGGATCTAAAACATTAATAGAGAAATTATTCTTAGACAGCAGAAGAGAAGAAAGAGTAGTTACCGATGGAGGTAAGAATGTGGCAGCAGGGGAGAAAGCTGAGGGAGCCCTTGCTGGTGGCTTTTGTTTTCACCACAATGACATGGGCAAGTCCAATTTGAGACATGGCTGGGGAGGGACCACTGAGGGCACAGGACAACTGGAACTGGAAGTAACTGGAGGCCATTAAAGTGTTATTGAGGAGGGTGACAAGGCCCATTGGAGACAGCAGTCCTCGAAGCTGTAGTGACACCAGTGTGTGCTTCAGAATAACCAACAATAGAGTCACCTGAGTACTGACCACACATGAGACAGTGGTCTGGAGCCTGACCGTACCTTTCCACAATGCCAGGGAGATGACATACTGAACAGGGAGACAGAATATCTGGGGTCTTAATCTAACTAGATCATGTCCTAGTTATGTAACCTTGAGCTGGTAACTTTACTCTCTGAGCCTCATTTTTCTTATCTGTAAAAGGGCTAAGAGCGCCTATCTCAAGGGTAGTTACTATGTAGGAGAATTCACTCTGTCAATTATTTAATGATATGTAAAAATGATGGCTGTTTTTCTCAATATGAAAAATGAATACAGAATCTTGGGAACTCTTACTATCGACATAAAATGAAAGTAAATGTGAGGTGACGTGGTTGAAAGGCAAAGCTGAAAAGGTGTTGAACAGAAAGGACTTTTAAGACTAAAGACAAAGGCACAGGAAAAGTTCTTCCTTTTTTTTTTAAGGAAATTTTTTTTTTTTTTTTTTTTTGCGGTACGTGGGCCTCTCACTGCTGTGGCCTCTCCCGCTCCGGAGCACAGGCTCCGGACGCGCAGGCTCAGCGGCCATGGCTCACGGGCCCAGCCGCTCCGCGGCATGTGGGATCTTCCCGGATCGGGGCACGAACCCGTGTCCCCTGCATCGGCAGGCAGACTCTCAACCACTGCACCACCAGGGAAGCCCCTAAGCAAAAATTTTAAAGCTACAAGACAAGGTGGAGTAACCAAAGTGCACAAAATATCTCATCTGAGAACAAGGACCCAAGGAACCTTTGATGACTGACCAATAGGGAGGTAAATATGGGGATTAAGGAGGGGAAACGGAGGACAATGCTGGCACTGGCCTCTAAGAAACCCCAGGGGATATGTATCCAGGACACCGTTAAGGTCCCATGTGGAGATAAAGAGGGAAGAAATCTGCCATTTTGAGGAAACCTCCAGGTCTTCTTCTGAGGCAGCTTAGGATATACCCCCTTTTCTCTAACAGCCAAACAACCTGGTACTGACCCACCTAGACTAGACTGCCCACCGGAGCATCATGTCAGATACTGAGAGTGTGTGTGTGTGTGTGTGTGTGTACACATATGAGGGGCTCCTACAACTAATCTCTTATTCATCAAATTGATTCACTTTCCAAAAAAACACTGGATGTTCTGAAATGCCATTTTGTGCAACAAATTTTGAGGAGGAAAAAACAGGAAACAATTATAGGGCAATAGAAGTTGGCATATAACCCGGAATGAAATTGTGCATTACAGATGACAAGACTTATAGAAATCCATGGGAAGGGATCAGGCATTGTGGGCTGGACAATCGGAGTTGGAAACAATGTCAAAACTGGAAGAGCCCTGGAATAATGTAGTTCAATTACTTTGCCCCTTTTCAAATTTTACAGGTGAGGAGACTGAGACTCAGAGGGGTGAGCTCATTTACCTGGGGTCACAGGTTGAATGAGCGGTAGAGCTGTTGTAGAACAAATGAAAAATGGTGGAAGCAACCAAGAAGTGGTTGATCAAAGGCAAGAATGATGGAGTAATAGTAGCAGAACAGTTTCCACTGGTGGAATGCTTACTAGGCACCATCACTGTGTAAATCATTACATATGGATCATTCTATTTTCATACATGCAACACCTCTGTGAGATAAGTTGTAGGTTATAGACATTTGTCTTTTTTTTTTTTTTTAATTTGGTCATTCAGAATCTGAATACCATTCTCATGTTTGAAGAATCTGTCGCCTTTGGAGGTGGACAGTGACCTTTTCTGTAGAAGTTGGAAATGCCAGGTGAGGAGCAGAAAGGAATACTCCCAAAGTTGACAATCTCTGGAGCCAGACAACTTAGGTTTTAATCCCAGCTCTGCATATACCAGCTGGGTACCTTGGTCAAGTTACTCAGCTTTACTGCACCTCAATTTCCTCACCAGTGAAAATTGAGTTGACATAACTGTCTTCATAGAAGTCTTGTGATGATCAAGTGAATTAATATATGGCAATACAGAAAAGTGCCTGGCACATAGTAAGTGCTCAATAAATGACAGCTACCATTATCGTATTTACTTTCCCAGTTGCCCTAGCAGCTAGAGCGTGGATCCACGACTTAGGTTGCACCAGTCAAACACATTCACTTCACATGCTGACAAGAAAAAGCAGGGGTTACCAAATATAAATCCCTTTTAGTTAGTATCAAGTGGCTGGCTGCAAAAGCAGTAACTATGACTAGTTTCTAGAGACATCAGTGGCAGCAGTGATTACTGGTGCTTCCTGTGAACTACCCTATATTCTTCTAACACATTTCTTTTCTTAAAATATCAGCTGGTGTCAATTTCTTCCATCTAAGAATGCTGACTTGTCAAAGAAACATTATATTTTTTTGGTCCTTAGAAATTAAGAAATTTGTTCAAGGTCAAGTAGCTAGTGTATAGTGAAACCAGGATGCCAATCCAAGTTTTTCTCATTCTAAATCCTGGCTATTAAGCGTGATGCTGTCTGCTTCAGAGGTTCAGAGACTCCTACTGTTTATGAACATGAGGAAGTCATCTAGTCCACCCTTCGGTGGGAACCTCCCATACAATATCCTAACTGGTGACCATCCAGACTCTGCTCCCTGATTTCCTCTCATCCGTGATGGGAAATCACCTATCATTGACCTTTCAGTTTTGTCAATTTTCAGACAACTTTTTGACGCACGCACAGAGCGCCTTGTGGATCAAAGAACATAGCTTTCAGAAATGCTATTTTATTAGTTTCCTGGGACTGCTGTACCAAGTCACCACAAACTGGATGGCTTAAAACAGCAAAATTTTCTTCTCTCACAGCTGTGGAGGCTAGACATCCATAATCAAGGTGTTGGCAGGGTTGGTTCCTTCTGGAACTCTGAGGGAGAATTTGTTCTTGTCTCTCTCCTGGCTTCTGACAGTTGCTGTCAACCCTTGGTGTTCCTTGGTCTATAGCTGCATCACTCTAATCTCTACCTCCATCGTCTCGTGATCCTTCTCGCCCATCTGTTTATTCTCTGTGTGTGTCCGAATATCCCTCTCTTTTCTCTTGCAAAGACATCAGTCATTGGATTAGGACCCAGTTTATTTCAGTATGACCTCGTTTTAACTTGATTAAAATGGCAAAGACCCTATTTTCAAATACGTTCACGTACATAGGTACAAGAGGAAAGGACTTGAACATATGTTTTTGGGTGACACATCAACCCACAACTGTGATCAATAAAATTAAAATATGAAAATATTTTCACGTAAACACGTATGACTTTGGCTGTACAAGAGAAAATTGGCTAATGTGAGGAAGAGGCAGCTAGAAAAGGGAACGAGCAAGGAGCTTGCAGGCAGACCTGTCTTCTGGAGATGGATCCTGTCCCTCCCACTGACAGACACGTATAGATTAAACATTAACATTCATTTTCCCTGTCCCTCCCTCTCCCAGAGGTAACCACTACTAAAGGATTTTCTTCAGACCTGTTTAAAAAATGCATTTTCTCTATTTCTCCATACGTATAGTTTTTTTTTTAAATGTATGGGCTCATGCTATGTTACGTATATTTATTTGTATTGTTTTCCATCTTGCTATTTTCTGTTAAATTTATATCTCATATCAGTGTATATATAGGTTTACCATATTCTTATCTTACTTTTGGTCTGCAATAGTGCTTCCAATTTTTCCGCCAATACAAACTTATTTAACAAACTTATACAAAAAGAAATCTTTGTACATGTATGCAAGTACATCTTTATTTATATTTATTTGTTTGTTTATTTATTTATTTTTGGCTGCATTGGGTCTTTGTTGCTGCATGTGGGCTTTATCTAGTTGCAGTGAGCGGGGGTTACTTCTCGTTGTGGTGCACGGGCTTCTCACTGCGGTGGCTTCGCTTGTTGCGCAGCACAGGCTCTAGGCGCGTGGGCTTCAGTAGTTGTGGTTCGTGGGCTCTAGAGCACAGGCTCAGTAGTTGTGGCGCATGGGCTTATTTGCTCCTTGGCATGTGGGATCTTCCCAGACCAGGGCTCAAACCCGTGTCCACTGCATTGGCAGGCAGATTCTTAACCACTGTGCCACCAGGGAAGTCCCTGCAAGTACATCTTTAAAATAGATCTAGGCAGGTGGTGTTACCATATCAAAGGGTATGCATCTTAAAATTTTATTAGATACTACTCTCTTCTAGAAATTAGTTTATCAATTCATTTTTTCACAAACAACCTATTTTTGTGTCTCCTCGCCTACACTATTATTGCATGTTTTATTTTTGCTAACCTGATAGGAAAAAAATATCTTTCTTTGTCTCTCTCTTATTACTGGTGATGTTGAGCAAATTTTCTTATTTTTATTGGCTGCTTAATTTCTTCTGTGAATTGCCTGTTCATATTCTTTACATTTTTATTGGTCTATTTACCTTTTTCTTATTAATTTGTAGGTGTGATTTATATATTTTGGGTATTAATCCTTTGTTTTCTATGATCTTTGCAAATACTTTCTCACAGACTTTCCTGGTGTTTTATCATTGCTTGTGGTTGTTTGAGCACAGAAATTTTAAAGTTTTATGCAGTCACATCTATAAATATTTTTCATGTTTTTACATCTTCTAGATTTTTCTGATACTTTTATAGTTTTCACATTTACATTTATTACATAAATCTTTGATTTAAATGAATTTTATTTTTGTGCGTGATGTGAGGGTCTAGATATTTTTTTTGAGATAGCCACTAATTTCATCATCATTTATTGAATAGTTAATATAAAGGGTTGAATTCTGCTTGGTACCTGTTTTTGTAAATAAAGTTTTATTGGAACACAGCTGCACTCATTTGTTCAGTTTTGTCTGAGGCTGCTTTCACATCGTAACAGCAGGGTGGAGTACTTGTAACTGAGACCATATGTCTCACAAAGCCTACAGTACTTGTAATCTCTTCCTTTACACAAAGGACAAGGTTTTTTAAAAGATTTAATTTAATTTAATTTTTTCAGCTTTATTGAGGTATAATTGAAAAATAGAAATGTAAGATATTTGAAGTATATATCATGGCGATTTGATTTACATATACATTGTGAAAAGATTCCTACCATCTAGTTAATTAATATATCCATAAATTTATATATTAATTTTTTCTGATCCTTGATTTCCTACTGATTTGAAATATCTTCTTTTATATACTAAATGTCTGTTTGTATAATGACTCTGTCTGGGTTCTCTTCTCTCCATTGATCTACATATCTATTGCTGAGTCAATGCCATACTACACAAAGATAAGTTTATACTATATTTTGATATCTGATATAGCAAATACCACTTGTTTTTCTTTTTCAAAAATGTCTTTGCTTTTTCATATATATTATTTTCTACATAAGTTTTAGAATTATCTTGTCAAACTGTAAAATGGCAAATAAACAAAAACTCCTATGATTCTGATCAGAATTTCAGTGAGGTTGTAGATCTGGAGAGAATTGACAGCTTAACGATATTGACACTTGTCTTTCAGAAACTGTGCCTCACCATTTACTTGCGATTTCTTTTACTTCCTGAGGAAAGTTTTATAGTTTTCTTCTATAGGTCTTGCACATTTCTTGTTAGATTTGGCACATTCATTTAATGGACCTTTATTGCTATTGTATATTGACTATCTTGCCATTCACACTCCTTTTCTATTTGGGGGGAATTCTACAGTAGGAGAGAGGAGTTGCTTTGGTCCTGCCTGCCTCTTACTATAGAAGATAAAGTAAAGGAGAATTATCTCCCCACTTCTGGCAGCTACAGGATGGGCATATAACTTAATTTTGGTCAATGAAATGCTACTTGGAGGGACTTTAAGCCTTAAGAGAATAATGCAATGGGCCAGTTAGAGATATTTTTGATGTAGTAGCTTCTTGGAAGCAAACATTCCATTCAGCTGGTTGGTGGTGAGTGTGCTGGGTAGAGGGATCCAGTGACACGGCAGCGAGTGTTCAGCGGTGACACGGCCACAAAAATTGCCTTTGCTGTGCTCGTGACCGCATATTGCCTGTCTTGGTTTCTGCTTGAACCTCTCCTTCTAATCAGTTCAGTGCACTACCTCATACCCTTCCAATAAACGTCTTTTCTGCTGAAGATAAACAGAATCAGTTTCTGTTGTTTATAACCAGGAACCTTGACAAGGGATCATCTTACCACTACAATTTATAATTGGTTACTATTGATGCATAGATGCTAGCGATTTTTCCAGTAGTCTTAGAAGTCAAGGTAAAATGAATTATTTGATCTTGTGACTCATGTGTAGAGGATTTTGACATTGTCATAGTCCTGAGAGCTTATGGGTGTTGAAGACCTATGTGACAGATACATATGTCCTTTATTGCCTTTAATCACTGTCGTTATCTTGGAGACCTAGGAGTTTTATTTCTGTTTTTACTAATAAGGAAATGGAGTTTTAGAGAGATTAAGTAACAGATCCATGGTTATATAATTAACCAGGAGTGAAGCCAGGCTTTGAACTTGCATTTATCTTATTACCAAGCCCCTAATCTTTTCAGTTCATCAAGCTGACTTTCTAAATAAGTGTCGTCTTTTAAATATTTACTTTGCATATATGCATATGCACTATTCATCACTGTTTTTCTCTAAGAACATAGACATGGTCCCAGGTCTTCACTTTAGACCTTCCAACTTTGTTCATGTCCATCCTCTTTGCCCTCTGCTGGCCTCACACTGTAAGTACACAGTTTTTGCTGCACTGTCATAAGCACATCACTCTTCCCTTCCCTGTCTCCTTTTCATATGTCTGAATTCTCCATGAAGCCTCTGTGAGTCCCCTGACCCATAATGCTCCTTCTTCCCCTTCTCTGCGGCACATCTCAGTTCCACTCACTTGGAGTCTTACATAGCTTTGCATTTTCATTGCCTCATCACCCATACAAAACGGTTCTGATTCTAGAGGGCACGGATTTACCCTGTTCATCTTTGAGGTCTCCTATGGGGACGTGCATCCATGTTAAATGGCCAGCCTGTGGTAACTCTTTAAAAGCATCAAAAATCATCAAGTCTCTGAGGTCTTAGAAAACAGTTGACCCTTGTTTATGGGATGGTCCAACGTGCCAGTGCTCTGAGAACTTATATTTCTGCGGAGGTGATTTTCTCATTCTGTCTTTAAGTGACTTCAGACTTGGGGGATTTTCTTACAAATGCCTAAGGCATGGATTGTGGGTAGTTGGCCATCTCCTCGGCCCTAAAACCAGTACAGAAGGCTGTGGGCAGAGCTGAAGCACGTGGCCACCCAAGGGCACCGTGAGGCATCCCTGCCATCCAGCCTGCGTTTGCCTCCCAAGCCTGGTGCCCTGACCTGTGGCTGTGCCACCAGGAGGGAGAGACACCTTTTTCTAATTTGCACAAAGTCTCCGTATAGCTTCTCAGAGGCCGTGGGTGTGGGTTTTGCCTAAAGTAAGAAGCACTGGTAGCCGATGGCAACTAAGTACTTTCTTACTCAGAAATCAAGACACTGACATCGCTGGTGGTTTTTCCTCCTATAGAAATTTTAACAAACAACAAAAATGACCATGTCCTCAAAAAGTTTCATTTTATATTTACCTGAATACAAGGAGAATAGATGTTGCCAAGGACTGCTGATTTTAGTAAATTGCTTACCTTTATCATGATTTGAAAGGGTTTTGAGAGTCATTGCTCGGAGGAGTATGTCGGGGATCAGGGGTGAGGGCTGACATACAAGCCTTCCTCCAACTGAAACTGGAAGGGAAAGGGATCAATCTCCCCAATGCCATATGAACTTCTGAGTGCCTCTCACCAACATGCATGCAAGACTCACACATGCACACACACATACACTTGACCCATCTAAGCTCTGTCGCATCCCCCAGCCCCTGGTGCTTATCAAACTTATGCCGTACCACGAACTTTCTTTTATAGGAGCTCAACCCTCTCTCTGTTCTAACCAAGGAGAAGAAAATACTGTCTCCTCTTTTTCAGCAAAAATGAGGTTTGGAGTTTTATAAAGGGACAGTAATTAGAAAAATGAAACAAAAGCAGACTCCACAAACAAGTAAAGAGGTATTTCGTAAAAATAGACATCTGAGCATAATTTTATTCACTGTTAGGTCAGAGAACGGTGATGCATTTTTCAGAGTGCTTAGAGAACAGTTGCTTTATTTCTATTCACCCCTCTCTGGGATGGACACTAAAGGATGATGTGCAGATTTCTGGCCTGTGGTAGATTTCAGTTGGTCCAACTTTGGATTATAATGGAGTCCTCAGTCTCCCTCCCCAAACCTGTGTGTAGGGCCAGTTGCCCTGCCCAGCCCCTCAGCTCATCCTCTCTGGCCTGGCAGGGTGGGTTTGGGAGTCGAGGGCTTGCCCACACTCATGCTCTGAGACTGCTGTCCCTCAAAACTTCCTCTTCCCCATCTACCAGGAAGAGGGTCCCATCCTATCTGATTTTACAGATACCTCTCAGGGCAGCAGAAACTCTTATACTGACTTAGAGCCATTATTTCCCTTTTGCTAGAGGTCTCTATGGCTTCAATTTATAAGCTCTAATTTTGCCCCTGAAAAAAGAGGTTTATTTTTCTGAAACATATTCATCAATATTATTATGACTGGTTCTATCCCCTAAGTGAATATGCTGATCTAGTGTCTGAAAGATTTGGTGGCCACATTTTCCAAAGGCAGAATTGGGATACATGGTCTGACAAGGTGAAAAAAGATTTGGAACTGGGACTGACCTAGAAAATTCAGGACAGGCGGCTGTCATACATAATGGCCAAGCTGCCTAGATAACACACACCATTTTCCCTGAAGCCTGTCTGCATCATGACAGCTTCATTTGATGGTCCGAGATAGGCTGTCTCTTTCTGTTTTGGGTCACCCAGTTCATAAATCCCCATTTCCTCTCAGAGGGGTGAATCCTGCTTTAGCTTATTTGCAGCCCAGAGATGATTGACAAGTTGTGTACTCAGTTCCACCCACTTCTCCAGGTCAACTTGGCTGTACAGAAAGTGGAGATCCTCCAGAACTTCTTATGACTGAGGGAACCAGCGTAGCCACACTGAAACTCAGACCATGGTGGACTGACAATCTCTCCTTCAGTCCCTTTGCATGAGCTAACATGCATAACATCCTCTATTTGGGGAATAAAAGAAAAGAAGGAATTTTCTCTGGGGAAAGACAGGGGAAAATGAGAATAAAAGGGGGCAATGCTTGTTTTTCTTATGCTAGACTGAGAAGAGGAGCTGAAATTGATCTTCAGGGCAGACAGGGCTGCAGGACCAGTTTTCTTGGGAAGCTTCGTGAAATTCTAGGCACAAGTATTGTTGCTTAAGATCCAGGTGGCAAAGGAAATTTAGGAGAGAGGCTTTTTATTTCTGAAACTCAGGCGCCTCTAGGATTTATGGTTTGAGAGACACCAGGAGAGAGCACCTGCTGAGTTGGTTGTGTCCCCCCCCCAGATTCCCATCTTGACACCTTAACCCCTCATGTGTCTGTACTGGGGATAAAGCCTTTAGGGAAGTGATTCAGACTAAGTGAGCTCATAAAGGTGGGGCACTGATCCCTGATGCCATTGAACTGGTATCCTTACAAAAGAGAAAGAGATACCAGAGAGCTTGCTCTCTCTCCCTCCACCATGTGAGGACAGTTGGCCACATACAAGCCAGAAAGAAAACTCTCATCAGGAGCTGAACTCTGTTGGAACCTTGAACTTTCTAGTCTCCACAACTGTTAGAAAACAAATGTCTGTTGTTTAAGCCATGCAGTCTCTGGTATAGTGTTATGGCAACCTGAGCAGAGTTAAGACAGCACATTTATCACAGATATCCTTGCTTCTGTAGAGTGCACTGGAAGGGTGGAGGGTTTACGCAGGCTCTGGAGCCAGATTGAAAGGATTTGTATCTTGCTGTGCCACTCACTCGCTCTGCAACTTTGCACAGATTACTTGACCTTTCTGTGCCTCGATTTTCTCATCTGGTAAATGGGTCTAATATTTGAAGATTAAATTAGTAAGTGCATGTTAAGAGCTTAGAGCAGTGACTAACATGTAGAAAGTCCTCAGCAAGTGTTTTCTGTTATTGATTTGCTATTATTTTTATTCCTATAAGGGATTCAGAGCAGGGTATCATTAATGCAATTATTTTTGAGCTCATTAGATACCTTGCTGGAGCTCCCACAAGCACCTGCATAAGCTTTTACAGGGGAGCACTGAGGATCTGTAGTCAGTCAGTTGATAAACAATTCTTTGCAAAGTTGACATAAATATTAATGTCATCTCATTTATATCCATAGGCTGATGAGGCCTGTGAGCATCAGTGTAACATATAATTAGTTTTATAATGTTCCATGAAGTAGAAACGGCTACCTTCTTACCAAAGTCCATGCTTTCCTCTTCTTCCTGGGAAGGCAGAATGTGAAGCCAGCCTTTCCTGCTAGCAGGTGCGTCTGTGTCTAGCAGTAGAATGTGACACATGGAAATGATGTGAGTCACACTCAGGCTTGGCCGACACACATCCTGTGCATCTCTTTATCTAGGTGACAGGGATATCTCTGAAGAGGAACACCCAAGTCTAGAAAGTGGCAAAACTCCCATTAGTCTGGGTCCTTGAATAATTGCGAACTGTTCAACCAACCAGCAAGAAATAAGCTTTTATTGTGTTTGTTCTATACATTTTTGAAGGGTTATTTGCTTCTTCAGTTAGCCTAATTTACTTCAAATGTTGTAAGCCTATCATAAGCTGAAAATACCTCTTTCACTTTTCTTCAAAGGGGTTATTTACTTGTAGCATTATAAGTGTAACTATTATTATGAATAAGCAGGACTCATGGGATTTGATCAGAAAGCACTTTTATATTTATTTTCCATTCTCTTTATATCTGCTCAGTAGTAAAGATACTTCCTTCCCCATTGGTACAAACTAGGCTAAATCTCACAATTTTTCTGCTCACTTCTAGAAAAGACAAAGTCCTATGTTTACTTAAAATTGCAAATCCAGATTCAATTTGGTGATTAAACATGTCTATCCTACATAATAATCAAAGCTTCCAACTTCAGCAAAAGGTCACATTTTATCCCGTCACCTCCTTCCTGCTAGGGGCATGCTGCAGATGAGTCTCTTGCCTTCAGAAAGATGGTGTGGTTTGTTTCTTCTCTTTTTATATCTGACCCTCCTGGGGTAAAATGGGGTGTGGAATTGGGGGGGGGTGGTCAGGTAGCAGGGCATGAGGAGAGATAAGGGGAGTGGAAAAGTTCTTACCTTACAGGCACTTCTGGACCTGAGAGGTAGATGTATATATCTCCTCTTTCTTTTGTGAGGCTCATTTATAAGTTCTTTGTAGACTTTCTGTCACTGGTAGTTTCTCACCTGCAGTTTCTTAATCTGAGTCTATGCTTCTCTAGCCCAACTTTATTCCTTCTCAGTCCATGATCCATCTCTACATTCTCTCTGTTGAAGTTTCAGCATCCTTTCAGGTGAACTAATTTGAAAAGCATTAAAAAAAAACCCCTCAATTTTGACTCTCTCTTTAATATTCTTTGATCTGCCAACATTTATATATTGCTGGTTGGATGAACAACAGCAGAAGTCCTCCTTTGTTCTACCCCCAAAGCAGCTAGCCAGTTTATCTTTTGTTCTCTTGATTTCCAGAGTGGGTTTAAGACATCAGTCCACTGTGGCACCCTTCTCCCGCATCCAACTGCAGGGACACATATCAGGCCCACGGAGTGTTCTCATTTAATCCCTCTTTTGAAATTAGGTGAAGGTCAAGAGGGGATATTCATGACGCCACTCTCCCCAAAGAGATTCTCATCACAATTCTCTTCATTTCTATTCTCTTGACCCTTGTAAAACCTTCATGGGGCTGAGAAGGTCTAAGAGTCATAACACTGGTTCTTATCATTTCCTCTGAAAATTTGCATCTTAATTGTGTATCTGAACATGGTGGCCAATATAATTGTAACTCACGTGAAACTTCCAATTTAACATTCTGCTACAAAGAAATTAAGTGAAATCTTTGTCAAAAACTAGGGCATGAGGTTCTGAGCCTCAGCAAGTAGGCAGAACAATGAACAGACATTAGGATTCGTTAATTAATTCAACAAATATTTATCACGTCTTTATTACATAATAGCTTCCGAAAAATGTATTAGAGGTAGAGTGAAGTAGAAAACATACATAGTCACTTCCCTCATGCAGCTTATAGTCTAGATAGGGAGACAAATATTAATTAAATAATCAAACAAAATGATATACAATTTAAACTGGTCATGATTGTATGAAGGAACATTATTGGATGTTACAAGAGAAAATAAGAGAAACATCTGACTTAGATGGAAGGTTTTTAAGGAAAGTCCATTAGGACATACAGGTGGCCAGATGAAAATTGGCCAAAGGAGTGTCCCAGGGAGAGGGAAGTTTTTCTTCAAAGTCTGTGAGGCTACAAATAGCACAGCAAATGTGGAAAATTAAAAGAAGACCAGAGCTGGTGCTCAGATAGGAGCCCAGTCATGTAGCACCTTGGAAACCACATGGGACATTTTAGACTTTAATCCTTAGAGCAATGGAAACCCATTAAAGGGCCTTAAGTAGGGAGTGAGGTGATCATGTTGTGCTTATAAATGATCACATTAATGCTGTAAAGAGAATGGATTAGGTCCAGGAGTAAGCCTAGAAGAGACATCTTAGTGGTGTCCAGAAGAAATGTGCTTTGGACCAGGTATGGTTATGGAGATAGATGGAAAGAAGAGGGTTAATTTGGGATCGTTTTGGAGGTATAAAGAAAGGGATGTGGAATTTAATTGGATGAGAGATAGGGAGGTGTTAAGGGCAGCTCCCAGGTTTCTGGCCTGGGCAAAGGTGAACAAAGAAGCCACTTACTGATAAAGGGAACTCTAAGTAGGAGACAAGTTTAGGTTGAAGGAAGATAAGGAGTTGAGTTCAAGACACACTGCATTAGAGAAGTCTGTGGGACACCTAAACAGAGAGGCTAAATAGACAATTGTGTATATGGATCTGGAACTGGAGACAAAAATGTGGGAGTTGGTGGCATACACTTGGCACTTAGAGGTTGCATAGAGAAGCAGTCACCAGTGACGTGGAGAGAAAACCAGGAGCATGTGGGTTTATCGAAGCAAGTATATCAAGAAAGAACAGCTGGCCAGCTGCATTGAACTCTAGTTGAGATATCAAGTAAGAAAAGGAGCCATTGGATTTTGCAACATGGAAGCCATTAGTGATATTAGTAAAACATTTAGAAAGAAGAAAGGGCTTTGAAGAAAAGTTATTGAGTGGGTAACCATCATTCCAAGATCAAATACTGGAATTATGGGCTTCCCTGGTGGCACAGGGGTTGAGAGTCCACCTGCCGATGCAGGGGACATGGGTTTGGGTTCGTGCCCCTATTCAGGAAGATCCCACGTGCCGCGGAGCGGCTGGGCCCGTGAGCCATGGCCGCTGAGCCTGCGCGTCCGGAGCCTGTGCTCCGCATATGGGAGAGGCCACAACTGTGAGAGGCACCCCCCCCAAAAAAAAACTGGAATTATAGAGTTTATGAGGACATTATCAGAAAGTGAGATTCAAAAAATAGAAAGTAGACATAAGCCAGGAATCAAGCATACAAAAGGAAGCCAGGGAAAAATACTACATGCAAGTAACAAAGAATAATTCAAGTGTAGGGATCCTTAGTTATTACTTAATCAAACCCTCACTGGATAGATGGGAAAGCTGAGCCCTAGGAATGACTTTGTCGAGGTCACACGGTGAAACAAGGGCTAAGTCAGGATTAGAACCCTGTCCAGAACGTGAGTCCGTTGCTCTTTCTGTGTCGCCTCCCACGGTTGGCTTATTCCAGGCAAGAGATTCAGGAAGGGGACTGCGGCTCAGTTGTCAGGCATTCCCATCTGGAAGAAACTCATTGGAGCAGACTTAAGTGACCTATAACTCACAACTAGCAATCCAGGGTCAGACATAATCAAAAGCCTCAGCCTCCTAATTTATCAGCACCTGGAAGTGCACTTCGGAGGCTGCCTGTCTCTTTGAGTTGCTCAGGCGTGGGCCACACAGCTCTCCCTCGGTCCTCCGGTGTCTGGAGGACTTCATAAGTGACATTTGATTATGCTCAACACAGCAGCCAGGGGCCGTGCACGAACTTCAATAAAGACGGCAAACATGAGCGATCTCCATAAAACACGGGAGCCCGGGGGAATGGAATCGAAATCTTAATGTAGAGATACATGGCCACTAAGGCAGATGACAGCAAAATGCGAACAAATTGCAAAACCAATAAAAATAAAATGTCTGCTTGTGCCACCTGCAAGGCATCAGCTCTCCAATATCACCCCCAGGGAGCAAAGTCAGCTCTCCCTGGGTTCAGTGGAGGCTATTAGAAGCCTGCTTGCTGGGCTTCTCGGCTGGAACCCACAGTTGCTGAAATAGCTTTGTGTTCAATTGACTTCAAACTCTTTAATCCTTCCTGGATGCCTGAGGGGAATCGTAGGCAAAGGTAGCCTTAATTCCCAAGCCAGGAATAGCCTTCAAGATACACGAAATCTTGATTTTTTTTGATTTCTCAATTATGACCACGTTTGATGAAATTTTTGAGTTATAATGCTAGAAGAAGTCTTAGAGAAATCAGTTAGTCCTACCCTCACTCTCTACTCAGAGAAACTGAGAGCCAGAGAAATAGACTTTGTCCCGAATCACACAGCTTGTGACAGCTCTTGAATTAGAATCTGAGGCACTGAATACACAGTCAGGGCTCCCAGGCAGACACGGTGAAGGGGAACTTACTATTAAATAAGGAACTAAATATAGATGTACTTAAGAATTTTTTTTTTTTAATTCTAGGGGAGTCACAGAATTTACCTCAAGGGGGAAATTTATTCTGTTGTTTAGAAATATACTATAATGTTTTTTTTTTTCCTTTTGGCCATAAAAGGCACAGCCTTGGGTTTGTCTAAAATGGGGAAATTAAGTTGACTGTATAAAACTGCATAGTAAAATAAAAGTGCATACTCCCCTGAGCTAGAGAGATTTTTTTGATGTGTTCTGACTGGGGAGAGTGGTGGGGTAGATTTCCTCTTGAGGAGAGTTTTAGTGGGTTCTTTGCTTGCTGATAGAACGAAGAATGGACTGGCCTGAGTGGAAATTGGCTGTGGGTTCTGCAAATCTGGATAAGGAGGGGAACAGTGGCCCCCTTGCAGTGGAGGTGGCTCTGGACCTTTATTAGGCAGAATGTTTGATGTCGCCCTAACATTATCCCATTAGCCTTCAAGAAAATGTTTGCTTCACAGCTGAGCATCGCATTCATGGTGTTAGTTGGAATGAAAGCCCCTGCCTGGGCCTCTGTGCAGTGAGGAGGAGGGTGGCCTTCCTAGCACCCCATCCCTGGAGTCTTTGAGGCCCAGAAATGATAGCAGCATCATAGGAAGAGAGAGCTGCATCCCAGGATCCTAGCAGCTGATAAGCTGGTGGAGTCCTCAGAAAGCAAGGGCGGTGATGACCAACAGCCAGGTGGCAGCAGAGGCATGGGCAGCAGTGGGACCTAGGAGGGACAGACTTGATGCCAAACCAAACTTATTGAGGGAGGGTAACGCTCAAAGGGGTGGTGGGTGTGGGATGAAAAGTGGGAGGCACTACATTCTGCTTTTGGAAACTAGAAATTGCACAGATATTAAGTATCAGAGGTGACCCTGACTATAGATACAAGGGTTAGTCATTTGACTTTGCTGAACTTCATTGTCTTGAAGCTAAAATAGGTTCAGTTATATTTTTCAAAGTTCTTGTTCTGATTTAAGATGATAATATGCTAAAGTGCCATAGATAAAAATGTGTTATTATTTAGCTCTAAATTAATATTTAGAATATGAATATTTCTGCTACATGGGCTATCCCAACCCCAAAGCCAATCTGTGCTGGCATCAGTATAATAATTTGTTAACCTGTATGCTCTGGACCCCATACTTACTTCAGCTGCAAGATCATTCCAAGGAGCAGACGAGCAAGGGTGTTGTACTGTAGAAGTACTCTAGGCTCACTTTTCCTCAAGAAGCCAGCATTTCTCTCCTTTTACCTCCTTTTTTATTTGGGGTTTCAGAATGAAAGATTGAGGAGCTGAAATCTCCCCTCTTCTACATTCTGAGCTACGATTTCAGAGACACCCACGGTGGGAAAAAAGTCATGAAGAAGATGAAAACTGTTCTAATCACCAGATGCTTGCATATGGCCAAAAGCCGTAGAGAGAGCAAGAAAAATGGAGAAGAAAAACGGAGTCAGAGAGGGTCCAAACCTCTTTTATTGGGAGTTCTCTGGAGTTTGTGGGAAAACACAGTATGTATTTTGAGCTGTGTACATTTCATTTCACTGCTTCAAGGAAAATAGCAGGCCAAGGCCACAGGGGGCCCCAACAGAGAGAGGGGGGCCTTGAGGTATATACACACTCAATACCGTGACCTTCTCAAATATAAACATTCCAGAGATGAATAGTTTATGACTTCTGTTGGTGCCTGAGATAGCTTCATAAATGAATGAATTAGATTTGGCCACAGTAAATACCAACTGTAAGAAACTTGCAAAGCCAGCAGAGGAAAAACAAGGGAATGGAAGCTTCTAGCTATCCTTATAAGAAACATGATTATTTCTCATTTGTAGCCTATGTAATATATATTAATTTTCATGCTGTAGTTTGGGTCTAAAAAAGAAAATTATTCTTGCTCTTTGTGGCTGCTATTGCAGATTTCTTAATAATTCAACTCTGCCTTTAAAACTTTTTAAATTTATTATTTTTTTAATTTATTATTTTTTTAATTTTAATTTTACTGGAGTATAGTTGATTTACAATGTTGTGTTAGTTTCAGATGTACAGCGTAGTGATTCAGTTATACATATTCATATATTCGTCCTTTTTCAGATTCTTTTCCCATATAGGTTATTACAGAATATTAAGTAGAGTTCCTGGTGCCATCCAGTAATTCCTTGTTGGTTACCTATTTTATATATAGTAGTGTGTGTGTATGTTAATCCCAAGCTCCCACTTTAACCCTCCCCCCAGCTCTGCCTTTTTTAGGGTGGCAGTGACCCCAGTTATTCCCAGCCTTTCCCTGCACATAGGGTTGGCCACATGGAAGAGTTCTAGCCAGTGAGGTGTAAATGCAAGTCACAGGATGGAACTTCTAGAGATGTCTTGGGAGGAGTACAGATTAATCTGGCTCTCACATCACCCCCCTTGCTCATTCTACTTTCTTCTAGGAATTGAAGCCAGGAGGCTTGTGACCCTGAGGATGACAGATGACCACTGAGGTGGCTGAGAAGAAGCCCAAGGCACCTGGTCTCTGCTGGAATCTTTGAGCCACCACACTATTCCTCAGCAGCCTACCTCTGGACTTCTTTTTGCACCAGAAAAATTAGCCCCTTAGTGTCATTATCTATTTGTTGAAGCCAAAAGCAACTCTAACTGATAGACTGGTAGTGTTTATTTTCAAGATGCATATGGAGAGAAATGAAGTACCCACTCTAGCAAATTCGTCATGACTTCCTCTGCGGGATGTCCAGGTGGAATTGCACCAGTGGCTAGGATCTTCCTTGGAGCTGAACACCCTCACCCCAAGGCAGTCATACCAAGGAGGAAAATCTGCCTTCTCCTGGATATTTAATTCATGTCTTTCCTGGAATTAGAGGCAAGTGATTATAGACCTCACAACTCACCTCAGGTAAGATGGTCTGTAAAACATAGGACAGAATCCAAACTCACACATGTGAACTAAGACCCCAAGCTGAACCCTTGTCTATCGTTGGCTACCAGAAAGATAGCCACAGCTGCTTGATGGCAGCTTCAGGAGCAGCAGCAGCAGCTTTCATGCTAAGCATGCAGTAGTTTTCATGCTAAGCATGCACTTCCAAAAAATGTTGTGAGGTGGAGTGTAATTCAGAAGTCTTATTAGTCTATGGCCATACCACCATGAATGTGCCTGATCTCATCAGAAGTCTCTTTAGAATTGTCCAGGAGTATTGCCAAATCATGGAAAAAATATATGTATATATGACAGAGACTAGGACACTGAAGACTCAAGGATATCTAATTACTGAAAAACCATGAGCCAAAACTCCATTCCAATAGGGTCAAATGCTATGCCCATGTTGACATGAACTCTTCTTTCTATAATGCAAAGTTGCCATTAGATTGGTGACGTCTATGTGCTATCTCTACTTTTATACAGGAGGAGGTGAGTCGTGTACAAATTAAAATTGTAAGTTAAGTCAATCTTGAAAGAGCACAAAGGGAGCATGCCAGATACACGAAGAATATTTTGTGAGGCGAAGCAAAGCCCCTCCTCCACTTCATGTAATTTCTACTCTTTGTCCATCAAGTTACCTATCTGCTTTTAGTTTTGACTATTACAGCTCAGGTTTCCTTAAAAGGAGCATGTTATGGGCAATTATTTGTACCCTTGAGAACAGACAGAGAAGCTCCATAGAACACCAAGGCAAACACCAGCAGTTGAGTAGTTAAGGGAGGCATTTGTTGGTAAAGGAAGCAAAAGTAATTGTGTAAAGCTTTTATGAGCTTTTTGAAACAGCCTGGAAAGTGATGATCTTTCTGACTGATCTGCTCAGCCCGAATGACGAGGAGAAGGTAAATACACTAACAAATGGTTCTTCAGATGTGGCTGCAAGGTGACATTTTCCAAAAGAAGAATATTGGAGATAAAATGAGGTGACCTTTTAATGGTCTGCTCCCAGTCAAGTTATTATGAGTTGCTTTATAACAAACAATACCCTGAGTAGCATCCCCAGGCAACTTCCCTAACGTTGCCCCCAGAAATCTAATCGGTAGATCTGATGGAGACCCACTAGAAAGGGCATCTGAACAACTCCCATTCTCAAAGACCTTCACACACACACACACACACACACACACACACACACACACACACACACACACACACACACACACCCCACACAGGAATTAAAATTGATTTTCAATGTTTTGGCAGCCACAGGAGACTCTAATCCATCCAGCAGTATTTCCCATAGAAGACATTACTTATCAGAGCTGGTCAGCAACAGCAATCTCTCAGATAAATAATTTATATGGAGAACTAATAAAATAATGGAGTACTTCAGGGGATGGTAATAAAAAGGCAGAACCCGAGCCTCCTGGGGATACTCTAGAGAAAAGACATACATCTATAGCTGGGGTGCACTGCTTCTCTTTGCTTTAACTCCTCACTGCCCCCATCCCTCCCCTCCCCCATAGAATGTCATCCCTCGACTGTATTTTTTGTACTAAGCTTGCATAAATCCTCCCCATACTCTAATGACCAGCTCAACTCTCTTCTTTTTGATGTAGCCTTTCCTGCCCCTCCAAACACAACCTCTCTGTCCTTCAAATGCCCATATACTTATGTTTATATGACTTGTCTAATGTCCCTTTGATACAGCCAGGTGCTAGCCCTTGTATTGCAATTTTTTTTT
This sequence comes from Grampus griseus, assembly GCF_964374135.1. Lineage (NCBI taxonomy): Eukaryota > Metazoa > Chordata > Mammalia > Artiodactyla > Delphinidae > Grampus > Grampus griseus. The sequence goes on from NC_139017.1 coordinate 44,692,936, forward strand.
TTATTTTTTGGACTCTAATTAGACAATAAGCTCTTTGGAAGCACGGCATGTTGAATAGTCTCTAAATTCCCAACAGTACTTAGCACATTGCTTCCTATCTGCCAGCTGTATACACACACTGACTCATCTCCAGGGCAAGAGTCCTCTCAACGAATCATTTCTTACATTGTGTGAGTTTAACACTTGAGGAAAGGTCTAAATGTACTGGATTTGGTGGCATTTTCAAAGGCAAGGATTCCTCCATTTTTGAGGAGGTATACAAACTATGCCCAACAAACAAAAATATCAGATTATTCTGGAGGAAATTTAGTGAAGAACAGGGTTATTCTGATCAACAGTCAGTTAAAAAAAATTGTACTTTCTAGAAAGAAGTCTTTTTGTTTCAGCTTGCCTTTGGGCCAATGGAATGACACCAAAAGGAAAGGTCCTGAAAGGCAGGAAGGAGATAATGGTACCCGTGCGGAGCACCATTTTTGCCCACAGAGGACTGGCTCCCTTGTTTGATGTCTGCAATTACTGGCTTTCTGAATCCTTAGTTTTTACCTGGGGGTCTTCTTTGCACAGTAGGGATCTTTCATGGAATCCTCAGGTCTAAGAAGCGGTTATAAACCTTACTCTCTTACAGCCCTGAGCTGGCCTCCCTCCTGTGTTTCCCGCTTGTTCAGGAAATTCCAAGGTCTTGGGTAAAAGCAGGTTCTCTGATGCCTCTGGTCCTCTTGTGTTCTCCTTCCCTGTAGCACTCTAGACTCACCCCAGAAAACCCATACTCTGCAGTTCCCAACCCATGGTGCTTAGTGTTCTTTAGAACACTCACAGTTCATTTAATTTCATAGCATATGTAAACTTGTTGGTACCTAGCAGCAGGAAAAAAGAAAAAAACAACATCCTCTAATACTCGATGACTTGGAAAATGTGTAGCTGATTCCTAGTTAGGATCTTGAATTGTTTGGGAAAGAAGAAAGAGATAGTGTCTGAAAATGAAGGGAATAAAATATTAGAGAATTTTACAGTTTCTACCTCTAGACATTTTAAAAGCAGGGACAATAGCTTTTGGTCTAGAACAACTCAAAGGAAATCAAAGGAAGCAAAAGATAGAATCGACAAGCTCAAAATACCTTCTTTTTTTTTAAGCTGGGAAAAGAAAAGCATGATTATTTCCATTTGCGGAAATTGTATTTTTGGGCAGTGGGAAGCTGGTTCATTTCTTTGATCTGTTCACCATAAAGCAGCAGCCCAAACTTCTCACCACTTTCCTAGTATAGCACAGAATGTAGTAAGAAAGTACTGTGTGGTTGTCTTTCACAAGCTGGGTCCAAGGAAGATAAATCTCTTATTATTTAAAATTTCTGTTTGAGGTGGGGAGGGGCTTCAAATACTTGGGTTATTCTACTTGATTGATAAAATAAGCCCAAAGTTGGCACCACAGGGAAAATAATGGGAGCAGGGCTGAGATTGATCATTTAAGATCACAGAGGTGGTGTTTTCTTAGTTAACACCTCTGGGCAGAGCCCCTAAACCTATTAACTGCTTAGGAAAATATATCTTCAATGACAATCTGGTCAAGTGGGCCCACCTGTGACCCTGACTTAGGCTTGGAGTATCATTTCCACAGGAATAAAATGGCTCAGATACACTTCAGTTTGGGTTTAGTTCCTGAGAGTTGAAGTCTAAACCACAAGCATTCTTTGACTCTCTCCCATAATTGCCAGAGGGTCTTTCACATTTGCAATATTTTTGGATTTTATTCATTAAGCCAGCAAGTAATAAGTGTCCTCTGTATGTCAGGCATTAAACCAGACATGGAGGATACAACGAGGAACAAGACAAGTATGGTCTCTGTTTTTCACTGAAAAATCTTAAAAATAATAAAAAAAACACAATTCTATCTTGTATTAAGTACTATTAAACCAGTAAGTAAGGATATGTGAGAGTGAGAAACTGGGAAGGGGCTTCTCTGAGCAGGGTGGTCACGGATGGATTCTCTTGGAAACTGGCACTTACACTGCATCCTAGTAGATAAGAAGAGCCAGCTGGCTAAGGGAAGCAGACTCTCTGGTTACCTAGGTAACACTTCTCAGCCTCCCCTGCCCCTCACCAATGATTCACACATATGTGTATATGTTGGTGGGGGAGTATATCTTCTCTTCCAGAGGGGCTTCCAGGGTTAGAACCCAGGAGAAACCAGCTGGAGCGTTAAGATCAATAATGAGTGGTGACTTGAAAGGGTTTTGGGATGTAGGGGAATCCTTGAGGAGAAAGAAGGTCTCCAATAGTACTGAAAAAGGTCAGCAAAAAGACCAGATGAAATGTGGAGTGTGCACACACCAGTCACAATAGCTAGCCAAGGATTTCCAGCTATTCAGACACAAGTCTTCCTCAGTCCTCACTTTGGGCATGGGTCACCTGTATTTTCCCCTTTTATGTGTGTGTCTGTAACTACTGTGGCAAAGTCAATGCCCACAGAAAGGAGCAGTGGTAATATATGAGTCTAGAGACAGGGGAATTGGAGCAAAGGGAGCATCACTGCTGGGCTCCAGGAGATTCAGGAATATTATCTAGTGCTGTCATATGTAATCATCTTTTCAGGACAAGCTAAACGTGCGGATTTTCATGTGAAATCTACTCATTTCCAAATGTTAACAACTAATTAAAACAATCTTTTGTGAACTAAGAAAATGCCTGTTTGTAAAATGCGTGAGCCGCTTGTTTCAGTCTAGCTCAGCACTGAAAGCAATGTGCAGGTGAGAATTGGGTCTATTTTGTATGCTGTTATCTCTCCAGTCCCATGTGGTGCCTGGGACCTTGTTGTCTCCAATGTGCTGAGATGAATGGATACCTGTGCACCCTATCCTCTAACTGCTGTCATGCCCAGCTCATCCAAATATACTTATCTTCTGTTGTCTAAAGTCATAAAACATCAATTTAACAAAAGAGAGTCAGTGTAATTATTATTTTTTTCTTTTCTAGAGGAAGAAATTTCAATATCCAATTTTTCTCAAACTCAGTCACAAACCCGAACACTTCCAGGCCTCTCTGAGTCAGTTGGAGATTTTTAATGCATTACAGCATTTCCTTTCAAGCAACAATCACAAAGTAGTTATTTTTTCCCCAGTCTGGCATCTCAAAGTGTTTTTTTTTTTAACCAAATGTCTCATTAATTAATCCTAATTAATTGGAATTTAAAATTACTTTCCAAATCCACAGTAATGTAAAGCTGTCCTCTCTCACTTGTAGGAAGATTCAGTAAAACGTCTTGCATTACCATTAAGAGCATGAGATTCTCATAGTATGCCTCTCATGAAGACTATGAAATTGTTCAAAGAGAAAATCAGCAGAAATTTTCTCTATCAAGAGGCACAAAGCTATTTAGATAGAATTACTTTGTCTAGCCAGCTCCGAGCTAAGTTATACTTTTGTCAGATTTCTTTTTTGCTTTGAGCAGTTTTATTTATATATTTTTTTTGTTTTTTTTTTTTTTTACCCCTTCCTCTCTCCCTGATTCTTGTTAAAAAAAAATCAATATTTTCTGGAAGAGCAGAGATGAGAGCCTTTGGAGAACTCCTCCTCCTGTCTGCTGCAAAAACATTAATAAATGTCGCCAGAAAACTTGGGTACCAGGGGAAACTGGACAACATCATGAATATATTTTCTAAAGATCTTAAAATGTCCATCTTGTATATTATTCATCCTGTAAGGAGTCTAAAAGCTATTGATCCCTTTTACTGCTGCAAAAAGCAATTTAAATGCACCAAAAGCTTTAAGTATGAATGTATAGACTGAGCAGCACCTGCTCAAAGTGGCTTCTAAATGTTCCCTTTGTCAATGTGGAAAACTGCTCTGCAGTAAAGGATGCCTCTTGGTAGGGTAGCTGGTATCATTGAGTCCATTATAGCAAAATAAAAGGAAATTAGTGCTGCTTTCATTTAAAGTGGTATTGTATAGCCATGTTAAAGCTCAAATGTTGATAAAAAATTGATTTTTGGCTATCATTTCAAGGCTCTCCTCTTGTCTTCTAAAGGGGCAATCATCTGACACTCTTACCCATTGTCCTCTATCTACATGCATTCGTGATAGGTACCATATTCCAGAACAACATGTAGCCTAAGAAGTGGCATATATAGGAAGCTACAAACAAGGATCTAGGTGTAAAGGGATATTAAGTGATATATTTTTATCTCTGCCCAAGATCTTCTAAGTGATACCGATTACCTACTTCACCTGTTTGCTGTGAAACTGACCAAATGTCCTTTCTTTGTCTCACAAGGGTAGTGGGAGGTGACTAATGAATGTGCCCTGAGATTAGTAGTGTACTTTGTCAAAGTGAGGCAACTGTAGGTCTAAGCTTACAGTTTCCAGGAGAAAGAAAGAATGCTTTTACCCTTCAGCAATTTCAAGGTGCTTTGAAGCTTTTGGTTCTGGCTTTGTTGCTGCCACCTGAGAACCTTCAAAGGTCCACCATCAGCCCAAGGAATAGGAGGTTCCTTCTATTACTGTTGCTTTATTCACACTGAGACATCTCAACAGGGATACACAATGAGGCCTGTCTTTTGAGTGCCCAGTAACGTGAGGAATCAGAGCTGTCTCATACCACAGTGGGGTAGTGCAGACGAGAAAGTAGAGTCAGGTCTCAGAAGATCTACCAGCTCTACTACTAACTGTGTGAACTTGGCTGAGCCATTGACCTCATGGAGTTTCAGGTTTATCTGTATGTAAAATGTATAGATTATAAAATTGTAAGGATGAAATAAATAATGTGAAAGCATTTTGTAAGCTATACACAGAGAAATTCTATTTGGAAGATAGATTAGTCATAAACAACTATTTTACCTTTGGGGAGAGTTTCCTACTGGTTTCATCTAGATCTCACTCATGTGCTCCATGATCTATAATTGATCTTGACTCAGGCTCCTATTCTAAATATTTCTCATAAACTATCTCACTCCTATTCCTTCTCCTTCAACTCCAGTTTGAGTATGAAAACTCTTAACTGTTTACTTCAGCAGTTGAAAATCTATTGGCTTTCTCCAACTTCCATTTTCCCCAAGTAGAAGTACCACCTACCACCGATTCCTGTGAATGTTAGCAAAAAAAGACTTAGGATTCATTATATTACATCCTACATACATAATGTGTTCCACATTTTTTTTAAAAAAGGTCCTGAGTTGGTAACCACATGGTTTCATTCTCTCCCCTTGTGCCAGCTCCTTGTCATATAGTAGATTCTTTTTCATGGACTGTTACTCTGTTGCCCTTGTATTTGCTGCAGCTTTGACAGATTTGAACAGCAGCTGCATATCCATGTGAAATCTCACAGGTCCTACTATCAGGCTGTGCAAAGGCCACACAGGTTCACAAAACTTCAATGCCAAAAAAAAGGCAATGCTTCTCTTTGTAAGAGGGCTTCTAGTTTTCTATTACACTCATGGACACACTCAGCCCAAGCTGGCTTTGTTTTGGGTGGTCACAGTGTAGAAAACTGTACACAGAACTGTACAGTTATGCTCAGGCCCTAGCTTGTGCTTAGCAAGCATAAAGCCATGACATCTGTTATTCTGTCCTAACATTCTGGTGATGTTGACCTCAAAAGATTTGGAATATACCATGAATTCTTCTAATTTTCTGTTACGTATTAATTCATCCAAACTTTTTGAACTGAGATATTTCTTTTCTAGGCTACATTACTATCAGAGAGCAAACAATGTTGAGCTACATTTATAAAATGTGAGTCTGATTGTGTCATTTTTCTGCTTAATAACTCCAACGGGAAAAAGGGAACACTCCTACACTGTTGGTGGGAATGTAAATTGGTGCGGCCATTATGGAAAACAGTATGGAGGTTCCTTAAAAAACTGAAAAAATGTAACCATATGATCCAGCAATCCCACTCCTGGGCATACATCTGGAAAATAAGAAAACTCTAATTTGAAAAGATACCTGCACCCCATTGTTCACAGCAGCACTGTTTACAATAGCCAAGACTTGGAAGCAATATAAATGTCCATTGACAGATGAATGGATAAAGAAGATGTGGTACATATACACAATATTACTCAGCCATAAAGAGAATGAAATAATGCCTTTTGCAGCAACATGGATGAACCTAGAGATTATCATACTAAGTGAAATAAGACAGACAGGGAAAGATGAATATCGTATATCACATATTTGTGGAATCTAAAAAAAATGATACAAATGAACTTATTTACAAAACAGAAACAGACTCACAGGCATAGTGAACAAACTTATGGTTACCAAAGGGGAAAGAGGGGGAAGGATAAATTAGGAGTTTGGACTTAACAGATATACACTACTATATATAAAGTAGGTAAACCACAGGGACCTACTATATAGCACAGGGAACTGTATTCAATATCTTATAATAACCTATAATGGAAAAGAATATGTATTTATATATATATATATATATATATATGAATCACTTTCTGTACACTTGAAACTAACACAACATTGTAAACCAACCATAATTCAATAAAAAACTCCAATGGATTTGTCATTCATTTACCCTTTGGTAGTGTCTCAAAAGATCCTTACACCTGGGCTGGAGACTAACTTGCAAGTTCACCATCAGCCCCTCACACTTCCTGTCAGACCATCTATTTTCATATCCCCATATGTTTTCTTACGTCTTTTTCTGTTTCTGAAATCTTCTTTTCCGCCTTGCCTGATGACATAATCGTACTCATTCTTCAAAGCTCAGATCCAATGTCACCTCAACTGTGAAACCCAGTGACCCTTTTCTCTTATTACCACACACTTACAATAATGTAATCACGTCAGTTTTTCTATAGTGCTTTCTCTTTTCTTAAATTTTCCATCAGGGGCAGAGTCACATCCTATTTATCTGTCTAGTTGAGTCTAGTTGAGTGCTTCACACATAGTGAGTGTTCAACAAATCTTTAGGAAAGGAAACAATAAAGAATCAAGTATTGACAAACACTGAGTCTTTTATTGGTTTCAAGTTTATTTTTTTAAGATCCAAGAGTTAGCTCCTACTTCACATATATACTCAGTACCGTCAGTGGATACTTTATGTGACACAATTTTTTCATACTCTGTAGTCTTTTAAAGAATTCAAAACACAACCCCTCTCAGCTTTTTTCTTTCCAGATGGTTCTAATCTTTCTGATTCATTTTCATATATTGCATCCTGTTGATAATGTTAGTTGTTTTCTCTGGACCTTTGCAGTGTTGTTTCATCTTTTATAAAATGAGGACAGGTTAAGCAGCCTGAGCTGAATCCAAGATTCCAAGAGTGGAAGATTTATGGTTTGTACAAGGATGCAGCAATGTTTTCTGTCTTATTACAGTATCTTCTTGCCCCTAAAGGCCAAAGGCTCTCTTCAGGGAAAGGCTACAATGTCTCCTGAATCCCCTTATCAAGTTCTAATGATCACTCAGATCCCAGTGTCCTTTGAGAGTAGATGGATTTTTTTTTGTTTGTTTTGCCTTATTCTTGTTCATGTGGAAATGTTCCTCCACCTTTTTACCTCTACTTGGTTTTTCCTGACGTTTTACAGAAGTACATCAGAGGAGTTTTCTTTTGTCCATGTGAAGAAATTCTCTGTTACCTATATACAAACTTGGAGATTTAGCTAGATATTTCTTCTTCTACTTCATTAGCTAAACTTTTAAATAAGAGTGATCAAGATACTAATATCTTGGTGATCCTACCATTAACATTTCATCACAGAATGCTCATTTATTTTCATCCTTTCATTCCTGGTTCTATGCCAGGAGAGGAAAAAACAAAGCAGTGAGGCCTAGAGTTTACAGAGAATGGAGAAAGGGAGTGAGGTTGCCCAGTAGATAACTAAGGTAGACTAAAGTCTGAGGAAGGCAAATAAATGCCCACTGCACTGAGGCTGATAGAAATGAACCAACAGCCAAAGGCTGGGAAGTAAATAAAGGTGGTGGGGAGGTTCCTTGGATAGTGGTTTATTTTAAGAGCTAGGACCTCATGTTTTAAGGGTTTGCATCTTCCTTAAGTGCATGAATCTCTAAGGTTGACTTCTGAAAGTATAGATATCCTAAGTATGGATTTTACCCTGCTGATACTGTGCTACTGTGTTTTAAATTTGCTCTAGTCACTGTTCAATGCTTCTATCCTTTATTATTCAGCCAGTAGACACTTACTAGATACCTATAATTTCCTTGTAGAAAAGAAATGAGATGGAGAGAATAGAGTTCTTCCCTGCCCTTAAGAATATCACAGTCTAGTAGAGAGGATAAGACAAATAACCACAAAAGTTACGTATAAGATAGACTAGAATAAGTGTAGTAAGAAAGGCAAAAACAAAATGTTCTGTATGATGGTATCTCTGTTTAGAAAGTCCTTACCATTACCAATCACTGGTTTTCAAAATATGGCTTACCTTTCCAAACCCTCTCAAATGCCACCAGTCCTATGAAGTCTTCTCTGATTGTCACCCTCCATAACCTTTGTTTATACCTTCCGTAAAGTATAATTCCCTTGGGGGAATTATAAGAATTCTCATTCCCATTATTAACATGATGATCGTTTATCTTAGATTTTCCTGGACATTCTCAATTTTATGTAGTTGTATTTCTTCTTTTAGCAGAATGAATTTAATATTTGCATGATTTAATATTTAGACCTAGTCACTTATTAGATCACATGTTCTGACCTTGACCATTGGTTTGGATAATGTGGTCACTGTGGCTAGAATCAGAAGCTGAGAGCATATTCACCTGAAATGACTAGTATAATATCTGTTTACAATTGGCAGCCATGCTGATTGATTGGCAAAAGCCTATTCTGACTGGTTTGTTAAATGTTTTGAATATCATTCTAGGTACAGGGCATAAATGGAAATGTGATTGGGTTCAGAAAAGTAGAAACATGCACACTAGGTTAGGGAACTAGGGGCTTAGAAGGGCACTGCAGTGTCATAATGTCTGTGTAGGTAAAATGATTCACTGGTCTGCACACTCAAAATATCCTTTTATCAATCTAGCCATTACTTTGCATTTATGTTTGTTCATTTATTCAGTTATTCAACAAATACTTATTGAGCACTTATGTGCCAGGGATTACTAACTCTTTACCAAAATCCATTTCTTTTTTCTGGGCATAGCTATACTTTTCCCTGCCCTCTTTGCAATTAGGTGTGACCATGTGACTGAGACTTCAATATGATATGACTGGGATGGAGAGGCCCATAAATGACCTTGAAAACTGTATGTTCAATAAGGCAAAGTGACCACCATCCTGGATCATGAAAAACTGTGGGGACCAGTGTACCCTCCTATACTCATCTCACCAATGTGGCACAGTCAGTGAGCAAAAATTTAACTTCTACTCTATTAAACCATTAAGTGTTAGGATTTATTTATTACTATAGCCTAACTATAGTAATTAGGATGAACTAGGTTTTAATGTATTTCTTCAACAACCTCAGTGGTTCAAACCACAAATGTGTATTTCTTACTCACATTGGAGGTTGTTGGAGGGAACTTCTCCCATGCTGCTCACTTTGTCACCCCCTTTGTTGGATCATTGCTGGTCACCTGACAGAGGGAACAGTCCTGGAGAGTCTTTCATCAGCCATTCAACTAGCAGCCAACGAGTCACACACATCACTCCCACCCACAATTCATTGGTCAAACTTGGTCAAATGGCCCCAGTCAAGACCAGGAAGTACAACCCTACCATGTGCCTGGAAGCAAGACAGCCTGAAGAATTCAGAGTATCATTAAAGACCACCACACCAGCCTAAGTGATCTAAAACAGTCTAGCATGTGCTAAACACCAAGGTAGATGTTGGCATTCCAAGACAAATATGCCACGGTCCTAATTTTACAAGTCCACAATGCATTTTCTTCTGAACTTGTGAGTGGATACCATCTTTATTTGATGATTTTCTGTAATTATTTTGAAACAGTATATATAGTATTAATTAACTCACTTATTCATTTATTTCATCAATAATATTTATTAAATATTTTTTACTACATATATATGTCCTTGGAGCTGTGGAGAATACAACTATGAAGGTGACATGGATCCTGCCCTCAAAGAACTCAGAGTGTAGGAAATGGTTTGTTCTCCAAGCTGTCTCCAATAGATATCTCCCCAGTCATTTTCTCAAACTTAGGCAGAGATTAAATTCTGTTACTTTGCTCTTACCGTGTGGGAGTCAAGTGTTAAACTGGAAGAATAGGTACTTTACTGCCCAAGACTCAGGGAGATAGCCACCACCAGTGATCCTACACCATTCAGTTCTTGCTCCCTTGGCTCACTTTTAGGTTCTGTGAACTTCTCTCTACACAAGACATGGGCCAGAGAAACAAAGGTAGGCACATGGACTAAAACAATGTACTTCACTCTAACTCATTCTTCTTCAGGTTAAACTGTGTTCAGTTTCTGTGTCTCTTTGAAAGGTAATAGAGCAGTGGTTTTCACACTAAATTCTATGGTGTCCAAGGATTAAGAGGAAAGTGCTCCAGGGAGGGGAGGGACAGTCCAAGCAGGAAGCTGCAAGCCTTCTGTCTCAACTCTAACCAGAGCAGCTTCGCTTTTGACTGTTTAATGGGTTGGAATTCTGCGAATGATTCTATTATTAGAATGGTTTAATTTTTTTAAAAAGATTAAAGATCTAATGAGTTGCTAGTTCAAAACATTGCCAGGAACCCAAAAGAATTAACATCACTTCCTCAACAAATCACAGACTGTGAAATCTGGAAGGGACTCAGAATCATCCAAATGCTTTGGTGAGAGCAGCTGTGATTTATGGCTCACTGTATCATCTGAAAAGTGCATAAGATCTCATCAAATAACACCCCCCCACACTTAGGCCATGGGTTCCCCAAAGGAAGCATTTAGCCCCATGCCTTGCACACAGATGATCAAAAAGTGTCTGTTGAATGAATGAAGGAAAGAATCAGGATTAGCCTTCCTTGTAATGGATAGGAAAAAAAAGCTCAGTGGTGAAAGTGTTGGTCCAAGGTCACACAGTAAAAACAAAGGCAACATTAGGAGAAAACACTAGTACTTTTTGCACTGGATCATGTCATATTGATGCCTAAACAACAATTAAAAATGTCCAAACTCAACCTCTCACTTCCTATCCCTTGCTTTGTCTCCATAGCCATCTTAATGACTTCACACAGAGATGGTCCGAGTTCCAATGCAAATGATCAATGGCCTTGTCTGTCTGCTATTTCTGTTATTGTGGGATGTGAACAAAGCCTTTCTCTTTTGTCCTCCATGATATAGAATGTCTCCCCGCTCCGTCCCCCTCCCCCACAAGGGTAGGGCAGGCTCAGAAAGAGACCATCTAGCCCCTGTGCTCCGGGTGGTACTGAGACAGGGCAGGGGAGGCAGGTAAAGGACAAGCTGTGCTAGAGTTAGGTTGTTTTAGTTTCTCCATCCTTTGTGCCTTTCCTTTCTTTGCATCACCGATGATGTTATTTATGGAATGCCTGTATGTTTCTTTTTTTAGTTAAAAGGAAGAAAAATCCAGTCTTGCACAGGAACAAGAGTCATGACTCATCAGGACTGCTCAAAGCCAAATGACTTCTTGTAATCACCTTTGTAGCAGTGTGTCTTACAGAAGCAGGCCTTTGGGTGCATGGTGAGACTGCACCCCAGGATGCCACCTGTCCAAGTGGCTCACTTCTAACACAGCCTATCGTGGTTGACGTGTCCATAGTCATGAAGTCTGGTCTGGTGAACCTAAGCTGACCAAGTCTTGCTAAACCATGAGCAGGGAGAGGGGAATAATTTAGTAGAGATAATACAATTTTGGAGGTTGAAACTTTCTTTTTTAGGTAATCTAAATACTAGGCTTTTTTGGCATTGTAACACATCAGAGGATCATATATATAATAATATATATATTATCCATTATATAAATGGATAAACATCTAGTTTATCTATTCATCTGTTGATGGGAACTTAGGTTGCTTCCAAGTCTTGGCTATTGCAAATAGTGCTTCTATGAACATTGAGGTACATATATCTTTTTTTTTTTAATTTTTATTTATGTATTTATTTATTATTTTTGGCTGTGTTGGGTCTTTGTTTCTGTGCGAGGGCTTTCTCTAGTTGCGGCGAGTGGGGGCCACTCTTCATCGCGGTGCGCAGGCCTCTCACTGTCGCGGCCTCTCTCATTGCGGAGCACAGGCTCCAGACGCGCAGGCTCAGTAGTTGTGGCTAACGGGTCTAGTTGCTCCGCGGCATGTGGGATCTTCCCAGACCAGGGCTCGAACCCGTGTCCCCTGCATTGGCAGGCAGATTCTCAACCACTGTGCCACCAGGGAAGCCCCGAGGTACATATATCTTTTCAAATTAAAGTTTTTGTGTTTTCTGAGTATATGCCCAGGAGTGGGATGGCTGGGTCATATGGTAACTCTATTTTTCGTTTTTAAGGAAACTCCATACTGTTTTCCATAATGGCTGCACCAATTTACATTCCCACCAAGAGTGTAAAGTGTTCCTTTTTCTCTACACCCTCTCCAGCATTTATTATTTGTGGACTTTTTGATAATGGCCATTCTGACTGACATGAATACCCCATTGTAGTTTTGATTTGCATTTCTTTAATCATTAATGATGTTGGGCATCTTTTCATGTGTCTGTTGGCCATCTGTATGTCTTTTTTTGAGAAATGTCTATTTAGTTCTTCTGTCCACTTTTTGATTGGGTTTTTTTTGTTTGTTTGTTTGTTTTGCTATTGAGCTGTCTGAGCTGCTTGAATATTTTGGAAATTAAGCCTTTGTCGGTCGCATCATTTGCAAATATTTTCTCCCAGTCTGTAGGTTGTCTTTTCATTTTGTAAAACCTGTATTTTAAAACAGAGTGCTTGACAAAGCACCTTATACTTAAAGGTTCTTAATAAGTTCCTTCATATAACATAATGTATTAATGGCTTGCTATGTGTGAAGTCCCTGTGTACACAGGTATGAATAGTACCTAGTTCCATTTCGCAATAAAGCTAATTAAGAGTATGGAAAATACGGGGCTTCCCTGGTGGCGCAGTGGTTGAGAGTCCGCCTGCCGATGCAGGTGACACGGGTCCGTGCCCCAGTCCCGGAAGATCCCACATGCCGTGGAGTGGCTGGGCCCGTGAGCCATGGCCCCTGAGCCTGCGTGTCCAGAGCCTTTGCTCCGCGATGGGAAAAGCCACAACAGTGAGAGGCCCACATACCACAACAACAACAAAAAAAGAGTATGGAAAATACGAACCTATCAGAAGTGGGGGCAGGGCCTGAAATATTGGGTATGGCGGATGGAGATGCAGGAGGGCAGCAGAGACATTAAATGACCTGCTTTAGGTCACATTTTGATGGAGAAAAATAGGACTAAATTTCAAGTTCTGACCACCAGCCCAGGATGTGGTCTTTGGTGGGACCTATGGCTTTTTAGAGTGAGTGAGACTTTGGAGCTGGAGGAAAAAGCATGCCTGGTTGCCCCTATACGAGTCCCCATTGGCCTCCTGCTACCCTAGGGGTTTGTTTGTGTGGTACTTAAGTCAAAATATTCACGTCTTCTTTGGTCTCTATTCTACATTCCATATTCATTTATTTTCAATAAACGGTTTCAGATTCCTTATTTTTCCCCCTAAAGCTTACATATAAATTTTTCTGTCTTGCTATATTTACATAAAAGCCACATTGAAAAATTTATAGCAGCAAGGGAGATCTGGAGGGAAACAAAATGCTCCAAGAAAAATGCTGCCTTAACCCTTTATTTGGGAGCAGTGCCCAGCTCATGAGTGGGCCATTATATGGGGAGGAAACATAGCAGAAAATTCTCATTTCACCTATGAAATGCTAATAATAATGGCATCAACCTGGGGATCCTCATGACTTCATTCATCAAATTCTTTAGAATAAAAGTGAATTTAATTGCTAAATTTTGAAGCAGTCATGTAAATTCTATGAAAGTTGGCTGTTTGGAAATGTTGAAAGGATAGGGTGCAGCTTTGAGCAAAACATGCTTTCTGGAAAAGTCTGAATAGCAATCTTTTATAAGGATTACTATTTGACCACTTTAAAATATAGTACATATAAAATAAAAGACAAAAATCATTCCTCTTTTCCTCCAGTGAACATTTAATGAGCATCTGCTAGGTATAGGTCCCTTAAGATATGGAGAATTCAATACATTCTTTGCCCCAAGGAGTAGGTAGCCTAGTGTTCATTGATAGATAATTGGTACTAATAAGCCAAATAAGTTAAGCTAGTAAAAATAGGTTTTTATTTTGTAATGTAGTATAAACATGAAAATACTCAAGCACATGAGAATTAATTTCTGAATGCCTGGAAGTAAAAGAAATCTTTAATTTATGGCATGTTCAATTCGTAAAGATTTCTAATCTTAGGTTGAATCCGCTTTGTGAGTAAGACCCAGAACATTCAGAGAGAGACCTGATTCAAAACTTCGTAGTCACTCTGATCACATACACATTGCCTACTATGATGGATTTGTCACCAAATCCACATTATGAAAACTGGACTTGCTTAGGCTTTGCTGGCAGCCCTAACATTGGTCCCATCCACGTCTTGAGAAGGGACACAAGCTGTCTCTGTCATCTGGTTGCTTCAACCGTTTCTTTCTTTGGGAAAATGGGACAGATCGATGTGAAGATTTTGAAAACCCTGTACGAAATATGAAATAATGGCTTCTAACTCCTAGACCAAAAATGATCATAGCTAACATTTAAAAAACTTACCAATGTTTAGGATTTTCTAGCCCAGTTGCCCCAATCTTCCATCTTGCACTCTTTGCCCCTTCCTACCCAACCCCCAAAGCTTTGACTCTGTGTGCTTCTATGTAATCTAATGAATTATCTAAGCTCACTAGAGAGCAAGAGAGTTACTCCCACCTAGGTACATGCTGTGTGTATAGGGTGTCTGTCCTTTTCTACCTATAAATACATTCTGATTCTACCTGGAGGCCTAGGCTGGGGGTAGCTTCATCAACTACAGGGTGTACTAAGTGGAGACCAGCTGAGTAGCTGCTGAGGCAGCAAGTATATAAGGGGTGCTAAAACACTCATGGAAATATGACCAGATGGATAAATAGTATTTAACAGAACATCTTCCTGGGATAGGACTGTATATGGTGGGAGGGAAGATGACTAAGACATTTAGGATGGGCACAGGTAAGAACAACACACAGTTGACACACAACCTCCAAGAAGAGTGGATGCACTAGATGACAGGACTTTTCTTTTGCTCTCCAGGTTATGCAAGTGTGGAACCAGAGCTGAGTTGCCCTGGATAACAGAAGAGAGGTTGAGTGAAGCTGTCTTTGGTTCTACTGCTAAGTATAGCATTTGGATTCTCCTCTATGTAAATGTTGACAAATATTTTAAAATATTAGTCCACAAGTTTCAATCTGTCCCTAACCATACATTGGATACTTGGACAAATTAGTACTTCAGTGTCCTCAAATCACATGGGTTTGATCTTAATAATAATAATAATATTCATGGACCTCCTCCTTTGTCTCATATGAGGAGATTTGGAATGAGGATTCTGGATTCAAAATGCCTGAGTTTAAATCCCAACTCTGTCATTTACTGGCTGTAAACCTAGTCCAATTATTTAACCTCAATGTACCTCAGTTTCTTTAAAGTGGAGAATAATAGCACAGTACTTCATAAGATTGATACAAGGACTAACTGAGGTAGCACATATAGAGTGTTCCTGGCATGTAATATGCCTGTGTAATTATTTTATATATTCCTCATAATAACACTGAAAGGGATATGTAATTCCCATTACATGGTTAAGAAACTAAGGCTCATGAAGTTAAACAATTTGTTCAAAATCAAATTGTTAATAAGTGACAGAGCCAGAATTTGAACCCAGGTCTGGCTGGTACTGATGCCTCTTTGACACTGTCTTCTGTCACTGTTGTGTAGTTCTTGAATGCAGCAGCTCTGGGGTTAGACTGATTTCAAATAACAGCTCCATCTGTTTTTAGCTGTGTGACCTTGGGTGAGTTAATTTCCCATCCTGTGACTTAGTTATTTCATCTATAAAATGAGAATAAGAGTAGTCCCTATCTCAGATGGTTACATAGTCAATATACATAGAGTACCTTGCACAGTGCCTCACACATAGAAAGTACTCAAATAAATGTTATTTTCACTTTCATCTCCAAAGCCATTTGTATATTGGGAGCTCTTTGTGTGCAGGGTACTAACTCTTGTACCTTTTGTTTACCCTGTATCCTTTAAATAAACACATTTACACTAGTAGAAGTTTGTTCAGAGTGTATAAAATCTGGGTTTAGATATCCTCTGTCACCTTAGCTTTCTCTCTCTCAGAATATACCCAGATTTCCTCCCATTTTGCGTGTTGTGACCCGCTTCTCTTTCTGTCCAATTTGTCAGTCCACATCAAGGTCTATTACTGGCACTTTAGGTTGAATTTTGTCTCCCTGAAATTCATAGATTGAAGCCCTAACCCCCAGTACCTCAGAATGTGTCTGCATTTGGAGACAGAGCCTTTAAAAAGGTAAGTTAAGGGCTTCCCTGGTGGCACAGTGGTTGAGAATCTGCCTGCCAATGCAGGGGACACGGGTTCGAGCCCTGGTCTGGGAAGATCCCACATGCCGCGGAGCGACTAGGCCCGTGAGCCACAACTACTGAGCCTGCGCATCTGGAGCTTGTGCTCTGCAACAAGAGAGGCCGCGACAGTGAGAGGCCCACGCACCGCGATGAAGAGTGGCCCCCGCTTGCTGCAACTGGAGAAGGCCCTTGCACAGAAGCGACGACCCAACACAGCCAAAAATAAATAACTAATAAAAAGGTAAGTTAAGATACTGGATAGCACAGGGAACTCTGCTCCATATTCTGTAATAATGTAAATGGGAAAATAATTTGAAAAAGAAAAAAAAATTAAAGATGTGGACTTGCATGATTCCACTTATATGAGATGTCCAGAGAAGGTAAATCTATAGAGACAGAATGGTGGTTGCCTGAGTCTGGGAGTGGGGATGGGGAGTGAGTACAGTGACCGTGAGAGAGATTCTTGGGGTGATGGGAATGCTCTAAAACTGTATCATGGGATGGTTGCACAACGTTCTAAATTTACTACAAAGTATTGATTGTTTCATACTTGAAAGTAATGAATTTTATGGCATGTAAATTAAACCTCAATAAAGCTGTTAAAAATTTTTTAAGAAGGTAGTGAAGTTAAAATGAGGTTTTTAGGTTGGGCCCTAATCCAACATGACTACTGTCCTTATAAGAAGAAGGAGAGACACCAGGGATACTCAGGCACAAAAGGATGACCAGGTGAGCACAAAGCATCAAGAGAGCAGCCATCTGCAAGCCAAGGAGAGAGGCCTCAGAGGAAACCCCCCTGCCAGCACCCTGATCTTGGAATTCTAGTCTCCAGAACTGTGGGAAAATTAATTTCTGTTGTTTAAGGCAGCAGTCTGTGATATTGTTATGGCAACCTCAGCAAATGAATCTACTTGGCTTTATGTGTTTGCTGCAGCATCCCTGGGACCTCATGTGCCCCATTTAAGCCACGCCCCCCTCTGCCACAACTGCTCAATCTCAGTCTGGTTCAAACCATGTTCAGATGTCAGATGGACAACAGAAGTATGAGTAGAGGTTCCTCCCCTACCTCTCTGTCTCTCTATGGTCCTTCCCTTGCTTGGTCCCAGGACAGATAGGCCTTCTTCCTTCCTCCCAGGCTTCCTGGGGTGAGACAGCATTTTATGATTCTTCCTTCTGTCCTTCCATAGTTGTAGTAATACAGGAATGGATTAATACAGAAAAAATTATGATCAGTCCCCAGTCATCTATACTTTAAAATAAAAACATTATGACTTTGTTAGGAGGTTGTACAAAGTTCTGACTTTTCCCACGGTGATTGTTTTGATGCCTTAAAAAAAAAAAAAAAAGCAAATTCTTCCTGCTCTTCATGTCACCGCCAATCTATTTTATTGTTTCTTGGCACTGCTGGTATCCTGAGCCCATATGTATTCTGTCTGTCTAGTGATAAGATGTGTAATAAGAGGACCCCTAGCAGTCCGTAGTCTTCCCGGTCTGGAATACTTGACCTGCTTCCTTGACCTCTTTCTCACCTTGAGCCCATCATCTGGGTTGACCTCCAGACCTCCTGCTTCCTGTCTCCAGTTCTGGCTCTTTTTTCTAGTTTGCTGCCAAGTTGCAGCTCCATCACTTGATGGCAAAGTCCATGGTGATGGGCACCAGCTTTTCTAGTCATTCACCATGAGATTTGCTTCTACATCACCTTTTTGCATTTTGTTCTGTAGCAACTTTGAACCAGTTTAGCACCATTGTAGGATGGTATGGTATGAGAGAAGTCAAGAGATTTGGAATTTGACAGACCTGGGTGTGAATGCTGGTTCTACCTTCAGCGCCGTGACCTTGAGGAATGCATTAGTGTCCTGTGGCTGCTGTAACAAGTTACTACAACCTGTGTGGCTTAAAACAAAAGAAACTTATTCTCTCACAGTTCTGGAGGCCAAAATGTTAAAGTCAATGTGTTGGCAGAGCTGTACACCTGACAGAGGCTCTGGCCACCCAGCATTCCTTAGCTTACAAACGCATCACTCCAGTCTCTGGCTCTGTGGTCATAATGCCTTTTCCCATTCTCTATGTGTCTTCTCCTCTGTAGAATTATTTTATAAGGATTCATGGAATTGCATTTAAGGCCCACCAGGATAATCCAGGATAAGTTCCTCCTCTCAAGATCCTTAGCTTAAAGTCAACTTTTCCCATATAAGATAATTCACTCTTTTGCCGTTTAAGGAAATGTTCACAGATCCAGGAATTTAGGACATAGATCTATCTTTCTGGGAGCCACCACTTAATTCATTTCAAGCAAGTTAGAGTGCCTCACTTTCCTCATACACAGAACAGGAGTGATAACAACTACCTCACAGACTGGAAGTAAGAATTTAATAAAAAGACTCAGTAAATGGTAACTGAATTATTAATGAATTATTATTAATGTAATATAATCAACAATTATTAATGAATCAGGAAAAACTTTATCTCCAAGAGCCCACAGATACTGCTGGGATATAAACTGTGTCTGTCTCCAGCAGCCCTCCCACCCCAATCCAGTTGTATTTCAAAATCTGCCACCTGCAGCCCCAGTCTCACTCAGTCCTGGGCCATATATTTAGAAGCTGTGCCCAAGACACTGGCCTTCAGGAACCACTGGCACCTCTAGGCTCATTTTCCTAGTTTTTTGGGATGTATTTAGTTTTTTGGTTAGTCTAGTAGCAATTGCAAGATCTCTTTTATCTAACTAACCCCTTCTTATCTATTGATAAATGACCTTTGGCCTTGGTCACTATCTTAAGCGTCAGTGTCTGCAGTGGGTTGTGACCAGAGCTGCCAGTCTCTGCCAGTCTCTTTCCTGAGACATGAGACTGTTTCTCTGTGGCCTCCACCCTGGCTTGCACGGATATGCACTCAGCCTCTTTCCCAGCCTTTTTTGCCTACTCTCTCTCCATTTGAGACACTCTCTGGCTCACCTGTCCATTCCTACTCCACCTGCTTTTCTCCTTCTGAACCTGAGTCATTGCATGACTCACTTGCCTCATTCCCTCTGCACTGATGCCATGGCCTATGTTCTCTTGGCAGCTCCATTCTCTTTCATTACTATCCCTTTGCTTGCACAATCCTATTTTCTTGGAATGCACTCTCCACCTTTTCTATCTCGTTACTAATATTTGTCCTTGAAAATTAGGAACTCTTCTCTTAGTGGGGTAGATGTATCACCCCTGTGCCTCCACCATGGCTTTGATATTGTATCATCTTATTCTTTTTAGCAAGCTTATCTCCCCTAAGAAGCAGTGTGCTTCTTGAAGCTGAGATAGTATCGTTTCATACCATTGGCCTCTAGCTCAGTGCCTCAAGATATTAAGTACTCAAAGAAGGACTATCGAATGCCACTTATGCCAAGAACTATCATCTCCCTGAAGTCTTGATGCCGAACTCTTTGAATTAGACCCTCTTTAACAGAAAACAGCCTCCAGTTGTACTTTAGAGCTTGAATTAAAGTTGTTTTAGATCTCCAGGATCCTCTTAAACACCACCTCTGCCACTGTAGTCAATTTTTGTTCTTAGACCCATCTTGGGTCAATCCAAACAGGTCCCCAAATCTATCTTTCTCCTTTCTGGAGGCTCTTAAGATATGCTAAAGTAGGTCTGTGATGCATTTGACAAATCAAGACCTTTAGGAAATGAAGCTCACCAATCTAGGTGAGCCCACTCAGCTGGGAATGAACGCATTGACTGTGCTCTTCTAGACTCGGAAATGGGTCTCATCTTTATTGTTATTACTAACAATAACATAGCGCCTCACAGTTTACAAAAGCACTTTCTCATATATTATGTCAGTTAAGCCTCACATTAACCCTGGTAGGTAGGTCTTCTTCCTTTTCTTCTCCTCTTCCTTCTTCTTTTCTCTTTCTCTCTCTTTCTTTCCTAGAAAAGTACCATAGTGAAAGATCATGGTATCAGAATTAAATAAACTTAGATTGGATCTCACCTCTGTCAATTACTAGTTGAACATCTTTGGGAAAATCAGTTAACCTCCCTGAGCCTCAGGATTCTTAAGCAGCAGGATATTTTAACCATACCGATTTGAAACTGCCATTTGACTTCATCATTTAAACTTAAGAGATAGTTTAATCTTGCAGTAAATTTAAAATGGAAACAAAAATAGTGCTAATGAAAATGGGAAAAATTACAAATGATTAAACTGTGTAATATGGGACATTGATCAAAGAATTAAATTGGCTTAATGGGGTTCACTGGGAAAGTACTCCCTCCACAAACATTTTTTGAAGTTAGCACAATTGTGATTAAAATGTTTGTACCTGAAATGTACTTGGGGGCCAAAATGGGATTGAAATGGTGAGCACAAGTAGACTGGTGCCTGATGATTACAATAATACTGTAATAACTCTGATTGAGCATTATTTCAAATGCTTTGCATGCAATATCGTTTAATAATCAAAAAGTCCAGGAGGTAGGGAGGTTACATGACTCCATTTTACAGAAATGGAGCCAAGTCTGGCACATGTTGTATAGAACACACACACATCACCATGACCACCATCATCATCGTCATCATCATCTCAATACCTCCAAGCTGACATCTTATGGTTTCCCAATACCATCAGAATAAAATCTACACTCTTTGCCAGGGCCTATAAGGCCCTCCCTCATCTGTTCTCTAGCTTCTTTACCATTTTTTTCACTCTTCCTCATGCTCATCCACATTTATTTCTTGCAGCTCTTACACAACAAGCACACTTCTACTTTGTGCCCTTTCTAGTAGTACTTATGAAATCCTCGTTTACAGATAGGTGCATGGTTCCCTCCACACTCCATTCACTACTCAAGGGTCACCCCCAGGAAGGATTTTCCTGACAATCTTATCTCAAGTAACCACACCCACCTTGTGATTCTCTACTTACTCTGCTTTTTCCCCTGTTGTGGGTCAGATGTGAAACTATTTTTATATTTTTTTATTTGTCTATATCCTCTGTTAGATTATAATTGCCATGAGGGCAGTGATTATATTGTCCACTGTTTTATTTCTAGTGTTTAGGACAGTGTCTGCCACGTAGTAAGTGCTCAATAAATAATATTTGAATAAATGAAGAGATAAATGAGTGTGAGTTCTTTGTACACAAACATGTTTCTAAGTGGTTGATCTTTGCTTCCTATGTCAGTGACTTGTCCAAGAGCCTGAAGTGAGAGTTTCCTGAGAGGCATATACCAGAAAGCAAGTCTTCCTGACCACCCAGTTTTACTGTTTCAATGGTACGTCCCAGGCATTTTGCTCTCCTTTAAGAGGCTTTTCATCCAAATCTTGTACTCTCACCAGTCAGTCTTCTTGCCTTCTTCCCTTTGGCCCCAACCCGCCACTCTGAGAATGACACAGCTTACTGCGGATTGAGAAAATACAATACAATACTTCCACTCCTGTGGAAGTCCTTTTCTGGGTGAGGCCATGGTGTTTTATTTACTTAATGGATTTTCATGTTTGGACTATGGGAATAATTTCTGGGGCCTGCAGAACATGTAAACAGCATACACCTGTGGAAGGAAGACTGAGGAAACAGTAGGTAAGGGCTGGCTTCCCAACAGGTGTGACTGTGGCATCAGTCCACGCTCTTGCTCTGGATGTTTGCTGCTTTGCAGATTGCCCACCCATCTCATTCTTATCGGCAAATGTTGCACAACTCATAGATGTAATATGTTCAG
Source organism: Grampus griseus (assembly GCF_964374135.1). Taxonomy (NCBI): domain Eukaryota; kingdom Metazoa; phylum Chordata; class Mammalia; order Artiodactyla; family Delphinidae; genus Grampus; species Grampus griseus. The sequence continues at coordinate 44,715,201 of NC_139017.1, forward strand.
TCTCCCAGGTGAAATTGATCACAGCTGAATGACCAGGAAGTTGGATTTACATTGCTTGCAGAAACAGCCACCTTTTCTCTTCGATAAAAAAAAAAGAGAGAGAGATAATGAATAGGACATGTCATGTTCAGGGAGAGGGATGAAGACAAATGAGAAGAAAAAAAGTCAAATATTGATTAAAATTAAAAAAAATATTGAAAATAGACAAAGATCTTTTATTCATCTGGTCAGGGTAAGAAATCAGAATTTTTAAAAAATGTGTGGCAGCCTTGAGTTGGAGGAAAAGAGGCCTGGTGGAATTGAAAAATAACCTAGACATCCTTATTTTGGATTTTGAAATATTTATTTGTGTAAGTGGAATCATAAATTAGAGAATGGAGAAGAGGGAAAAAACAACGATCCCCTAAATCAACACAAGAAATGAAGTCCAGGACCTGAATGGTATTTTGGCTTTTAAGTTTACTGTGTCAATAAGCATCTGTAAACAGATCCCCTCTTATCTTGCCCAGAAGCTGTATTTAAAAAGTGAACTGGTGTCAGATTAATTATCTCCAAAACCATTGGAACAACTTTTAGTCCCTCAAGCATCCACCGATACTTTTGTGTCACAAACCAGCCACTGGGTGGGATAAACTGCAGAAACATGGAAATCAAAGGAAGTGGAGGGAAAGTCTAAGGCAGTCCAGAAAGCAAGGATAGATATGAGAGAATAACACCAGACTTAACTAATGAGTATCAGGAAAGAAGGCAGTTATAGACAAGGATGAAGATCAAGGGAAAGAACCTGCAAGAAATAACAAGGTGGTAGGAATAAAAGACTTGAGAAGGTGAGGTATAGGTGGATGAATTTACTAGGTACAATCCTGCTGATACAGATTTCTTTTGATCCCTTGAAATTTTAGAAAGTAAACAATGGAATACATTTACTCAGTTTTTTTTTCATGCTAGATCTTCTTTTAGAGGTTTTAAGGATGTCATACATAACTTTTATGCATAAGCAGTTTGTTTTTAAAAGCTGATCCAACATGGGAGGGGCCCTTATCTCAACATAGAAATATGTGACTTATGTTACATGTCTCTCCCTTTAAATTAAGATGTGAGCATAAAGGGTGACATTTATTGTATATTTCAGTGATTTAACATATAAGAAGATTTCTTTTTCTGTGGTTTGTGACATTTTCCAATCAATGTTTTCTTTGGTTTAATGAGAAACGAATTCTTACACCATTGCAAAATATACTTTATTTCTAAATATTTCGTAGTAATGAAGCCAAGTGCTTCAGTTACAAGAGGGTGAACATCAGAAGCAAGGATGAGAAGCTGTTTTACTTAGGCTCGGACATGGGAGCTGCGCATGACACTTGCCTGGGATGTATGCCAGGCCCAAACCACCTCTGCTTTACTCCTTTGTCAAATTTTGTGATGTCAAGAAAGCAAAACTGACAGAGACTCAAAGATCCCACAGGGAGCTCTGATCCCCAGCCAGAACCACCTGTGCCATCAGGGTCTAGTCAGGGGACAGAAACCTTGCCAGTTATTTGAACAGAGAAAATTTTTTTTTATGTTTTATTGAGATCTAATTGATATACAATAAACTGCACATGTTTCAAATGTATGATTTGATAAGTTTTTATATAAATATACACCTGTGAAAGCACCACCACTGCTGTGATCTGAATGTTTGTGTCCCCCGCCCCCCCCACAAATTCATATGTTGAAATACTAACCTCCAAGGTGAAGTTATTAGGAGGTAGGACCTTTGGGACATGATTCAGTCATGATGGGAGAGCCCTCGTGAATGGAGTTAGTGCCTTTATAGGACTCCATAGAGCTCCCTAGCCCCTTCCACCATGTGAGGACACAAGGAGAAGTCTGAGACTCGGAAGAGGGCCCTTACCCAACCGTGCTGACACCCTGATCTCAGACTTCCAGACTCTAGAATTGTGAGAAATGCATTTCTGTAGTTTATAAGCCACCCAGCCTGTGGTATTTTGTTATAGCAGTCTGAACAGACTGAGACAACCACGATCAAGATAGTGAACTTACCTGTCATTCCCAAAAGTTACTCCTTCCCTGCCCCCAACCTCCATCTCAGGCAGCCGCTAATCACTATAGACTAGTGTGCATTTTCTATAGTTTTGTATAAATGGAATCATACAGCATGTACTTCAAAAAAATCTGGCTTCTTTCATGCACATTGATTATTTTGAAGTCCACCCACGTTGTTGAAGATTTTTTAAAGTATTATTTTGAACCCAGATCTGCCGGACTTTGTTTTTTTGCTGTGTTTTATTATTTCACACTGCCTAATCAATATCTAAATATCTGCAGTCAGAGTCTTTTTTTTTTTTGAGGAATGAGGTCCAGGACATTTCCTAACTTGTTTAATGGTTTAGAGAAAATATTTCCCATGTGCCTCCAGTTTTATAAGGATTTTATACATGTTAACACACCAGCTTAACAAGAAAAAAAGACATAGCTTTTAACTTGGGCATTGAATCATTGTGAGTCTGTGGCAGGAAAAGTAATGCACCATCTACTTTGAAGCTTATCTTGAACATGCCAACATTGTTTCTGCCCCCTTGATGTGAAAGAAGCCAATGGGCTTTATTCTGGTCAAGTATCTTTCATCCCAGGGCACAGCTGCCTGGACCACAGGTAGAATCTGACCTAATGGCAGCCAATATCCACAATAGTCAAAGGTCTCTAGCATTACTTGACAAAGAGAGGGGTGCTGGGCTAATCAGATTCACTTCCTCCAGATTTCAAGTTAAGAAATACTGTGGGATCCAAGTCAGTAGGAGCAAGTCGGTAGGATGAGAATAGAGCAAATGCACAGAAAAAAAAGAGATCACGAGAGAGTGGTCATATGGCCCTTGAGGAAGAAAGAGAGCAGCTGAGTCCAGCTGAGTCCAGCTGAGTCCATTATCTTAAGGTGTTTTGAATGAATTTCTGTCCCATACAGCCATACAACAAAACAAAACAAAACAAAACAAAAGCTAACTCTAAATGACACAAAGGTGATATGGGCAGAAGTTATATGTTGTTACCTCCTGTAAAGCAGGAAATTTAGGCCCCAAATTTCAAGCATGCTTTGTGCTAGGGAAATGGTGATTTCTAGGGCAGTGGATCTCATTGTGGCTTACTGAATCATGGTTTGTTTGGAGTTATACCATCCAAGGAAAGTTGTACTACACAGGTGGGAAAGTAGAAACCAGTCTAGGTATTTCTAACAGATAAAATTTTGTTTAGGGACTTTGTTACAAAATTATTGGAAGAATTGAAGAAGGAAAAAGTGTGAAAAAGAGATTACCTAAAGGTGAATAATGGTAGGGAACCATTATCACACCTTGAGCTGAAAGAACAGGATAGAAGATGGTGTTATTCAGAGCTCAGACACGCTGGCTGCTGAGGCTGCTCTGGCACCACTTCACAGGACCCCTAAAGCATGGACATAACCTTAACTCGTATTAAGAATCTGTTTGTAGAACTTGCCCTTCATGACATGCCTTTCAATAGAACAATCAGCACCTGACACCCCAATGCCAACAACCTAGTTCAGACAAGGGACCAAAAGTCCCTGAGTCAAGATCTTCTTGAAGAATGAAAGCATTCTAATAATTGTGTGACTGATGGCCTGTATCAAACTCCCTCTTTCAAACAGAAGCTGGTTTCTGTTTTCTTGACTGAATACTGACTTGTACACCTCCCATTTGATTATGGCTCAGCTCAGCGTCACAATGGGAGATTCACTGCCCTGAGAGAAAAAGAATAGCAAAAAAGAATAACGATAAGGTTTAACACCAACAAGTGTGAACTTATAGATTATTAACTTAAGTGGAGAAGATCTTTCTTTTGTAAATAAGGTCTTTATTGGAAGAATCTTGACTTATGTTTGGTAATGAATAAATCTTCCCTAAGCGATATCCTACTAAATATGAAGTAACAAAACAGATATAAATAAATTAGGTAGTGTGTAAGTCATTCATTGCCTTTATCCAGGATGCACTGAAGGACAAACATAAGTCCACTGACTAATGTGATGTTATGAGCATTGAATCACTGGTTGCTTCCTATCACCACTCCTGTTAGAAATTGTGTTACCTGCACTCAGCAATGCACACACATCCATATCTAGTAATGCTTCTGTTGGAGACACTGACAGAAACAGGCAAATAATGTATTCTTCCTAGTGGGAGATAAAGGGGTGGAGTTGTATCTAGGACATTAGGGATTGTATGTAACACCGGGCACACCTATATGACTATGATCCAGTATGTCTACTGCAGTGGTTAAAAAAAAATGGTGAGTATTATTCTAATTATTAGGACATTAAAAGAGGATGCAAAACCACACTCAGCTGAGAGGATGTTTAACCAAGGGATGGACAGATTTGTGGAATAGCTTTCTTTGAGCTTCTTTGTGATACAGGAGAAAGATTCTGCCACATAGCTCTACAGATTGGAGCTAAAGATTGTTGAGCTAAAGAAATTGGCAAATCTGAAAAGGAGGCAAATTTCAGTGCATCAAAAATTATAATTATTGATTCAGGCCTGCCTAGAAATGGATGTGGTTTCTTGTAGAGTAGAAAGTGAATCCCTTATCATTGTAGATAATTAAGCAGAGATTGAATGACCACTCTGGGGGTGTTAGAGAAGAGAGTCATGTTGTGAGAAGGGGTTAGAGAAGATGACATCTGAGTCCTTTCCAATTCTAAGATTGAATGATTTAACTGCAGCTGTAGTTACCATCGAGCCAATGAAAGGACATTGCACTTAGTCAGTCTCCCTAAAGATGAACTGCCAACAGACAGCTCACCTTCTTCATAATCTCAAGTTTAGACTATGCTGTATACTTCAGAAACAATTATTTGTCTTTGGGAGAAAATTGAACTCATTGAGTAACATGAGATTTTTAGATTTTCATGGGCTTCCCTTATACTCAACACCACTGATCTATCCCAGGAGTGGCTAAAAGTTGGCACAAACCACACCACAAACATTAGATAATATACACAAAGCCCAGGCAAACTGATGCCCACACAGTTCACCCCATGAGGCATTCCTGGAAATCAGCATAAGAGCAATAATTAAAATATCACAAGATGAGCTGTAGACCCCAGTAGGTAGAGCTCCGTTGTCTAATGACCTTTTTCTTAGTGTGATAGAAAATACAATAGGCTGGCCTCATAAATCATACCTCCAGAAAACATCCACAGGGCAGACTTTGACGCTGTTTGCATATTCAAATGTCACCCCGTACATAAGAGGAAAGACAAACACATTTTTTTTCTCTCAAAAATGTCAGCATGGCTGGATTAGAAAAGATAATTCGGAAGTACTTCTAGACAATAATTACCTCTGGCGCCTATCTGCAGTGTACTTAATGAATGGGAAGAGGAATTTTTTTAATTTTTTAAAATTATGATTATTACAGTAATTAATCAGCTGCTCAGTGACAGCTTCCTTGAGGGGGAAAAAGTGCCTCAAAGGCCATCTTGCTTCTGTAGGGCACCTTGTTGATTTCACATCACATATGCAAAACGTATCCTATTATTATTATCAACAAAAGTGCTGTGGAAGTAGAATTAGCCTCAATTTCCTAAATAGGAAACTCTCACATTTTACAGTGAGAGAGAAAAAAAAAAATCCCTAATCCCAAATGCTAGTTGGAAAAAAAATGTTTCAGACTTGCTCAGCTGTGGTTGTTAAACCAATCTCTAACTCTTAATTACATGCAAAAGGTTCCTGGTTCTAATTATGGACCTTGGGGAAATAACCCATCTCCCCACACCAATAACGCCTCATGTTAACTTCAGCTCTTTTGTGTTTAATATCCTACTGCTGGATTTCAGCCTCCCTAGATGATCTGTAAATTTGGCTTTTTCCACTTCATTTTTCACAGTGCTGCTCAAAGCAGGGGATAGGAGACCTCACTTTCCCCAGTGATTATTTTATAACATTTCTTGCTACTTGAGTACAAAATCCTTTAACCTAAGATATCTACATCAGAGGCAAATTCTTTCCTGAAATGCTTTCCTCCACTGTGTTCCTAACTATCTCCTTCCACTGCTCACAGCTCTCTGGTTACTACATCAAAGGCCCCTGGAGTGAAGTGAATGTAGCATTCTTATGGGGACTCCCTGTCACAGAGGTGGAGGTGGAGCGTGGCTCAAAATGTCTACTAGCCCCAATTCTTTCCCACTTTGACTTTACTGAAGAGTCTGATGACCAAGCACAGGAGAACACAGCATGAGCTGGCTGGGCACTTAGAAGCAGAGACTGATTGCACACAAGAGGCATTAGAGAATGTCCAGTCCATATCCGTCATTTTTCAGATGAAGAAGCTGAGATCTGGAAAGGGAAAGAAAGAGACTTGTTCACAGCACTTGGTTAATAACCAAGCCAGTAGTTCTATAGACATCATGGCTAGTGCTTGGGAATTGTTGTCTAGACTCTAGACTCATCTCGGTTCCACAAACAACTCTTCCAGTAGAGAGAAGGTAAAGTAACATGAGCTAGGGTTCATAGTGCTGGCCCTGGATCCTCTTTCATCTCTTCTGTTAGACGCTTTTAAACTTCATGGATCTTAGTTCCCTCACCAGTGAAAAGGGGATTATAATACTCACTAGTCAATGATATTTTTAAAGGTTAAAAATAGGGAAGTGAGAGAGGGGACAAATGTGAAAGGGTCTTTAAAAGGTAAAAAATTGAAAAGAATTATTTTCTATGAGTTTTGCAAATATACCAGATCAGACTATCTCTAATATTTTAGAGGATACACTTGGGTAAATCTCACCTAAAATTTCTCAGTAAAAAGTACTTTGAAAATAATAAAATAATGAAGAAATTCTGTGGTGTGTATATGCGTGTGCACTTTCTAAGAAGAAGTCAGGTGTTGTAGTGTTTTGCATTTTATATGAAACTGATATTTACTACATTACCCATAGTAGGTGCTCAATTCAATCCAATTTTGTGAAATGAGTGACTGCTCCTTTTCCTGCTTGCTCTCTTTTTTCATTATCCATCCAAATCCTACCCATTCCTCTAGCTCAAGATTCACCCAATAACTTCAGCCCTCAGTGATTCCTCCCTTCTTTGAATTAATGTTTACTGTATCTAAAGTCAGTGCTTTGAAACCTAGAGACGGGGTCTTATTTATAGACAATGTTCTGTTGTGATTTACTTCTTTCATGTAAATTCACCTTAGCGTTTTGTTAAAACTGTGAGATCTGTAAGGGCAGGGGTTGTGTGTTATAATTCTCTCATAGAACCTACAGCACTTGGCACAGACCTCATTTTTTAAGCAGGCAATCAGTCACGCTGAAATTCATTTATTGCTGCTGACACTATAACCTTCCATAAAACAGCTCCATATATATATATATATATATATATATATATATATATATATGGAATCTATTGCCTATAATCTGTGTTAAACATTTGTTTTGCCAACTCTTAGGTAGATAGGAGGTGGCTAACTGTTAAGAGATTTCTGTTCTTCCAGGAGACAGAATCTCTGAGTCACAGGTAAAACCACATATTAAACAGTACTGAGAAATCTATCTGAGCTGAAATTAAAGCTTGGTTAGCAAATGAGAAATTGTTGCATAGAAGTTAGCAAATGAATGAACCATCTGCTTAGAGACCAGGAAAATTCTAGTTTATTTCTAGACAAGGTGAGAGAAGGATTCCAAGAACTAAATATAGACTATTTTGTCCTTGGGTGGTTAAGAGTGTTTAGTGTGAAAATTTAGCTTGGATTGGGAACAGGGGCATGAATTAAGCCAATAAATATGTAATGAGTGACTAAAATTCCTGATATAACAAAAGGAAAGACTGGTACATTTAAAAAAATGTTGGCATCAAAAATATACCATAAATAAACTGACAGATTGGGCAAAAATATTCACAAACTATAACATAGACAAAGAGCTCATATCCCTAATAAATAAAAAAAAAACCTTTTAAAATTGAAGAGAAAAGGACCAAAACCTTGATAGAGAAATGTAAAAAGACACAAAAAGACATTTACAAACAAGCCCTCTGATAATGAAAAAAATGTTTGAGCTTACTCATAATAAGTGGTATATATATATATATATATATATATATATATATATATATATATATATATATATATATATAAAGAACTCTGAGATGCTATTTCTCATCTGACAGACTGGCAAAAATAAAAAAAAATATGACAACACATTCTGCTAGTAAAGCTGCAAGAAAGCAGAATCTCTCATTTCCTCTGGAGGTAAATCTGTCACTATCTAACAAAGCTACATATACACTTGCCGTTTGGCCCACAATCCCACAGCTAGGAATATACCTCCAATAACAGGGAAATATATATACAAGGCTATTCACTGCAGCATTGTTTACAATTACGAAATATTGAAAACAACCCGTGTCCATTCATAGAAGAGTGGTTGTATAAACTATACTAAAACCACATAAAGAAGAGCTACACAGCCATAAAAATAAAAAGAATGAGGAAGATATCTATGAAGTGGTAAGGAATGATTTCCAGGACATGCTGGTAAGTGAGAAAGCAAAGTGCAAAAATGTATGTATAGTATGCTACTTTCCTGTGTGAAAAAAGAGGATATAAGAAAATGCACAGGTACCCACTCATTTGTACAAAAGAAATAATGGAAGGATAAAACACAGATTAAGGAAACTTGTTACCCACTGGAGGGAACAGGCAATGGGAAATGTGTAAAAAGAAGGGGAACTCAAAGAAAGTGGGAATGGGGTAGTAGGAGTGAGAAAGGAGGTTACTTCTGAGTGTAACTTCTGGCTCTTGACATCAAACTAATGTTTCACATATCCTTCAAACTCCAACAAAATAAACAAACCAACCAGGATAAGGGTGGGGGACCTAAAATGAAATGCAAATAAGAGTGGGGGACCTAAAATGAAATGCAAAAAGTGACAAATGAACTTAACTCTATAAACTCTATAGTGAATGAATAGCATAACCACACTAGAGAGAGAAGAAAAGAACTAACTTTGGTATACAGTATCTTGACTGGATACTATAAGACTACAGGCAAAAAGAACTGTGTACGAATGCTGAATTTACTCAGTTAATTTGTTTCTCATAGGGATATGGGTTGACAGTTGTAAAATAACTTTTGTGTATACCAGAACAATCAAGTTAGTAAGTATATTTTATAAATGAGGGTCAGCTTTCTTGTTATTGGAGAAGTTAGAAATAAAGAAAGGGGGAAGGTTAAAATAAACTCTGTGGAGGTTAATTGGAATCAGTTAGTATAAACTCATGATTTGTATGTGTATATACACAAAATACATCTATCTATATATATACATATATAAACAAATATATATATATATATATATATATATATATATATATATATAGTTGACCACTGAACAATATGTGTTTGAACTATATGGGTCCACTTATACATGGATATTTTTCAGCAGTAAATACTACAGTACTAGATGATCTGAGGTTGGTTGACTCTGCGGGTGTGGAGGGCTGACTATAAGTTATATGCAGATTAACCCCCACTTTGTTCAAGGGTCAACTGCAAACAAATATATACACCAACCCACATACACATGCACACACACACATAAAGATAGATAGAGCAATGTTATGTCTCTGTGTGTGTCAGTTAGTATACATATATATCTATTTTCCAGTTCTGTCTTCTGAGAGGGTGTAGAAGCAATGGCAGTCCAACTATGATGAGCACACCTAGTTTCCAGACCTTGGTTTCTAAACACCATTCTCTTAGAAATGATTGATACCAAGTCAGTGGCTTTCATGAATGATACATCACTCTAATGTTTTGTTTCTCTTTATTCACTTGGTCTTTTCTTTTGTCTCCTTTGCAAATTCATCCTCCTCTATTCAGATGTAAAATGGATATCCCAAGGTTAGAATTCCTTACCCTTTGATTCTTTTTTATCTCACTCTACAATTCTTTCTTAAGCAATCTCCTCCATGCTCAAAGATGTAAAGCTAGAAGACTCACAATTTTATATTTCTAGCTGCAGTTTCTTATTAGACCTCCATATCTACCTATACTTGAGATATGAATTTCTTACTTGTTCCTTAAACTTAGTATGTCAAAAAATAAGCTCATGATCTAGCACCTTCTCCCATGGTGGTTTAAAATATGTCCAGAAATTATCTGACATACCCTTCAAAACTGGGGCTTAATTCTACCTCCAGTGTGGCTTGAACTTAGTGACTCAATTATAATGAATAGAATAAAACCAGAAATGACAGTGTGTGACCTCAGAGAACAGATTGTATAAAGCACTTCAGCTGCCTACTTCCTTTCCCTTTCTTGGGTCACTTATTCTAGGGAAGCCAACTGCAATGTCCTCATGGAAAAGCCCATGTGGTAAGAAAGTGAGGCCTCCAGCCAACAGTCACATGAGAAAGTTTGGAAACAGATTCTCCAGCCCCAGTCAAGGATTCAGACGAATGTGGTTTTGACCAACATCTTGATTCCAAGACACTGAGCCAAAACCACATAGACACTTCTGAATTCCTGATACTTAGGAACTTAGATAATAAATATTTATTAATTTAAACCACTAAGTTTGAGACAATCTATTGTGCAAAAATAGTTAACATATTCCACACTGCTGACCTCCTAATAAACAAACATATCATATCACAGTGCTTCTTTTGGTGAAAAACTCACTATCCATCCATTACACAGAAAAAGAGGCATCACTCTTGACAACTAACTCTATTACTCATTTCCCCAATTTGAAATCCATTATTAAGGCCTATGGATTTAAGCTCCTGAATAAGTATCAAATGTGTCCACTTCTGTCTCATTTTCATTGCCTCCACACTTGTCCAAACAACCATTGTTTCTTACCTGTGTAGCCTTGTAATCTCCTGACTCTGGCACCCCTCTGATACACTCTTCACATTGTTGTCAGGATGCTCTTTTCAAAAACACTCACTAATCACCAATTCTAAGCTAGAAACACTGGCATGGATCCCTAGACAGCCAGAACTCTCCCAAAATCAGGAACAACAAAGAAAATGCACTGATACAACAGTGTCTTTCCCTAAACTGCCCATTGTTTTACTTCCTGAACAATTTGAAAGGCTAATATTTGGGGCTGGGAAACTGGTTTTTGATCAACTTGAATGTTATTGCTGATTGGAGGGCTTTGTTTTGGTTTTTAAATTTTCATACTTTCACATTAGTTTTATTTATTTCTTTATTTTTAACATGTTTATTGGAGTATAATTGCTTTACAATGGTGTGTTAGTTTCTGCTATATTACAAAGTGAACCAGCTATACATATACATATACCCCATATATCCTCCCTCTTGCGTCTCCCTCTCACCCTCCCTATCCCACCCCTCTAGGTGGTCGCAAAGCACTGAAATGATCTCCCTGTGCTATGCAGCTGCTTCCCACTAGCTATCTATTTTACATTTGGTAGTGTATATATGTCCATGCTACTCCCTCATTTCGTCCCAACTTACCCTTCCCCCTCCCCGTGCCCTCAGGTCCATTCTCTACATCTGCATCTTTATTCCTGTCCTGCCCCTAGTTCTTCAGAAACATTTTTTTTTAAGATTCCATATATATGTGTTAGCATATGGTATGTGATTTTTTCTTTCTGACTTACTTCACTCTGTATGACAGACTCTAGATCCATCCACCTCACTACAAATAAATCAATTTTGTTTCTTTATATGGCTGAGTAATATTCCATTGTACATATGTGCCACATCTTCTTTATCCATTCATCTGTTGATGGAAACTTAGGTTGCTTCCATATCCTGGTTATTGTAAATAGAGCTGCAATGAACATTATGGTACATGACTCTTTTTGAATTATGGTTTCCTCCAGGTATATGCCTAGTAGTAGGATTGCTGGGTCATATGGTAATTCTAGTTTTAGTTTTTTAAGGAACCTCCATACTGTTCTCCATAGTGACTGTATCAATTTACATTCCCACCAATGTGCAAGAGGGTTCCCTTTTCTCCACACCCTCTCCAGCATTTATTGTTTGTAGACTTTCTGATGATGGCCATTCTGACCTGTGTGAGGTGATACCTCATTGTAGCTTTGATTTGCATTTCTCTAATGATTAGTGATGTTGAGCATCCTTTCATGTGTTTGTTGGCAATCTGTATATCTTCTTTGAAGAAATGTCTATTTAGGTCTTCCATCCATTTTTGGATTGGGTTGTTTGTCTTTTTGATATTGAGCTGCATGAGCTGCTTATAAATTTTGGAGATTAATCCTTTGTCAGTTGCTTCATTTGCAAATATTTTCTCCCATTCTGAGGGTTGTCTTTTCGTCTTGTTTATGGTTTCCTTTGCTAAGCAAAAGCTTTTAAGTTTCATTAGGTCCCATTTGTTTATTTTTGTCTTTATTTCCATTTCTCTAGGAGGTGGGTCAAAAAGGATCTTGCTGTGATTTATGTCATAGAGTGTTCTGCCAGCCCAGAGATAAACCCATGCACATATGGTCACCTTATTTTTGATAAAAGAGGCAAGAATATACAATAGAGAAAACACAGCCTCTTCAATAAGTGGTGCTGGGAAAACTGGACAGCTACATGTAAAAGAATGAAATTAAAACACTCCTTAACACCATACACAAAAATAAACCCAAAATGGATTAAAGACCTAAATGTAAGGCCAATCACATTACTTTTAAATGTAATACTACATGCTCATGTTTTAAAAATTTGGAAAACGCATACATTTTTTAAAAGCTGGAAGAATCATGTTTAATTCTACCATCCTGAAATTTTGGCTTATTTTTTTTAAACGTCTCCCCCATGCTTTTAAAATCTTATTAAGAACATTCTGTGTATTAATGTAATTTTCTATTCCATTTTTGTGCTTAAGGTTATAAGATTCTTTCCATATCATTAAAAACTCTATGTAAATATCATTTTAATAGCTGCTTAACATTCTATGATATTGGAAATTTAATTTTGAAATTTGTCTTCTTGCCCAATATTAAAACTAATTATTTTACTTTTGGGGAGGGTAAATGGTGGTAGTGGTAGGGATCTGTCTCCATGGCTTGATGACAGTTTGAGGTTGCTGTTTAAATATGTAACAAAATTGCATTTATCTCTTTAGCTATGGCCTCAATCCAAAATGTAGCAGCCAATCTGCTTGGCGATTCTAGTACTTCCTAACACTATTTACTCCTTGAGGCTTTTAAAGCTAATACACTCTTGGTTTTCTAGTGGATAAGCCAATAATGCCTCTAGGATGTCATTTAGGTCAGACACCCTAAGTGAAGGGAAGAGTAGAAAGGCAAGAAGGCCCAGAGGAGGCTGTGTTAAAGCATGCAAACACACATGTGGCCCCCCCAAAACCCAAACCTAGCTGCATATTTTTCTTTACAAGGCACAGTAATTAATAATCCATAATTTATGGCTCTAATTAGTTCTTCCCTTTATCATGGAGAGAGGCTCATCCAAGCATGTCACTCTGACAAAGCTTCCATACACTGCTCCACTCAACCCCTGGATTTCCTTGCTGGGAACTCATTTTGCAAAGCCCATTAGGCTGGCAAAAGATCCAGAGCACTGGAGAGGTGGCATCCCTCCCCCATTCTGCTTTATATCATGAAGGAACAGACTAACAGAGAACAAATCTGACTGTGCCATTTAACTGAGGCCACATCTCCTTTAAGAGGACCCAGTGTCTGCCAGAGAGTAAATAAGGTGTAACTGCAACCAGGGCACATTCACCAAGAGCAGATACTCTGTATTCCAAAAGCTTTGAGACAGGTCCCCGGCAGGGGTTGGGGGGGGGGCGGCGGGGGCGCATGTCAGAAAATCAAGTGGCTCCTCATAGCACATCTCTGGATATTATACACTTTCCTAGCTCATCACGTGGTTGGCTACATGAAACCCCAACAGCCACTCTCTCTTGGAGCCTGTTGAGCACATCCAAGCATATCCCGGTCTTACAGAACTTCACCACGGCTCTTTCCATCACCAGACTGTAGCCCTGTGTAATGGCAGACTGAACATCGCTCAGTGACTAGATCCTGGGCTGAGGAGCCTGCTACTCTGTAATGCCTTTTTATGCGACTTTAAACCCTACTTGTTCACGTTTATTGAGAACTTACTATATACCGGGGATATACTCATTCAGTTAATGCTCATGGCAACTCATTGAGGTAGGTACCACTATTGTTAACCAGAGGGCCTTTGTTTTGTTCCCTACTGTATCTCCCTAAGCTTGAACTTGCCTGGCATATGCTAGGTAATCAATATTTGTTGAATGCGTGAATACCCATTTTACACATCAGAAAACTGAGGCACAGAGATAGTAAGTGGCAAAGTAAAATTCAATTCCTTGCATTCTTGTTCCAGAGCTCATACTGTTAAGCATCACTCAGTGGTATATCCTTGACCTCTGCGGAAGTTTGATATTATTTTCTTCTTTGCAGAATGGTAAATGTATCAAAAGTCCCCAAAATATTTTTGAGTTCAAGGTGCAATGTAGACACGGGGTGTTAATTACCACCGGCATAGAATTGGGGCATGAGACAGGTGTACGTGTTGATTGATGATGGCATTGTTATTACTATTATTGAAATGATCATGGCCTGCCTGCAGAGGAGACATTTATTTCTCTCCACCCTGAGCCATCCCTGAATGCTCCAAGTCCCTTTCTTATGACAGGCTGTGTCAACCTTCAGACAACTTTCACCCATAGGCCAAAGAAAATGGCCCATTTCTACAACCACAAGGACAAATACCCTTTCTTACCACCTTACCTTTGCCCTCTCAGATTGGATTTAATTTAATTTCTTTCTGATCTACAGATTGATGAAAATCTCTCATCTTCTCCAAGCCTGCCTGAGCCCCAGACTGTGGCCCAGGTGGGCCACGTGAGAGCAGAGCCCGCAGCCGCAGAAGAGAGAGGCGTTATTTACATATTTATTAGAAATTCTGTCCTACTGGCAAGAGACGCTCACTTCTGACTTTAATTCCAATAAGTAAACAACCCCATTGGCAAGGAAGAGGGGGGAAAACAAACCAGAGTAGTTTGCACAAGATAATACAGTAAAGCAGAAAAATATCCGTAGTGCAAAACCATTTGCAGTGCAAAGCAAGAGAGAGAAAAAAAATCCATCTCCAAAGCCTAGCTTAGGTTAAATACTCCAAAAGAAATAATTACAAAGTAATTCAATTATATTTGGTATCAGTTGCCTCACAGGCCAGTGGAAGACAATTAATCCCAGGGTGTCTTCTTTTTTTAAATACTCTGTGGTTTATTCAGAATTGCCCTCCAGAAGTTAACTGCACTCTGTTATCCTCTGGCTGACTGGGTCTCTTTTTCTCCCCTCATCCATTCTGGCCTGATAACGCCCCATACCAGGGAGCCATACTACCAAATTCAACCTTCTCTGACCCTACTCTCAAACTACTAGGATCCTAACATTTTGTTTAGGTGCCCTTCTGCTTCCTCTTAATTATATTGTATTGTAAGAATTGCAACAGTGGGAGAGTTTAGCATCCTATGGCTTTCTCCTGACATTCAAAATTGAGCCAACATCATCATCCCTGTGACGACACAGTGAATTAAATCCTTTTCAGCATTGCATGTCTAGCTATCCTCAGAAAAGAAATTACATTTTAGTAACATTAAAACGGACTGACTTTAATCCACAATAGCAGTGGAAGCAAAGATATGACTTAAATCCAGACTGATGTTCTAACCGGAGCTTACTCTGCAGATAAAATCACATAGAATTCTTTGCATTGCTATAGCTTCTTTCAGACAGGGATTGCAAGGTACTTTACACACAGTAATAAGCTCCACAATCTTTCTTTGATGCTGCTCCCCAGCTTTAGGAAGGGTTCATGCATCAGAAAACAGGAGTGATGGACAGAAAGGGACTGGCCCAGACAACCTCCCCAGCTGGTAGTGGTGGAGAAATGAGAACTCAGGCATCTGGACTGCAGTACTGACGATCAGGAAAATCATCATACTTCTAAACTGCAAATGTACTTCTAAAAATAAAAATTAAAAAAATTGCAGTGAGACCAAGATTGTGATTTGTTCTGTAGGAAAGGAAAAAAAAAAACAAACCAAAACAAAACAAAACAAAAACTTTTCCTCTACCTTTCTAGGTTTTCTGACTAGGGCCCTGAAACTAGACTGACAAAAGACAGCTTAACAAGATAAAAACAAGGAGGGGTTTATTAACACTTGCAGCACGCATACATGTGGCAGAAAATTAGTGATGAGTAACTCAAAGGAGTGGTTAGCACTTGGGGCTTAATAGCATCTTAACAAAGAGCAATCAATTAATGAAGAAGTGACAAAACAAAGGAAACAGTTTTAGGCTTTTAGGGGTGGAAGGGAAAGCAGATGGGGGAAACTAATGGAAGATAAGTGTTGCTTTAGGAAGGTTTGTTACATGGCTGGCTCTGGTGCCTTCTCTGGGCTGTTAAGAATCTAAAGTTATCTCCAGTGATTAAGAATCATCCTGTCCTTCCTAGTAGAGAGTTTGTCCTGTGTCTTTTGTTCTCAATGGCTTTCATCTCAAAATAATCCTTAAACCATAGTGGCATATTTTGGGGTGCCATGCTTTTAACTCTTTCAGTTCTTCAGCAATCTAGTTGACCAAAGGGCATGTGAACACAACGACTTAGAATGAAAATTATTTCTGTTATTAAACACACATGGTATTCCTTCACGGTGATTCTTATGTTCATGAAAGAAATATGTTCCCAACAATGCAATGTTGCCAAAATCTTGTTTTACAAATTACAAAAGTGGGTTTATAGGATGAAAATAATACCATTGAATGCCAACTAAATCTGTGTCCAACAGTAATAACTGCAGCTAATTCAGTGCCTATTATGGGGCAGGTACTGTTCTGAAACCTTTATATGCATTAAATAAGCTTAGCACTCCCAACAAATAACACAGATATTGATCCCATTTTCCAGACAGGTAATTGAAGCTCAGAGAGTGCAAGTAAGTTTTTCAAGTTCACACAGACTGTAAACGGTAGAGCTGGGATTCTAATTTAGGTAGTTTCGCCCCAGAATTCATGCTGAGTGTTTTCTAACATAACAGTGAGCATGAAAAATGCATCCAGGGATACATAAGGTGGGAGAGGGAAGTGGGTTCAGATGGAGTTCAGATGGAAAGTAGATGAGGGATCTTTCTTAATCTTAGACACAAAGTGGCTCCAGTTCTTGGAAGAAATCTTTGCTGGACCTTCAAATTCCCTCACCTCCAACAGAAAAGAGCCAGTGTCTTGAAATACTTAAGAGCATAGGTGCTAAGTGGGAATGAATTCCTGGTCTGCCACTTTCTAGTTGTGTAAACTTGACTTCTTTTTGCCTCCATCCCATCTTTAAAATGCAGGTAACAGTCACTGTCTCAAAAGATTATGGTGAAGGTTGAGATGATGCGTGTAACCTGCTAGAACAGTGCTTAATACTCAGTAAGTTTTAGCTAATATGATTCATAATTATTTCACAAAGACCCCTAGAGTAGGTTCATCTACCAGTCAATATGTCTTCTTTTGTGTTCCCCAAAATTAGAGAAGCAAGAACCTTGGAGTGATGGTGGGGCATGACAATACGGCTTTTAGGGCTTCATTTCTTCTTGGTGACTTGAAATGGACTTAATCAAATTTACCTTCATATCAAACCTTAAATCCTCTTCCTGCCAGCTTACTTACAGGTTAACTCCTATAATAAGGAACTGAGCCTTTTATCATACAACTGGAGAATATATTGAAGAGGCAAACTCCTGCGATTGAAAGGCACCCACTGACTCATGAGTGCTGGTGAGCAAAACAAACCACTTTCTTCTCTTATAGAGTTTTTTGTCTAATGGCTGACAGACTAATACATGATGATCACACAAATAAGGGCAAAGTTACAACTGTGATGAATATTACAAGATAACATTACAGAAGTTGGGAGAAATGCTGTTCCTGGCAAAAAAAAAAGCAGCATGTGCAGAATGATGGGAGGGAATGTAGCAAATCAGTGGAACATGCCCAGTGTGATTGAATGCAGGCTGAAAGTGAGGGGGAGAACTTGGAAAAGATGAGACACTCTAGATATAGGTAGAGGCCAGTCCACAAAGATTTCAAGCCTTTTCTTGTGAGCAAGGTTTGAAGTAAGGATAGCACTTAAGATTTTCTTTTTAAGAAATCATTCTGCCTCTTTTAATCCAGTATCCATAACATCAATAGACAGGCATTTAAATAGCCAGTTAAAAAAGGGATATTCTCCCAGTGCCTGAAGTTCTTTCCCAACTTCCTTTGTTTGTTTACTCATTCTTTCATTAGCTATTATTGAACACCTACTCTGTATGAGAATATTTTATTAGAGGACTTATGAAATTGATTAAATATACACTGTCAAGTGGGGAAGTCAGGTTAGAAAGATAAATTATGATAAAGTGTGATAAGAGCTAAGAGAGAGGGACCACCGATAGAGGATGGGATAACTGAAAGGTACTAAGTCCTGCCTTGGAAGAGGGAAAGCTTCATGTAATAGCTGGGTTGGTCCTTGAACAATTAATGTGAATTTATCAGGAAGAAAAAAGTGGGATATATTTATTGAGGAAAATGCAGAAAAAAATACAAAAAAGACATCAAATCATACATAATTCTTCAATTTAGATCCTAGGAAGTTTAATGAAAATATCAATTAAAATTTTTAAAAGAGTGCCCTTTAAGTCCTCAACTCACCAGTGCATTGTATTTCAATAGTTTGTAAAGAATTTTGTAAAATTCAAAGCATACCCGCATACTTTCCCACAGGAACAACATTATCACAGGAGTCCAAATTCCCAGGCCAACCTGTAGTAGTTGGTTTAAATATATACATATTATATTATATTACATAGAATATAAATATAAATTTATATAATTTATATTTACATGTAAATTTCATATAATTTACAGGTTATGGTATTAATTACCTTGCTTGTAACAAATTACCCCATTTGTTACAAAGCATTTATTGTTTCACAGTTTCTGTAGGTCAGGAATCTGTGCACAGCTTAGCTCAAAGTTTTCTGTAAGTTTGCTATCAAGGTGTCAGCTGGGCTACAGTCTCACCCATGGGCTTGACTGGGGAGGAATTTGCTTCCAAGCTCATTCACATGGTTGTTGGCAAGATTCAGTTCTTCATGGGTTGTTGCACTGAGGGCCTCAGTCCCTTGATGGCTGTTGGCTGGAGGCCTCCCTCTGTCCCTTGCCATGTGGACCTCTCCACTGGGTATCTCACAACTTGGCAGCTGGTTTCATCAGAGTGAGCAAGTGAGAAGAGCAATAGAGAGGGTACAGGCAAGATGGAATCTAAAAAGTGACATTTCATCAATTTTTCTATGTTATAGATATATATTTTTTAGAAGGAAGGCTATATTCAGTCCACATACAGGGGAGGGAATTACCTAAGGGCATGAATGTTAGAAACAACCTTCTCTCTCTCTATCTATCTCTCTCCTTCTCTCTAGATGTCTATCTATGTACATTTACATATCTCTCTAGCTCTCTCTCTAGATATGTATCTATATAGATAGTATAGCTATGATGTCTGTTTCCAGTAGAATAATTTTTTTAATGAATGGTTTTGCCGAAACCCATTGTCCAAAGTAGACACAGGTTTTGCTGCAGTGATGGGGCAGGAGAAGTGGAGGTGGAGGCCTGGCCTGTAAGGATCTGAAGATACAATCTAAAAATTCCTAAACATTTGAACTACTAGCGCTCCCCTGAAAATAAGAGGGGAATAAGGGGTCTTACTAAGAAAGACGGAATCCATTCAATGTTTGTTGGAACTCAGAGTTGGTCCAAGTTACAACTTTGAGAAAGGTACCATTAATTTTGGCATTGTCTTGGTGGACATTTTTTTTTTCCAGTTCCTACTGCTTTGGCTCTAGACAAGTCCTGTGTTCATGCTGCTTTATCTCAGTCTCAGCTATATGCTTGACATCTTGAAGCTTGAAGCTCAAGATTTACTTTACTTTTCCAGTTCAATGCTACCCTCCCCCATTTTCAACCCACCCTTCAAATATCACTCCATTGTTTGAACACAAGGGAATCACTGGTATAGGATGGGGCAGAGCACCTTACTAATCAAAGTTACATTAAGAGAGGGATGACGGATTGAATGCCATTCTATGTGTTTTATAAATGGATGTCTAATTTATGGAAATCCAGTTAGTGCAACGAATGGAAGTAAGGTTTTTCAGGTTGTTGAGAAAAATTTTTGGTAGATTTAAGACTATATGTGAAGTTTGTAAGAGGATCATTTTCTTTAAGTTGCTATTATTGGAACTTAAATTCTGAATCTGGAGATTATCTAAGACATTGTGCTTTAACCCAATTTCCACCCTTCAAATTTCCAGGAGAGTGATATCAGGGATTTCAGCTATTATATCAAGAAGAATAAACACTGGCTACCTCCTAATCCCCAATTCCCACCCCTTGGAATGTCTTATGTGAGGAAATAAACTCTAGTACTTCCTTCCTTCTACTAGGAATGAACCACAGGTCAAGGTATTGGGAAAGGTGATTTTGAAGCTTTTACTGGGCAGTTTCCAGGGGATAGA
Source organism: Grampus griseus (assembly GCF_964374135.1). Lineage (NCBI taxonomy): Eukaryota > Metazoa > Chordata > Mammalia > Artiodactyla > Delphinidae > Grampus > Grampus griseus. The sequence goes on from NC_139017.1 coordinate 44,735,801, forward strand.
TGGCTGGGTAACTTGAAAAAATACACACTCATGGGACCTTTTTCTTATGTTCCCAAAGACAAGGGGGTAAACTTTAGAAGCGGAAAATAAATTGTGTAGAAGTGGTGGTGACTGGGGGGTACTTGTGGGTCAGGGCGGTTCAAGGGACAAATAACACTATTCTGCTTTAACGTAATTTAAAACACAATCCCGTTTAGGCAAGGGTGTCTGTAAATTATGTTGTATTTAGGGAAATAATACCCAGGTAGAGAGAACTAACATTCCCTTTTCATAGAGTTAATCTAGATTTAGGAATTGTATTATGATGAATGACCTGGGCCTAAGGCGGTAATGAAATGGATCCTTACATCAGATCAATTCCTGTGGTGTTGATCCTTGAAGAATAATGAGGGATTTATATTGTAGATAATTGAAGGAGGCATTTTTGAAAGTAAGGCAGACTTGAGGAGAAGAGAAACAAGCCTATAAACAGGGTGGGAACAAATGTAGAACTTCTATTAAATGCTTCTGAGCTTTTCCCTTGGATATGAAAACAGATTTTTTTCCTTTCTCTCTCTTACACTGCAACTCACTTTAGTTACTCCCCACCTCAAATTGTTTCTCAAGTTGGATACAGTACCATGGTCTTATTTACAGCATTATGGGGAATAGGGAGAAACACACAGAAGTGATCTTCCCCACATCCAACTTTCTGTTGAGAGCTGTGTGGAGCAGGAACATCATTTTGAGAGATACCGTAGCAGGGAAGTAAGTCAGAGCGATGCTCAGTAAAACTAAGTGAGGAGGGAGGGAGGGTCAGGTGGTATAGAAAAGCACCTGTCAGATGGACCACTCGGGAGCAGCTCTACTGTTACTTGTTGTATCAGTCAGACTTTGGCCAGAAAAGCAGAGCCAGCAGAACATACATACAAGAAGAATCACTGCTTCTGGTCTAGTGGATAGAGCTAGGAAATAAATGTATGAAAGCTAACTAATGCATGCATACATCTATTTTTACCTAGCCAGCTAGCTAATCTATCTAATTAAAAAAAAAAAATGCATGAGTTGGGGAATTCCCTGGTGGTCCGGTGGTTGGGACTCCTCGCTTCCACTTCAGGGGCCGTGAGTTCCATCCTGGTCGGGGAACTAAGATCCCACATGCCGCGTGGTGTGGCCAAAAAAAAAAAAAAAGAAAGAAAAAAAAGAAATGGGATTGTTAGTTCATATAGTACACAATTATCCTTCCCCAATGCTGTGTTATTTAAAAAAGAAAAAATAATGCATGAGTTTATATGGATAGCTTTGACTCCAATCCAGGACCACAGGGTTCATTTTAGTTTTTCCCCTTTCCTTATTTGTAACTTCCTTCTTGACAATGAGAAACCTAGCTCTAATTAGATAAAATATATTTACTTATTTTTTCAACTCAGTGTATTAATATTTTCTGTATTAACCCATACCCCTCTGAGAAACAAATTACCCATTAGAGTATAATGTTTCTGAATAGTTCTTTTGTCTTTAAGTATCCAGTGAAAATGTTACTTTCCTAAGTTACTTAGGTCATCTACTTTCTTCCCCCTTCCCCTTAGTGAGGTCATGTGATTCATTTGAAATAATTTAAATTCATCCTTCAATCTGTCATGACCTGGAATCCATCCTCCCTTCCCAACAATTTGACAGTTTAGAAAAACAAAGAAGAAAACTAATATGGTAAAAGTCCTTCTTTTTGGTGAAGAGCTGTATGGGTTTTGACAAATGTATAGATCCATGTATCCACCACCATATTTGCATACAGAATACCATTGGCTCCCAAATTTCCTTGTATTGCTTTTTAACAGACAACTGCTCCTCCCACCATATAACCTCTGGAAACCACTGTTCTGTTTTCCTCCCTTAAGGTTTTCCTATTCCCATATAAATGGAATCATATAACATGTAACATTTTGAGTTTAGCTTTTTTCACTTAGCAAAATGCATTTAAGATTTGTCCATGTTGTTTGTGAATCACTAGTCTGTTCCTACTCATTGCTGTAGAGTGTTCTATTGCACAAATGTGCCACTGCTTGTTTATCCATTTTCTGGTTGATGGGCATCTGGATTGTTTCCAATATTTGGTGAATTTGAATAAAGCTGCTACACATTTTCATATACATGTTTTTGCAGGTACATAAATTTTCATTTCTTTTGGGTGGCTTGAAATATCTTTAACTTTAAAAGAATTGCCAAACTGTTTTCCAAAGAGGCTGTAATATTTTGCATTCTCACCAACTATGTAATAAGTTCCAGTTGCTTGGCATCCTTCTAGGTACTTGGTGCTGCCATTAAAAAAATAATAATAACCATTTTAGTAGGAGTGTAGTGGTGTCTCATGGTAATTTTAACTTGCATTTCCCTATGCTAATGACATTGAACATCTTTTTGTAGGCTTATTTGCCACCCTCGTCCCTTCTTTGGTGATGTGTCTGTTCAGATCTTTTATCCATTTTTAAAATTGGTTTGCTTAATTTCTTATTGTTTAGTTTTGAGAGTTCTTTATATATTCTGGTTAGAAATTATTCACCAGAAATGTAATTTGCAAATATTTTCTCTAAGCTATGGCTGTCTTTTGTAAAGCAAATATTTTCATTTTGATGAAGTACAATTTATCAAGTTTTTAAATTTATAGATCATGCTTTTGGTGACATAACTAAAATTCTTTGTTCACACATTATTTCTCCTAAATGTTTTATATCTATAATCTATTTAGAGTTAATGTTTGAAGTATGGCTCAGATTCCTTCTTTCTTTTTCTGGGACAGGGACATATAGACATCCAACTGTTCCAGCACTGTTTGTTGAAGACACTATACTTTCTCCATTGAATTGTATTTGCACCTTTACCAAAGTCAGTTGACTGTTTTTATTCATGTGGATCTAATTCTGGTCTCTCTTTATCTGTTCTATTGATTTATGTGTTTATCCTTTTACCAATACCACATTGTCTTGATTACAACTTTAGAGTATATCTTGTGATAGAGGAACGTGAGTCCTTTGGCTTTGTTCTTCTCTTTTAAAATTGTTTTGGCTATATTAGTTCCTTTGTCTTTCCCTATAAATTTTAGAATCGCCTTGTTAATATTTACAAAAGAACCTACTGGGATTTTATTTGGGGTTTTCAATTGAACTGGGGATAATTGACAACAATACTGAGTCTTAAAGCCATTAACATGGTGTGACCCTAAATTTATTTAGGATTTCTTTAATATTTTTCACCAGTATTTTGCAGATTTTAGCATACAGGACCTACACATAAATTTTTAGACTCATATCTAAGTTTTTTTGGATGTTATGATAAATAGCATTATTTTTAAAATTTTGAATTCCAGTTGTCCATTTTCTATCTTGTGACTTTGCTAACCCCTTTCATTAGTTCGAGAAGGATTTCTGTAGACTTCTTTGGGGATTTTCTACATAGACAGTCATGCCATTTTTTAAATACAGCTTTTGTTTTTTGGGGGTTTTTTTGGCCACACCATGAGGCATGTGGGATCTTAGTTCCCCAGCCAGGGAAGCTTCTACTTCCCAGCAGTGGGAGCACTGAGTCTTAACCACTGGACCCCTAGGGAAGTCCCTTAAATACAGTTTTATTTCTTCCTTTCTTGATGTGCAAGCCTTTTATATCTTTTCCTTGCTTTATTGCACTAGTTAGGACTTTCAGTATGATGTTGAGAGAGAGAACAGCCTTACTTTGTGTTTTATAATAGGGTAAAACAATTCAGTCTTTCATCATTTAGTGTAATATAGCTGTAGCTGCTGGATATTCCATGTATACTTTGTCAGGTTAGGAAAGTTCTCATTTATTTCTAGTTTGCTGATAGTTTTTTTTTTTTTTTTTTAGCATGAATAGAGATTGAATTTTGTCAAATGATTTTTCTGCATCTATTGAGGATCATATATTTTTTCTTTTCAATTTCATTGCTTTCTGGTATTATTTTTATTACTTAATTTACTCTTGATTTGGGTTTAGTTTGCCCCTTTTTTTTAGTTTCTTAAGGTAAAAGCTTAGATTGTTGATTTGAGATCGTTCTTCTTTTTGTTTAACCATTTTATGCTATATGTTACATTTTAACTATTTTATGTTATAGCCATTTTATGCTATACATTTCCATATAATCATTTTTTTAGTTACATCTCACACATTTTGTGCTGTTGTATGTTCACTTTCTTTTACCTCAAAATATTTTTAAAATTTGAGATTTTCTTTTCCACCCATGGGTTATTTAGGATTGTGTTGTTTATTTACCAAATATTTGGAGATTTTCTAAATAGCTTTCTGTTATTTATATCTGGTTTAATTCTTTTATGGTTTGAGAACATCTTTGTATGACTTTCTATTCATTTCAATTTATTGAGGTGTATTTTGTGAGTCATATGGTCTATCTTGGTGAATGTTTCATGTGTACTTGAAAAAGAAAGTGTATTTTGCTGTTGTTGAATGGAGTGTTTCATAAATGCCAATTAAGTCTATTTGGTCGATAATGTTCAGGGCTCCTGTATTCTTACTAGTTTTCTCTCTGCATGTTTTATCTATCAGTTATTGAAAGAGTAGTGATAAAATCTTCAGCAATTTTGGATCTATCTATATTTCCTTTCATTCTATTTGTTTTTGCTTCATGTATTTTGAAACTCTGATGTTATGGGCATAAATGTTTAGGATTGTTATTTTTTCTTGGGAAAATTGATTCGTTTATTATCAAGTAATATCTCTCTTTAGCCCTGACATCTATTTTGTTTGATATTAAAATAGCTATTTCAGACTTGCTTTTTGGTTAGTGTTTGCATGATATATCTTCTCTTTTACTTTTAACTTATATGTATAGTTATACTACACTTATATTTATATTTAAAGTTAGTTTCTTGAGGAAAACATATAGTTGGTGCTTGCCTTTTGATCTAATCTAACAGTCATTTTTAACTGGTGCATTCAGACATTCATATTTAATGCAATTATTGATATGGTTGGATTAAAATCTACCATCTTGCCAGTTGTTTTCTATTTCTTCCATCTGTTCTTTATTTCTTTTTTCTTTATCTGCCGTCTCTTGGGTTAATTGAGCATTATTATGATTCAATTTTGTTTCCTAAGTTGACATTATTTCTACCACTTTTAAAGTGTTTTTAGTGGTTGCCTTAGGGTTTACAATATACAACTTTAATTGCATAAAACTTTTTGGTAGAAAGTAGCCCACAACTAAAAAATATATATAAAACCACTGAGCTTCATTATAGGTGATATAATTCATATTTATTGAATGTTTATCATGTGCCAGGTATTATTCTAAACCCTTGCATGTATTAACTAATTTATTCCTCTTAACAACATTAAAAAAAGTATAACCAACTGTTATCCCATTTCACAGATAAAAAAATTGAAGCACAAAAGGTTAAGTCATTTTCCCATGGTTACAAGCATAGTTGGTCTCCCAAGCTTATGCTTAAAAGCATTATGTTATATTTCTATGGGCTAGACTAGGACACTGCAACTTAAATTTTGAGACCAAAACCATCAACTTACAAAATATCTTTTGAGAGTATTTCCTCCAAATACACAAAAGGAAGTTGACTTTTAGAGGTAGTGGGGGTTGAGAAGAAATTGATGCTTAGCTTATATTTCTATGTGCTGAATTTTATAAATCAAGTACGTTTAAGTTATTGGAATCATAAAATGATTGCAATTTTTATGATTTTTTTTTTTTTTTTTTTTTTTTTTGCAGTACGCGGGCTTCTCACTGTTGTGGCCTCTTCCGTTGCGGAGCACAGGCTCCGGACGCGCAGGCTCGGCGGCCATGGCTCACGGGCCCAGCCGCTCTGCCGCATGTGGGATCTTCCCGGACTGGGGCACGAACCCGTGCCCCCTGCATTGGCAGGCGGACTCTCAACCACTGTGCCACCAGGGAAGCCCTATGATTGCATTTTTAATCCCTTAATTTTAAAACTGAGAGCTTACTCAGATATCATCTAATGTTCTCATTGTTTTGATAGGGGCAATGAAGCCCCAAGAAATTACATTTCTTATCTAAAATCATAGAGCTAATAATTTGTGACAGAGTCAGAACTTGAACCCATTTTCAAGCCTCTGCCCCAGAAATTTACCATATCCCTCCTCTGTGCTCCTATACTATTTATGCTTACTTCTAATCATTGAACATGTTACACTATAGTCTACTTGTTCTTTTATATATTTGCATCCTCTACCAGTATTTAAATTGTTTGAATGGTCATTTTTATTTGACTAAGTATCCTGAGCAACTGTCATACAGCATGACACATTGTAAACACATTTTTTTTTAAAGTTTGTTGAATGAAAAGTCCTATTTTGGTTGTAGTCAAGAACTCTGCTCTTAGCATCATTTGATATGCCGTGAAAGACAAGGAACCATCACTAGTCTTCCAGCCTCCAGAAGGGTGTTACTCAGTCTCAGGATGAGACTTTGAATTTCTCTTTCACAGAAATTAGAACTATTTCAGGAAAAGCAGAAGAATATCAGAATTTTGTTGCACTCACTCCTGAATAATCTATAGCTCTTTTCTTCTATAAAATGCAAACCAGGATGACTCTTATATCTTGATTATAAGCAAAGACTCCCAGAGGACCAACATGGCATGTGAGGCCCTTCACAGTGTTACTCCTATCTACCCCTTAGCCAAATCTCCAGCCACACAACCCTTAGTTACTTCTTGTTCCTAGAATGCTCCCTACTGGTTTATTTTTTTAACTTTATTGAGGAATAATTGACTAATATAATTGTATATATTTATAGTGTACAATGTGATGATTTAACATATGCATGAATTATAGAATAATTACCAAGAGCAAGATAATTAGCACATCCATCACTTCACACAGTGAAAAAATCAGAATTTTTTTTTCAGATTTCAAGTATAAGTGATACCACACAGTATTCTTCTTTTTCTGTCTGGCTTATTTCACACAGCATAATGCACTCCAGGTTCATCCATGTTATCACAAATGATCGGATTTCCTTTTATATGGGTGAATTTTATGTCTATATCTATACATTTTCTTCTAGGAGTTTTATGGTTTCAGGTCTTACCTTTAAGTCTTTAATCCATTTTGAGTTAATTTTTGTGAGTGGTGTAAGATAGGGGGGTATAGTTTCACTCTTTTGCATGTGAGTATAGAGTTTTCCTAACACCATTTATTTTTATTTAATTTTTTTTTTTGGTTTTGAACCTTTAATGAGAAAAATATGTATATGATATCGAGCTCAAGAACACTTTGTGTTTCATGTGTCACTGGGCCAAGGGTTGGGGATACAGAGAACAGAACTAACAAACAGGATATACGTAAACAAAGATACACAAGGTCACAGAATGAGAAACTTGTGCTTAGCACTGTTTTAAGTCTAGGCTACCTCATCACTCAGCAACATTTTGGGGATCCCACGTCTGATGGAGAATAGAAATCCAGACTCTGGGCATTGCAGGATGCCCTCCAACACATCCACCTCTAGCAGCACATGGTGCATATTTCTCAGAAAATTCTCCTTATGTTTATGTCCTTGAATTGGCTTTTTGGGCACCGTGAAGAGATGCAAGGTGTCTGAAGCCTCCAGAAGCACTGCCCACTCCACTTTAGGTATCATTCCCGCCACAAAGTCGGGGTTGGACTCCACAGGGTTAATGCGGACTTCAGTGGTCTGGAGGCACAGGGCGAAGCCACAGGCCCCAATTCCCTGCACAGGCAAACTCAGCAGGTTGTGGGTGAGCAGCTTCATGTCAACTCAATGCCTCCTAACACCATTGATTGAACAGACTATTCTTTCCCCATGGTGGGCTCTTGGCACTCTTGTCAAAAGTTAGTTGACCACACATGCGTGGTTTTATTTCTGAGATGCCTATTCTGTTCCATTGGTCTATGTGTCTGTTTTTATGCCAGGACCATACTGTTTTGATTAATATAGGTTTATAACAGTTTGAAATCAGGAATTGTGACGTCCTTCCGCTTTGTTTTTCTTTCTCAAGATTGCTTTGCCTATTTGGGTCTTTTGTGATTCCATACAAAATTCAGGATAGATTTTTCTATTTCTGTGTATATTACCATTGGGATCCTGTTAGGGATTGCACTGAATCTGCAGATTGCTTTGGATGGTATTAACATTTTCACTATATTAATTCTTCCAATCTAAGAACACAGGCTATCTTTCCATTTGTTTGTATTTTCTTCAATTCCTTTCATCAATGTCTTATAGTTTCAGTGTACAGCTCTTTCACCTCACTGATTAATTTATTCCTATGTATTTTATTTTTGATACTATCGTAAATGAGATGGTTTTCTTACTTTCTCTTTCAGATACTTCATCGCTAATGTGTAGAAATGCAACTGATTTTTGTATGTTGATTTTGTACCCTGCAACTTTACTGAATTCATTTATTAGTTCTGACATGTTTTTGGTGGCACCTTTAAGGTTTTCTATATATAAGATCACATCACCTGCAAACAATTTTACTTTTTTCTTTTTGATTTAGATGATGTTTTATTTCTTTTTCTTGCCTAACTGCTGTGGCTAGGACTTCCGGACTTTGTTGAATAGAAGTAGCAAGAATGTGCTTCTTTGTCTTGTTCTTGATTTTACAGAAAAATCTTTTAACTTTTCACCATTGAGTATGATGTTAGTTGTGGACTCTTCATATTTGGGTTTTATTATGTTGAGATTATATATTCCTTCTATACTTAACTTGTTGTGAGTTTTTTTTTTTAATCATGAAAGGATGTTGAATTTTGTCAAATGCTTTTTTTCTGTATCTATTAATATGGTCATGTGATTTTTATCCTTCATTCTGTTGATGTGTTATATCACATTTATTGATTTGTAATTTTTTTGTTTTTTTAGTGGCAAGTGATTCTTTTTATTATTTCTAAGGGATCTTGGTTTTATTGGCAATAAAAGATAATTAATTGGCACCTCTTTTTTTTAAATTAGAGTATAGTTGCTTTACAATATTGTCTTAGTTTATACTGTACAGCAAAGTGAATCAGCTATATGTATACATATATCCCCTATTTTTTGGATTCCCTTCTCATTTAGGTCACCACAGTGCACTGAGTAGAGTTCCCTGTGCTATACAGTAGGTTCTCATTAGTTATCTATTTTATACATAGTATCAATAGTGTACATATGTCAATCCCAATCTCCCAAATCATCCCCCCACCCTTTCCCTCTTGGTATCCATATGTTTGTTCTCTACGTCTGTGTCTCTATTTCTACTTTGTAAATAAGATCATCTATACCAGTTTTTCCAGATTCCACATACATGTATTAATATATGATATTCGTTTTTCTCTTTCTGACTTACTTCAATCTGTATGAGTCTCTAGGTCCATCCATGATTTAATTATTTTTTAAACAGGACAGAGATTCCTTCTGCCATCAGATGTCTTTCTGATTGACTGAACTGCACCTGTGGTCTTTGAAGAATACCTTAATTTAAAAAAATATTTTATTGCTAAAAAAATGCTAAACATCATAAGAAATTTCAGCAAGTCATAATCTCTTTGCTGGTGGAGGGTGTTGCCTCAGTGTTGAAGGGTGGTTGTTTGATTTGCAAATTTTGAACCATCCCTATTTCTCAGGCATAAATTCCACTTGATCATGGTGTATGATCCTTTTAATGTGCCATTGAATTCAGTTGCTAGTATATTGTTGAGAATTTTGCATCTATGTTTATCGGAGATATTGGCCTGCAATTTTATTTTCTTTTAGCATCCTTGTCTGGCTTGGTATCAGGGTAATGTTAGCCTCATAAAATGAGTTTGAAATTGTTCCTTCTTCTTTAATGTTTTGGAAGAGTTTGAGATTTTGTTTTCTTAACATATTCAGCCATTTTTTGTCTTTTAGTTGAAGAATTCAAGCCATTTCCGTTTAGAGTAATTATTGACAGGTGAGAACTTACTATCATCATTTTGTTAATTGTTTTCTGATTGCTTTGTAGGTTCTTGCTCCTTTCTTCCTCTCTTGCTGTCTTTCTTTTCAAATTGATAATTTTTTGGTTATGGTTTGTTTTAATTCTTTTCTCTTTATCATCTGTGAACCTATTATAGATTTTTGCTGTGATTACTATGAGGCTTTCAAAATACAGCTTATAGTTATAACAGTCAATTTTAAGCTGATAACAACTTCAACTGCATAAAAAACTTCCACACATTTACTTGCCCCCTTGACATTTTATGTTGGTGCTGTCACAATTTACATCTTTTTATATTTGCATCCATTAACAAAATATTGTAGCTATATTTATTTAACACATTTGTCTTTAAACTATATGCTAGAGTTCTAAGTGATTTACTCACCACCATGGTAGTATTAGAATATTTTGAATTTGACCATATATTTACCTTTACCAGGGAACTTTATATTTTCATCTGTTTTCATGTTACTAACTAGTGTCCTTACATTTCAGCTTAAAGAACTCACTTTAGTGTTTCTTATAAGGCAGGTAAAATAGTGATAAATTCCTCTAGCTTTTGTTTGTCTGAGAAAGTCTTTATCTCTTTGCTTGAAGGACAACCTTGCTGGGTAAAGTGTGCTTGGATGGTAGTTTTTCCCTTTGACACTTTGACTATATTATCTCATTCTTTCTCAGGCTGCAGGGTTTCTGCTGAGGAATCTACCTATAGCCTTATTAGGGTTCCCTTGAAAGTGATGAGTCTTCTTTTCTCTTGTTGCTTTCAAAATTTTCTGTTTGACTTTGACTTTTGAGAGATAGATAGATTATAATGTCTCTCCATGAAAATCTCTTTGGATTGGATATGTTTGGGGGTCTTTAAGCTTCACGTTTGCCATATCTCTGCCCTGATTTGGGAAGTTTTCAGCCATTATTTCTTTAAATAAATTTTTGTTTTCTGAGACTTCCAGAATCTGAATAGTGTTTCAATTGACAGTATCCCATAATTCATGTAGGCTTTCTTCACTTTTTTTAAACTCTTATTTCTTTTTTATCCTCTGACCAGATAATATCAAGAGATCTGTCTTCCAGTTCACAATTTTTTTTTCTGCCCAATTGAACATGATGTAGCAGCTATGTACTGCATTTTTAAATTTTATTTATTATATGCTTCAGCACCATAATTTCTGTTTGGTTCTTTTTTATGATTTATACTTTTTGTTGAATTTCTTGTTCTGTTGGTGTATTGTTTTCCTGGGTTCATTGAGTCATCTATCTGTGTTCTCTTGAATCTCACTGAGCTTTCTTAAAATAATTATTTTTAATTGTTTTTCAGGTAATGTGCAGATTTCCATTTCTTTGGGGTCAGGTACTGAAAATCTAAGTATTCCTTTGGTGATGTAATGTTTTCTTGTGTTTTGTGTTTCTAACAGCTTTGCATTGATGTCTGTACATTTGAGGAGGCAGTTACCTCCTCACCTTTTCAGACTGGCATCCCTGGGGAAAGACTTCCACCTGAAGGTGGCTGCAAGTTTGGCTGGGTGGGGTGTAGTATCTCTAGTTCTTGGGAGGGCAAAACAGCATAATCTATTTGAAGATTCAACAACTGAAGTTAATGTTGGTGAACAATGCAGAGTTCTTCAATAGCAAGGCTGAAGCAGCCCCATGGGTGGTGGTGGCAGCTAGAGCTATAGGGATCTTTGGAGACAAAGGCTTCTGAGGTTTTCCTATTCTCCATTTTTGCCTGGGGGAAGAAGTTCTAGCTGAGGGAATCTCTTGGTGCCAGATCTAGCACACTGGTGCTCAGGGCAGCAGTAGAGCCAAGGGCTGGGATCAGGTGCACGTAAAACTACCACTGTGCTTGGGTTTTGGGATGCAGGTGTAGTTGCTGTGGTGGTGGCACCAGCATATGAGGTGAGGGCTTGTGCAGATCTTCTGTGGAGCTGGAGACTGTGTCTCGGGGTCACTGCAGTGAGTCAGACTTAGGGATAGTGGGTGGAGAAGAAGATTGGCATGAGCCTTGGGATGACTGGGTGCAATACTGGCTTGGAACTAGAGCCAGAGAGCAGTAGCACACCCTGGGGATAATTGGTCAAAGTCCCAATTCTGGCCCCAGTTGTAGAGCAGCCCAGTGATGATGGGATGAAGCTGTGATTTAAAGCCCCGGGCAGTCACAGATCAATAGCAGCATGACCCCAGTGATGGATCATTAAAACTGTGTGTTGGGACCCAGGGGTCAGGCTATAGAGAAGAAGTAGTGCAGACCTGGTTATGGTGGGTCAAAGCCCCAACTTAGGACCCATGGGCAGGGCACAGAGCAGCAGCAGCTCAGCCCCAGTAATGATGGGTCAAAGCTGTGACTTGGGACCTGAGGGCAGGGTGCAGAGCAACAGAAGCTCTGCATGCTGTGGCATCCTGATACTAGATTGTGGAGCGCAGCAGAGACTAGGGACCCTGGGGGCAAGTCTCACCACTGGAACAGCTTCATCCCTGAGGAGAAGACGCAGCAGTATGAACTTTAGGCAGTTCTGTCAACTAGGTTCAGCACTGGTGACAAATGTGGGGGTCCTCGGTAACAAAGGCTGCAAACATCTATGGTGGGTAAGTCTTTCTGGAGTTCTCCTGCTCTCCTTTTCCCCAAGGGGTGAAATCCCTCCAAGGATTCTTCTTGGCACTGAGCTGCTCTGGACTGGTGGATTGGGTGACACAGGTAAAATATTTCCTATGCTTTGCTATGTGACCATCCTCAGGTTTTGAGCTCCACAGGATTTCTGCTGCTTCTTCATTTTAGTCCAGAGCTTCCCCAGAGCTATCTTCATTGGTTTGTAGCTATTTATTTATTGTTTTTATTGATTTTGTGGAAGGAATGAGCAGTGGGGTTCCCTAGGCCTCTATCTTGCTGACACACACCTCTATTCATTTACGATCCTTTCCTTTGCTCATTTAGCCTCTCCCGCAGCAATACTTTGACAACTTTTGTGTGGTTAACTTCTCCTAAGCCTCAATGATCTGTTTCTGTGTAAACTCCTTGCCAGCAATGAAGTTGTTTTACTAATTATGGTGATTCTTGTATTGAGTCTGGCCTAAAGAAACATTTGTTGGATATTCAGAAGGTAGCACAATATGGTGGCTACAAAACCAGGTTATGGGTTTCAAATTGCAGCTTTACTATCTAGTAGCTGTATGACATGTAAGATAACACCTCTCTAAGCCTAATTTTCCACATCTGTACAGAGATGAGGTTGATAGTAATGATTTCATAGGGTTGTTGTGAAGTTGAATGAAGACAATACATGTGAAGCATCTTGAAAGTGATGGGTATACATATAGTCAATATTTAGCTAATATTATCCCATTGTTATTATATCATCATCATCAATCACAATATGAAAAAACTGAAGTGTGGAAGGAGAGCTACAATGACACTTCATTTCATATTCTTAAATGCATAATCTTGTTTTAAAAAAGGTGGCACAAGGGAATAATTCACTTGGTAAACCTAAAGCTCTTTAGGCCACCTGAACCAAGGACACTTAAAAATAAAGGCTGTGATTTTTGAACCAAAGACCAGAAGGAAAATTAGATGAGTTTTTACACAAGCTTGGGTATGGGAAAGAACCATTTCAGTTACAAACCTGTGTTTTATAAAAGAAAATCTTTGTAAAGTGGGGAAGTGTCTGTAGCTCAGGACCCAGGAGGCCCCAATTACTGGATCTCTGGGAAGGAGACAGAAGTGTCAGAGGGTTGACGGAAAACAAGCTCTCAGAGGCTGTTTCCAAAAACCTGCTCAGATGGATCAGGACTCTAGAACCGGGTGATGTTTACCACCTGGGGCCTGACAGGATGCTCCAAAGAACCAGAGAGCCAGAGCCAGGAGTCTAAGGTCAGGTGTTTCTGGAGGAAGGTGTGGAAAACTTGGGAGACTGACGTTTCTTGTTTTTCTATTGCTTTCCTGCACCTCCCAGAGGCTTAGTATACTACTCAAGACACATTGATTTCCTGCATGTTCTTACTCAGTGGGCGAAGGCCTCTAGGAGAGAGAGACAAACACACACTGTGAACAATGAGAAAAATACAATGAAAGTAAAACAATGCCTGTGCTCACTTTGTACCAGATCACGTACAGATCCCTGAGGAGGACAGTGGCTGCACCAAAGCCATAGAGGATGAGCCTTTTCAAAGACTGTGCTGCTCATTGGGCTTCACGTGGGCCATCCAGAGCCCTGAGCTTCTCACCACTGCCACTTCTAACCATTGCTCTGTTCCCTGGAGTTCTCCCAGAGAGAGAGAACCCTGTGGAAAGGCTTGGTGCATTAGAGAGGAGGGAGGGGGAAGGGTGGATAAAAAGTGAGGTGGGATTTCTTGGCTGAAATGAGTTTTCAATTTCTTGGTGAATCTCAGTTACACACACTTTCCCTGAGGCCTGTTACTTCAGAGAATCAAAACTCTGCCGTCATTTCTAACAGAGTGGAAATTCTTAGATTGTCAGTTTACCTCTTTTTAGGAGAGCTTTTGTCCCCAGGAATGTTTAACTAAAAGAGAGGATTACAAGAACCCCCTGTGAAAGGCATACCCTCTCCTCACCTTTTCAGTCACAGAGTAAACATTTTCCAGACATACTGGAGCAAGTTTTCTTAACTCCACGGTTTAACATCAGTTCTCAGTAGGTGCTCAATAAATAACTATTGAATGAATAACTTTGATGATCTGCTACATGCAAGATAACTTTCAAGGATTGAAAAGCAGTTAAGATTAATAAAAAGAAACTCCTAGTTAATATGGTGGGCTAAGCAGAAATGGAAAACTTCTTATCTGGCCCCAAACACATAGAAATGCTGAATAAGATAGAACACAAATCTTCCTTAAAAATACATAGCTGAAATTGAAAGCACAAAGGGGAAAAAAATCACCAAGTCCTAGAAATGAAAAGGAAACTCAAAGCCAGAATAGTAGAATTAAATTTGCTGTGGGGATAAATGAACCAAATATGCACCTAATGGGGGGGGTGGTATCAAAACCAAGTAGAACCAAACTGTGATACAACAGTCATGGATGATATTGGGAGGGGGTGGTTCAGAGTTAAAACACTCTACATTCCTCATGTGTTCAGTAGCATATAGAGATATTGATTAGTCTTATATTTGGGTAACTTTGTGCATTAAAACTATAAAGGTAAAGATCCCCCCCCTTCAAAAAAGAAAAGAGGAAGTAGAATGTTTGTTTAACCTTGAAATCAGTAGAGGAGGAAACAGAGAAAATAAGGAAAATGCAGCCAATTCAATAAGAAAAAGCCTAGTAAATAGAGAATGTCAAATAAAAGGATATACACAGGTATACACACATAGATCAGAAATTATTATAAATCTGAATGAATTATATTCACCTATTAAAAGACAGATTGGAAATTGGAAATAAGAATTCTTGCTATATGCAGGAATCCCTAAAATACATAAGAAACCTTAAAAGTCAGGAAAAGATATACCAGGCAAATACTAAAAAAGAACTAATAAATTTAGATGCATTAGTTGGTGGGATGTATGGTGTTTGGAAAAAATATGGGGGAAATCATAACTATGAGGAGAGAAGAATTTAGTGGCTACTGCTATGCTCCATTGACTGCTCTGGATAAAGATACCTAAAAGCTGAGTGATTAATTAGCAATTAATAGCAAGAGTGAAAAGAGTGAAAGCTAACGGACCTCCTTGTTAGTATACAAGGAGACTGTCCTGTCCTGCAGAGGGATGGCAGAGAAATTTCAGGACCAGGCCCAGGACTTAAACTGTAGGTGTAGCCAAGCTCTAAAGAAGGTTTAACTTCTAACCCAGGTATGTCTGCTATGCCAAGGTCAAGGCTCTTGTTGGGACATATGACATGGGGGCATCCAGGTTGATGCCTCTGAAAGTCTTGAATTCCCAGATACATCTGAACTTGGGGACCCTTCAGAAGTGGCCCTTCCCTATAATGATCTAGCACTCCCCCTTGCTTAAAGATGATGTAGAGAAAACATACGTAGCCTCTACTCTGCCCCCAGGTTCTGTCCCCATCATTCTTCGGGTCAGTAGGCCAATAACCAGGATTAAGTCAAAACATAACCCAGCCATACTAAGGGTACTTGAGTCCACTAGGGAGGAGAAAGGGACTAACCCCCCCATGGAACTTTAGGACCTACTAGAATACCAGTAGGAGCTGGAAAGGTATACTTGGGACTGCATTCTGAGGCTGTTAGACTGAGAAAAAGGAACATAAATATGGATGAAAGAGACTTTATCAAAATGGGAGCATGTTATAGAAATGAAAGCATTAAGGCATTAACACTCTGGCCAGGACCTCAGGAAGCACTGTGAACAAGCACCTAGGAACATGGGAAACATGATGTTCTACATTAAGTAAAGAATAAAAGCCAGAACAGTCACACAAGGCAGTGGAAAAAGGAAATTAAAAGGCTCAGAAAAGTGGATGAGTTACAGTGGATGTACCATGTAAGACCAGAAAACCTATTAGACGACTATACCTCATAAGAGGGCTGAGAGGATACATCATTTACCAGAGCAATAAGGAACATACTAGTGAGAAAAGCACTAGCATCAGTAGGAAGTTCAGACATAGTTCTCTGCTATAACTCAGGGCTGATGGTAGGAAAAACCACTACAGATGTAGGCTCATTAACACATAGCAAAGGGGGTCCCTCAAACACTCTGACTGCAAACAATAGAGGCCAGGTGGCAAAATTTTCTACTCTACTATTTCTACTTAATTGTAGAAATAATTTTCTACAATTATTACAATAAGTGACATGGTTGGAAGAACAGCCAGGGATCCTGATGTTTAGAAAGTTACAGACATCGTTAAAAGAGTGTGGCATCCCTAGGGGCAAAATATATGGGCACCAACATGAGTATGATTCTATCTGTAAAGTAAAAAAAAAAATTGAGGGTGATAATCATAAGACTGAGAGCAATCATTCTAATAAAAATTAGAATCCTCATTCCAATATCCAGTTTTCAGACACAGACCCACTGACTAAAGAAGAGACTGGTTCAGAGGAAGGCCCCTGCAATATCATGACAAATATACATGACAATGGCTTTCTCAGACCTTTCCCAAGGGGATCTGCTGCCATTTATTGGGTAACTAGGGAAAGAAGAATATTCAAGCATTTTGAGGATTGTTGGATTCAGGGTTCAAGTTAATATTGATGCCAAAGTGTTGTTATGTCCCCTCTGTTATAGTGGAAACATGTGATAGCGAAGGTAAGCTCACAGTGGGTCCGCTGTGTCTGGGAACCTAGCTAGTGCTCATTTCCCCAAACCCTAATTTATAGTTGTAATAGATACACTTGGGAGTCAGCACAAACTCTACATTGGGTCCTTGGTCCGTAGGATAAGAGATTTCTAGTGAAAAAAGCCAAGTGGAAGCCAATGAAACTACCTCATCTGCCATCCCTATTTAAAGATAGTAAATTAGAAAATAAAACATAGTCCAATACGAATGGCTGAAATTAGTACCACCTTTAAAATCCATTAAAGAATGCAGGGATGATTCCCGGCAGTCACCATTTTATTCAGCAATCGCACACTACAAAAACAAGACGTATCCTGAAGCATGATAGTGGATTACTGCAAACACAGCCAGGCATTATGTCCAAGAGCAGATGTAGTATCTTTACTAGAACAGACTAACATGGCATCAGATATATTGTATGCAGCCAGTGATCTGGCAAACACATTCTTTTCTATCCTTAGGAAAAGAAGAAAAGATAGAGATTTCATTTACTTAAAAATGAAAACAGAATACATTACAGGTTTGCTCCAAGGCTGTGTTAACACTTCTGCCCCCTGTCAAAATATAGTTTGAAGAGATGTAGATTATCTGGCTATTCACACAGAATATCACATTTGTTCATGATATTGATGACGTCACGCTAATGGAAACATATGGGCTCAAAGCAGATACTAGTCGGGGGCTTTGTTAAGAAGCAGGTGTTCCAGAAAGTTGGAGATAACCCCTATGAACATTCAGGGCCTGCAACTTCAGTAAAATTTTAGGTGTCTGTTGTTTATGACATTCTAAGAATCATCCCCCCACCCCCCAATAAAGAATAAATTATTGAAACTTGTATTTCTCAGCATGAAGAAGGAAGTGAAATTCCTGGCATGATTTTTTGGGTGCTAGGGGCAGCATATTCCACACCCGGGAACAACAGGTGGAAAGGCTAGTCTGGTAAAATGACATGAAAACCTGCCAGCTTTGAAAGTGCTCTAGCTTTGGCTGCTGCCTATGCACTTTGGACAGCTCATGCCAAGGTACCAGCCTTTAAGGAAATGAATTGCCATCTTGGCAAGTGTAGATAAGGATGCTGTTACCTTTTGGGAGAAGGAGGACTGTATTTAGCGATCAGGTGATAGGTTTGGATATCTTTTAGTCCTCCAATACCAAATTTTCACAGCAAATGGACAAGTGTAATAATTCTGGCCTGAGAAGGTCATGGTCACCAGGAAAGGAATTCTACCCCACAGGAATGAAAGTCTAGTTCACAACACCAGGTAAATCTCCAGACCACCAGAGGTGCTAGCTGAGGATGAGGGGAATTTATAATAGACGGTGGAGAAAGGAGATAATGAGGATTGGTTATGGCCCTGGGATCAGCTCCAATGGTGGGGACTGTAGTTTATTCCACTATTTTTTTTTCTAAGTTTTCCCCAGGGATAGAGGCCCACTGGAATGGTAGAAGAGTTAGTCCCAAAAATCTATACAAAAAAAAGTGGATCTGAGCAGTGTAAGGTTATGGACCGTGGGGAATATATAATGTTCTGTCCAGATCTCTCTTAGTAATGGAGGACTTACTCCTCCTTACTTCTGGGAGTCCTGTTGGAAGATGGCCCTCAGCTCTAAACTTCTACTGGGGGATTACATCTATGGAAAAACCTGCTTCACCCCAAAGCACACTTCTTTCCAGGGAAGCCTGAATCCAATGACTGGTCAGACAGAAGGAATAAAGACCCAGCACCCTTGTTTTAACTGGAGGCAACTCCAAAAGACTACCATAGCTCCGTAACTCTTCATGCGGTCATCTTAGATCTTTATTGAGACTGCATCACAGCTCATCTCCTTCTGTCTAATGCCATTTCCTTCCCTGCCCTTCTACAGGCTTTGATTGCAAGAGTCCTCCCTAATAAACATCTTGCATGCTAATTGCTGAGTGTCTGCCTCCCAGAGAACCCAAGCTGCATCTGATAAAACACACTGATAATATAACTGAAACTACTACTATCATAGATTTATACATATATATAAATCTATAAAATAAATGTTGATAGTATTACAAGAAGAAATCTAGAAATATATAATACTTGTGTAAATATTTTAACATGTATTTTAGAAACTGATAGATCAAGGACTCAATATTTGTAACAATGCAGAAGATTTTAACAAAGTTGTTCTCTCTCATATACATATGCAATATAATGTAATGTAACACACATAACACAACATAACATAGGTTTATTCTTATGTCCAAGGCATAGGGAGCACATATGATTTTTAAGCATACATGTATTATTTTAGAAAGTTGATTATACATGAGATTACAAAAGTTCTCAGAAATTTCTAATAATTGATATCATAGAAGACATTTTATCTTATTAGTATATTAAAATAAATACAAGTGGACTTTCCCAAAAATTCGTTGGAAAAATAATAATCTATGGTAAAAAAGTAATTGAATCAGTAAAAAATTCTTCCTATAAAATACATCAAGCCCACACAATTTTATGGAGAAATTTTACCAAAAACTGTAAGTCATAGTCCCTATCTTACACAATCTGTTTTAGTGAATGAAAAAAAAGGGCAAACTACCTATATGTGATATCAAAATTAGGCACAGAAAATATAAGAAATGATATTAATTGTTCAGTTTCACTACCATGTAGATGAACAAATTGTGATAACATGTTAGCAAATCCAGACTTGTACTTAGAGTACATCATGATAAAACAGGGTTCATCCCAATAATGAGAAGATGCATCAACATTAAAAATAAGTAAAACAGGTAAATAAATAGAAAATCTATTTATATAATTCAACACAGTAACAGAAAAAAGGGAGAAAAGGTGGGCATCTCAATGGATCTAGAAAAATATTCTATAAAAATCAGTACCTGTCCATAAATTAAGGTGAAAAAAATAGTACATTAACAATAGAAACAAACTTCCTTAACCTGATAAAGCACATCTACCCCAAACCCATAGCAATTGCTGTATTTTAGATTTTCAGATTTTAGAAACATTCACATTAAATTCAAGACAAGAAGCTATTCACTAAAACCACTTCTATATAGCAATTACTGGAAGCTCTAGGCAATTCAAAAACACAGCAAAAAGAATTGCAGTTTATAATTATTGGAAAGAAAGAGGCACAATTGTTATTTGCAGATGATTGCATACAAAATAGAAAAGAATCCACAGACAAACCACTTAGATTAAAAAAGTTCAGGAAGTTTGTTGGAAATAGGATCAACATACAAAAATGATTAAAATGTAAGATTATATTTAACAGTTACTGGAAAATAGAAAATGTTATTAAAAATTCCATTCACAATTACATTCAAATTTACATGGTACCCAAGGAAAAAATATAGAAAATAGTACTTAATACTTTTATGGAAGAAAATTATAAAATCAAACAAGATAAAAACATTTTGTTAATGCATATACAAGCTCAATATCAGGGACATGTACTATAAATTATTACCCAAATTGACCTACAAAGTTACTGTAATTCTAATAAAAATCGCAATAGATTTTTTTCATGAAATTTGGTGAACTTATTTAAAATCCCTGTGTATGAGCAGATGTTCAGAAATAGGCAGGGCAGCTATGAGAAGAACTCGGAGAATTTGCTCTTGTAGATATCAAGAATTATTTTAAATCTATAGTGATTAAAACAGTATGGCATTTTGTAGGGTTAAAATAGATTAATTAGACAAACTCGATAGCTTAGAAGTAAACTCTGGCTTATATGTATATTTGGTTTATGAGAGAGTTGGCCTCAAAAGTTGAAACTTATTGGAATAATTGACTATCTGTATAGCAAGAAAGAGAATTAGATCATTACCTCTATATAAAAAAAATAAATTCCAGGTAGAGTAAAGGCTTAGATTTGTTAAAAAATAGTTTTAAAATAAAAAAGGACAATTTTATGATCCTGTGAAGAAGAATATGTTTAGATACATGGGAAAAAAGCCCAAGTTGTAAAGAAAATTGATTCATTTACATTAAAATTTAAAATGTCTGCATGACCACAGTTAACAAACCACAAAGATTTTTTGCAATATACATAACAAAGAATCTCTCCAAAATATGTAAAGAACACTTCACCAACAATAAGATAATGATAATAGCTAACATTTATTAAGTATTTACTCTATGGCAGGATCTGTTCTAAGTGGTTAGTATGTATTAACTCCCTTAACCACTATAATAATCCTATGAGATACTATTTTTATCTTTATCTTACAGATGAAGAAACTGAGCCATAGAGAATTTAAGTAACATATCCAAGCACAAGCAACTGTTAATGACACATTTGGAATCAAAACTAAAGCAGTTCAGAGTGTCTGCTGCTAACCACTATGTAGAATTGTGCCCCTCTCCCCGCAAAAGAAAAATAATTCTGTTGAACAGCAAGCAAAGATATGAACAGGTTATGCATAGAAGAGTTGCTGGAATTGCCAATAAAGATGAAAATATGCCCAACTTCATTAATCAGAAAAATGTTAATTTAAAATTTTAATGATGTTTCTCACCCATCAGAATGGCAAAATTTATGTCTGAGAATACCAAATGGTGACCAGATTTGACAAGATAAGAATTCATATATCCTGCAGAATAGAGTGTAAACTGGCACACAAACGTTGGAGCAAGATGGAAATATTTAGTAAAACAGACCTATAAGTACCTGGTGACCCAGCAATTTCACTTCCAGGTAAACTTACATATAAAGAAAAATGTGTGTAATGATATTTAATGCATTTTTTAAAATAAGCAGATAATTGGAAGAGTTTTAAGGGAAAAAATTGTGGTATTGTAATAGGATGTAATGCCATTTAGCAATTAAAATTAGTGAATTACATTTATATGTATCAATGTGGATGAGTCTAAGATTGCACCATTGAGTGAAAGAAGCATTATGTAGTACATATAGGTATGTAGAATACGATACCATTTAAGTTAGCTTTTAGGACATAAAAATTCTATAAATTGTTTATGGTCCTTACTTATATGGTCCAAGTATAAATACACGGAGGGCAGAGAAAGGGAGTGAATGAGACTGCAGAGTCATACACAGCAGATTTAGTCACAACTGTAATATTTTATTATAAAAATGATATATCAATGCACATATAAAATGTATTAATTCTCTTGTTGGGTGCACAGGTTGATTTCTCTCCATGTTTTTCTGTATATTTTTAATATTAAAAACAGAGAAAAGGGCTTCCCTGGTGGTGCAGTGGTTGAGAGTCCGCCTGCCGATGCAGGGGACACGGGTTCGTGCCCTGGTCCGGGAAGATCCCACATGCCACGCAGCGGCTGGGCCCGTGAGCCATGGACGCTGAGCCTGCGCATCCGGAGCCTGTGCTCCGCAACGGGAGAGGCCACAACAGCGAGAGGCCCGCGTACCGCACACACAAAAAAAAAAAAAACCAAGAGAAAGTTGATTAACACATAGTCCTTACTCTCAAGGAACTCATCTCTATTCATCCCGGTACAGAGTTCTGTAAGCAAACACTACTATTTTAAGTAATAAAGGCACAACAAGAATAATGCTTCCTGTCTACTTAGCTTTGTTCCATCCTTCTGACTTTCTGCTTTTATCTGAGTTAGGAGATAAATTAGACCTGAAGCAGGACTCAGTGGTCATCTATGCTTCTCATAGAACAGATGAAGAAACTGAGAGCTATAAATGGCCTAAGATCAGACATTATATGTAGCAATTGAGTGGTAGAGTTTAGAGCAGAATCCAGATCTCATGACAAATAAGGAAGGCACAGAAAGGAGGTCAGCAGGCCAAATTAGGCCCACAGACAGGTTTTGTTTGACCCATATGTCATTTAATTTTAAAAAAAAGAAATGTGAACATTATTACAAACTGTGTGTAGAGTTAGCCATAACCCCGCCAATCCCTATTTTCTCATGTGGATACTTTATTTATTGATGTTACCTTACCTGGCCCTTTAATATATTTGCATTTCTGATCCTCATAATAGAATCTTTGACTTGGAGAAGGTCACCTGTATCCACCCAGCCCTCATTGTAATTCCCTCAACAGCGTCCCTGACAAGTGTGTTGCACCTCTGCTTGCACACTTTAGCTACGGGGAGCTTACCAGCTCTCAACAGCCCAGCTAATTTCTGAACAGCTCTGAATGTTAGAAAGTTCTGCCTTATCTGGGGTCAAAATGTACTTCTTGTAACATCCTACTCATTATCCCTAGCCCAGCCCTCTACAAAGTTTCATGAAATAAATCTAACTGCTCTTGTAGAAATATTTGAAGACAGCTTTTACTGTTAAACTAAATCATTTCTTCAGGATAAACACTGTAGATTTGTCCAACTCTTCTAGAGTTGCTTGGTTTTCTTATTCTTTGCTAACTTGGTTTGCCTCTGGAGCTGCCACGTTGAATGTGGTCCAGCTCCCCACTACTGGAAGGCAATCAAGAGTGAATGTTCATGGTGATTACCATCAATAATCTTCATCTACTGTTTAAACCATCCAGCTATTTACAACCAGAAGAGTAACATGACTTCATTTCTGCTTACTTCTCCAGACTTTTCTACACTTTCTCCATTTTTTTCTCATCTTTTCTTTTCACCTTTTGCCCTAGTCACACATTGTCTTCACTCCAACAACAATAAACTATTTGGAGTTCCCTAAATCAACCATGCTATTTTATATCACCACGTCATTCATATCTTGTTATCTCAACAAGGAATGTTTCATCAATGATTTCTTTTTGGAACTCCTATTTATTCTTCAAAACCCAGCTTTAATGTTACTGTCCCTGTGAGACTTTTCTATGCCTTTAATCCTTCTCTTTTGCTCTTTCACACTCCAGTCTAAGTTAATCTCTCTCTCTTGCACGCTGTTTCCCCGCTTTATATACACTTCTATTCTTGCACATTTCTCACTGGATTATAATTATTGGTCTGCATTTCTCTCTCCCTCTTTTATATTACAGTCTCTTGGATGGACAGTGCCTTACTTCTTTTTATAACTGAAACAGTAAGCACAGGGACTGGCACATAATAAGTGCTAAACAGATAATTTTTGAGTTGAGTGCAACTCTGAGACCACTGGATGAATTGCACAGGTAAAGTTTGTCTTGAGGACAGCTTGAGTTTTCTCCATTTTCCAAATTGAATTGAGTTGCTTGAGAACAGGAATCATGTTTTATTTTTCTTGCTCTCCTAGCATCAAGCACAATTCCCATCAGTCACTCAGATGATTGTTTAAATGAATAAACATGATTCAGAGTTATGAGTGTAATGAGATTTCACTGAAAGACAGACTTTTGTTTTGGTTTTTCATTCTAGAGAAGGAAAAAGTGTATATAGGCATAAAGATCAAATTTGTATTCATACATATATGTACACAAATATCTGTAAATAGCTACCACTGTGTGTGTGTGTGTGTGTGTATATATATATATATATATATATATATATATATATATATATACAGTGTTGCCTTTGCACATCCAGTAATATATATATCTTCTGAATTGCAAAGTGCATTCCAGGCTATTTGAAGTCTTGTACAATATGTCTAGCCTTCTAGGCAAAGTTTCTTGTTAATTTCCTCTGCCTCCATGAATGTATGATTTATTTAAAGAAACCTCCATGCAGCAAATTAAACAACATTTATTCTACCTAGAGGGATAATTTCCCAGCATCACAGAGCTGGCAGGCCCCATTACAAAGGTTTACGTAGAAGCAGTGGTCCAAATCAGAATCTCAAGTACAAAAGTGTCTGCTGGTGTATTGCCACAAGATATACTCCAGTGTCTAATTAGCCCAGGGGGGAATAATGGAAAAAATATAAACAAAAACAAAACTCTAGTCCTAAAAATGATTGTGGTTGTTGATTTTTTTTTTCGTTTCCTTTTTTCCCCTTTGTCCTGAATCTCCATCACTTCACAGGGATGTACTCAGAAATTGATATAATTAACTGGATTTCTTTTTTATTCACTTCCTTGATACCTGTCTTCATCTCTTCTTTTTTCTCTCTCTCTCTCTCTTTCTTTTAAAAAGAAAACGTATATTTTTGTTGTTTAATCAGAGATACCAAACATTTAACCATCTGTTTCAAATTTTTTTCATAGGAAAAGGCCTCGAGCCATTTCAGTCTGAACCTCTGGGAAACTATCCAAGAGAGATGGGAAATGTACCATACCTAATCTTTACTCTGTTCCTTTGCAATTCCAACCCAAATTAAAGAAATCATAAAATAAGCTGCAAAGTAAGGACTCCATGAATTATTAGATATCAACAATTAACATTCTTATCCAGCTTGCAAATCCATATCATCCTAAAGCAAGGCCAATTTGTGACTGGAAAAATGTAGATTTACTTGATAAATTCTGATAATATTTTAGCTTTTACTCCCATTTTCCCTGGGCTCAGTCTTAGGAGATATTCTGCGGTGGGGGGTGCACTCTTGGCACATCTCACGTCTTAGTTCATGACTGAACACACTCTTTAAAACACCTATATGCATTCATTGATACAATCAATATATATTGAAAACTTACTTTGAGAATATAATCATGCATGGTATTATTCCTATCCTTAGCAGTATTCCAGTAAACCATTGCTTCATAATAAGCCACTCCAAAGCTTTGTGAGTTTCTCTATTTTTCTCACAGTTTCCATGAATCAGGAATTCAGAGGGCATGGTGGGGATGACTTGACTCTACTCCACAATGTCTGTGGTCTCAGCTGACAAACTCCAGGCTGAGGGTGACCAGATGGCTGAGGGCTGAAATCATCTGAAGTTGTATTTAGCCTCACATGTCTGGCAGTAGATTCTGTTGGTTGTCTGAGACCTCAGCTAGGGCTATTGGCCAGTGTTCATGTGGCCTTTTCATGTATTGGGTTTCTAATATGACTCCAAAGGAGAATGTCCTAACTATAAGCAAAAGTTGTGTTGCCTTTTCTGACCTTTTCTTAGAAGTCAGGTTGTATCACTCCTACTGCATTCTATTGGTTACAAGAAAATCACAGCCCAAATAGATTCTGGGGAAGTGAACATAAATTCCATCTCTTGATGAAAGGTGTGTCGAGATCACATTGTACAAGAACATGTATGATGGAAGATATTTTCTGAGGCCATCTTAGAAAATGCAACCTGCCACAGGTAGCTTGTAGTGCAGTAGGAAAGTTAGACATGTAAACAAGTCAATGCAAGAAAGGGTCATAGCACTGTAACAGAAGACTGTCTTGAGTGCAGTAAAACCCCTGCATATCTGGAGAAACTGTGGAGGGCAGGAAAAGTTTCCAAAAGGAGGTGAGTCTTAGGTGGCTAGGTTAGACATAGAGTGATATATCAATACATTTTAGTGGAAGTTGTTGAATTTTGGGTTTTTGAGGCATAACTTACATAAAATACTGGTAACACATACATTTAAAACATAGCTTAGGTTAAAAAACAAACTAGAAAGCCCTTGTACTCTATAGTGCCTTTCAAAATCCCTTTGCTAGTTAGAGGATGAGCTTGAGAAGGGGTATAGTAACTGTTCTGGGACTGCAGCAAACATTGGGCATGATGAGAAGTTTCAATGTGCCGGGCAAGTTATCACACAGTCATGACAAACTTTACCTGTGTAGAAGATCCAGAAGTTGTGAAGGGCCAACAGGAGAATGCCAGCCAGCCAGGAATCATACTATTCTAAGGTATAGCTTTATTCCCACTTAGCAGATGTTACCCCAGTGGTCACCGAATCCAAGCTGCCATAAGCTGGGGGTGTTGTCTGTTCTCCCCAGGTATTGGGACTTGATGGAACTGTGGATTTGTGGAGGTTTCAGGGGCTGGTCCCCAAGGAATTCAACCATTTTATGACTTTATTTGAGGATGAGGTCAACCCTTGCAGCTTTAGGGTAGTACAAAGGCAATAAGAGAGGGGCTAATATTCCTAGACAGGAGAGAGGCAGAGCATGTGTGCATGAATGTCCTCCAAAGCAAACGGGAAAACCTTCGTGTTTTATTTACTTTGTGTTATTAAAGGAACATCACTGTGCCATCCATGCTGAGCCAGAGCTTTTAATTCAGTAGAAATGAAATTCTAACCCAGTGTGTGCTTAACTTCCCCAGCACAGTAAAACCATTTCTCTCTTTGTCTCTGTCTCATCTCCCACTTTGTAGTGAAGAGATGTACAGGACTGCAGTACAGTCTGACAGTGGGAAACCACACTGGCAATTTCTGAGTGATGTCTGAAGGAATGAATTGAAGGACTTGCCTGGGGTGGAGACACAAGACAGACCATGCTTTTATAGTCACTGCTGGGTTTGCAATTTGCTTGCACTGCTTATCTATGCATATTCTTTTCTGTTCCAACATATAAAGGAAAACATGCCCAGGCAGACGCTTCCCAGCTTATCACTCCATATCAACCCAGGAACAAGACAGGTTTTCAATTTCTCCATTTGTGAGTGCAATTAAAAGTTGGCAGAGGTTGCTGTGAGGGGAGAAAACGAACCGTTGTGCATAATGGCCATGAAAGAGAGAGATGACATCCATGAGGGTGGGGTGGGAGATGAGGAATGGACCTGGGACTCATCTCACCAATATCTCATGCCTGGGAGTTATGGTTAGTGATATTAAGCTATGTGTTTGTGCACTTAGGCTTGCTCTTGTTTGCTTCTGAGCCTGTGTCCATGTTATTTGCCTGTATTGCAAACACTTTCTTCAGTGCCCCAATGGGGGATACTCCATCTCCCTCCACACTTGTTCTTCACGTTTCTAACTCCAACTTGTCCTTCACGTTTCAATTTTGATGTTACTCCTTACAGAAAGCCTTCTCTTCCTTTTCAATATGTGGTTTGGCCTCTCCCTCACTCTCCTCCCTTAGTCCCTGAACTTATTTCCAATAAAGTTTTCTCATGTGGTACCATTATTTTCTTTTCCTTTTTTGCCTTATTTGATACCCTAGACTGAAAGGTACTTGAGAGCAGAAAACCTATATTTTCTGCTGTTGTATCTCAATACATGTAATAAAATGCCAACTATATTGTAGGAACTCAAACAAAATTATACATTAGTAAGGTAAAGAGATATAAGCCAGAAGTTACAGAGAAGTATGTGGTCAGAGTTAAAGTCCACATGGGTGGGTGGAAAGATGAAAAATGACCTGAGATTTTACATCAACCAGATTAGAAAAAAAGAAAAGAGTGTCAAGGGAAGAGATCAAGATGGTAGAGTAGGAGGACACGGAATTTACCTCCCCCCATGAGCACATCAAAAATACATATACACATGGAACAGTTCTCACCAAAGACTAACTGGAGACTGGCAGAAAGACTCATCTATAAGCAAGGCTGTAAGAAAGATCCATACGGAATCAGATAGAAGGACAGAGGAGTGGTCAGTTAGGGACCTGTGCCTGGGGAAGGGACTCAGAGGAAAAGGGAGATTACACAGGAAGAGAGCCACCCTGGGGGTGAGGGTTGGAGCACATATAGGGTGTCTCAACACTGGTGTCTGACACTGGAAGGTGAGTCCCTTTGGCTGGTTGGAGGATGAGCAGGATTAATAGGTGGGCTGTGAGAAGTCTGGATTCTGCTCATGAGGAGGACACACACTTGCTTATTCCTGAAATAAGGTGGAGAGGGTAGACTGAAACTGCACGGGTCACTGACCAACTTCTCCCATCCACCCTAGTGTGTGCCCTGATCTGAGCCCGAGTAAGCGCTCCAGCCCAGCTTGCTATGTGACACAGTACCACACTGTAATGAGGGCTTCTATGGCTGAGGGGATAGCTCAGCTGTGAGGTACAAAGGCAGCTCAGGCCTGGAGCATCATCTGAGCAGTGGTAGGGCAGCCACTACTTTTGCTGATACAGGCAATGCATGAGAAGTGGTCTGGGTTGCTGACTATGACGGGGGCTGACACAGCCTGTGCCCCAACCCATATCGAGCACCTGCACCAGCCCCATTGCTGCAGCACTGCTCACCTCTGGGGCAAGTGTGCTGGTACTGGGAGCAGGAAGAATTATACACTTAGAGGAAAGAGAGCCAGCTCGAACTTGACCTTCAGGGTTTCTACTCCAGCGTCTTGGGACCTCACCCTACTCTATATAGGGAAGTGACAGCCACTGAGTGGGGAGAAGTCCCAGCTCACACTGGCTCTGGCCCTGGCCCATCCAACTCAAGTCCCACCTCCTACCAAGGTGATAGCTGCCAGCACTCCCTGAGGAAAGATGTGACCTGTGTTTATGTCAAATAGAGCTCTCTCACCAAAGCCACTGGGCACATGCAGACTGTATTGGGATGCTCCCATATAAGGACATCCCTTTAAGACCACAATATGTAACTGTTTCACATAATTTCATAGAGACAGAGAAAGATAAGAAAAATGAGAAGACATAGGAATTTGTTTCAATTGAAAGAGCAAGAGAAAACCCCTGAAAACACAACTAATGAATCAGAGATAAACAATTTACCAGATAAAGAGTTCAAAGCATTAGTAATAAGAATGCTAACTGAATGAGGGAAAAGAATAGATGAACACCGTGAGAATTTTAACAGGGAATTAGAGCATATAAAAAAGAACCAGTCAGAAGTGAAGAATACAATAACCAAAATGAAAAAAAAAAAAAACATATTGGAAGGAATTAATAGCAGACTAGGTGATACAGAAGAATGCATAAGTGATCTGGAAGACAGAATGATAGAAACCCCCCAATCAGAACAGCGAAAAGAAAAACAAATAAAAAAATGAGAGCAGTTTAAGGGACCTCTAGGACAACATCAAATGTAACAACATTTGCATTATAAGAGTCCCAGAAGGAGGAGAGAAGGGCTCAAAAATGTATTTAATAGGGCTTCCCTGGTGGCGCAGTGGTTGAGAGTCTGCCTGCTGATGCAGGGGACATGGGTTCGTGCCCCGGTCCAGGAAGATCCCACATGCTGCAGAGCATCTAGGCCCATGAGCCGTGACCACTGAGCCTGCGTGCCTGGAGCCTGTGCTCTGCAGCAGGAGGGGCCGCAATGGTGAGAGGCCCGTGTACCGCAAAAAAAAAAAAAATGTATTTAATAAAACTATGGCTGAAAACTTCCCAAACTTAAGAAGGAAACAGATGTCCAGGTACAGAAAGCACAGAGGGTCCTAAACAAGATGAACCCAAACAGACCCACACTAAGACATATCATAATTAAAATGGCAAAATTTAAAGATAAAGAGAGAATTCTAAAGGCAGCCAGAGAAAAACAAAGAGTCATATACAAGGGAACCCCCATAAGGCTGTCAGCTGATTTTTCTGCAGAAAATTTGTAGGCCAGAAAGGAATGACATGATATATTCAAAGTGCTGAAAGGGAAAAACCTGCAATCTAGGATACTCTACCCAGCAAGAATATGAGAGATAAAAGACTTTTCTGACAAGCAAAAATTGAAAAAGTTAATCAATGCTAAACCTGCTTTAAAAGAAACATTAAAAATATCTTCTCTAAAAGGAAAATAAAAGGCTATAACAAGAATTAAGTATATAGGAATGGAAAAATCCCAATAGTAAAGGCAAATATATAGTAAAAGCTGAGGATCAACCACTTAAAGAAGCTAGTACAAAGATTAAAAGGCAAGAATCTGTAAAATCAACTATAACTACAATAAACAGTAAAGGGATACACATGAAAATGTAAAATATAACATTGAAAACACAAAACATGGAGGAGGGGAGTAAAACTGTAGATTTTTAAATATGTTTGAAATTAAATGACTGTGAGTTTAAAACAAGCAGAAATATTTATAGGTCAACATATGTGAACACCATGATAACCACAAATCAAAAACTAGAGAGAAAGAAACATAAGCTACCACTGAAGAAAATCATCAAAGCACAAGAGAAAGAAGTACATACCTGTCAATAATCACTTTAAATGTCAATGGACTAAATGTTCCAATCAAAAGGCAAGGAGTGGCTGATTGGACCAAAAGACAAGATGCATCTATATGCTATTACAAGAGACTCTCTTTAGAACTAAACACACACTAACTGAAAATGAGAATGGAGAAAGATATTTCCTGCAAATGGAAATGACAAAAATGTGGGGATAGCGATATTCATATCAGACAAAATAGACTTCAAAGTCTATAATAAGAGACAAAGATGGGCGTTATATGATTATAAAGGGATCAATACAAGAAAAGGATATAACACTCATTAACATATACACACCCAATACAGGAGCACCTAAATATACAAAACAATATTAGCAGACATAAAGGGAGAAATTGACAATAATACAATACTAGTAAGGGACTTTAACACCCCACTTACATCAATGGGCAGATAATCCAGACAGAAAACCAATAAGGAAGCAGTGGTCTTAAGTGACACATTAGACCAGTTGGTCTTAATAGATATCTATAGGATATTCCATCCTCAAACAGCAGAACACATATTCTTTTCATGTGCACATTGAATGTTCTCCAGGATAGAGCACATGCTAGGCCACAAAACAAGTCTCAACAAATTTAAGAGAATAGAAAATATACCAAGCATTTTCCCAACCACAGTGGTATGAAACTAGAAATCAATTACAGGAAGAAAAATGGAGAAAGCACAAACATGTGGAGACTAAACAAAATGCTACTAAAAACCAATGGGTCAATGAAGAAATCAAAGAGGAAATCAGAAAATATCTTAAGACAAATGAAAATGGAAACATAACTTTCCAAAATCTATGGGATGCAGCAAAAGCAGTTCTAAGAGAGAAGTTTATAGTGATACAGGCCTACCTCTAGAAATGAGAAAAATTTCAAAAAAACAACCTAACCTACTATTTAAAGGAATTAGAGAAAAGAATAACAAACAAAGCCCAAAGTTAACCGAAGGAAGGAAATAATAAAGATCAAAGAGGAAATAAAATAGGGACCAAAAAAACAATAGAAAAGATCAATGAAACCAAAAGTTTTTTTTTTTTTAAAGATAAACAAAATGGTAAACCTTTAGCCAGCCTCATCAAGAAAAAAAATAGAGGGACACAAATAAACAAAATAAGAAATAAAAGAGAAGAACTAACAACCGATATCACAGAGATACAAAAATTCATAAAAGAGTACTATGAACAGTTATATGCCAACAAAATGGACAACCTAGAAGAAATGAACAAATTTTTAGAAACATACAACCTTCCAAGACTGAATCAGGCAGAAATAGACAATCTGAACAAACTGATCATTAGTAGTGAAATTGGGTTTTTAATAAGAAAACTCCTAGCAAACGAAAGCCTACGACCAGATGGCATCACAGGAGAATTCTACCAAACATACAAAGAAGAGCTAATATCTATCTTTCTCAAACTCTTCCAAAAAGTTAAAAAGGATAGAACACCCCCAAATTCATTCTATGAGGGCAACATTATGCTGACAACAAAACCAGACAGACACTATAAAAAGAGGAAAATTACAAGCCAATATCTCTGAAGAATATAGATGCAAAAATACTCAACAAAGTATTAACACACCAAATTAAACGATATATAAAAAAGGATCATACACCATGATCAAGTGGTGTTTATTTCAGGGATGGAAGGATGGTTCAATATTCACATATCAATCAAGTAATATGCCACATTAACAAAAGGAATGATGAAATTCATACAGTCATCTCAATAGACACAAAAAGCATTTGACAAAATTCAACATTCATTCATGATAAAATCTCTCATCAAAGTTGGTATAGGACTTCCCTGCTGGCACAGTGGTTAACTGTAAATGTAAAACTGTAAACCATAAAACTCTCAGTGGAGGACATAGGCAGAACATTCTTTTACATAAACTGTAAAAATATATTTTTTGGATCTGTCTCCTAAGGTAAAGGAAGAAAACAAAGTAAAAAACTAAAACAAACAAATAAACAAGAAACAAATGGGACCTAATTAAATTTAAAAGCTTTTGCACAGCAAAGAAAACATTGACCAAAGGAAAAGACAGCTTACTGTATGGGAGAAAATATTCACCATTGATTTGACTAAGTGGTTAATATCCAAAATACGTAAACAGCTCATACAACTCAATACCAAAAAAACAAACAACCAGATTAAAAAATGTGCAGAAGACATGAATAGACATTTTTCCAAAGAAGACACACAGATGGCCAATAACCACATGAAAAAATGCTCAACATCACTAATCATCAGAGAAATGCAAATCAAGACCACAACGAGATATTATCTCACACCTGTCAAAATGGCTATCATCAAAAAGACCACATATAACAAATGTTGGCGAAGATGTGGAGAAAAGGGAACCCTTGTATACTGTTAGTGGGAATGTAAACTGGTGCAGCTACTATAGAAAACAGTATGGAGGTTCCTCAAAAAACTAAAAATAAAACTACTATATGATCCAGCAATTCCAACGCTAGGTACATATCCAAAGAAAACAAAAACATTAATTCAAAGATATACATGCACCCCAATGTTCAGAGCAGCATTATTTACAAAAGCCAAGATACAGAAGCAAACTAAAAGTGTCCATCAACAGATGAACAGATAAAGGAGATGTGATATGTTTATACATGGAATATTACTCAGCCATTAAAAAGAATAAAATTCCGCCATTTGCAACAACAGGGATGGACCCAGAGGCTGTCATGTTTAGTGAAATAAGACAGAGAAAGATGAATACTTCACATATATGTGGGATCTGACAAAACAGAAACAGACTCACAGGTATAGAGAACAAACTAGTGGTTACCAGTGGGCACAGGGAGAGGGGAAGGGGCAAAGCAGGGGTATGGAGTTAAGAGTTACAAACTACTATGTATAAATAAATAAGCAACAGGATATATTGTACAGCACAGAGAAATAGCCATTATTTTGCAATAGGTTTAAATGGAGTATAATCTATGAAAATATTGAATTACTATATTGTATACCTGGAACTAATATAATACTGGAAATCAGCTATACTTCAATTTAAAATATAAATTAAAAACAAACAAAATAAAGAAACAGAGTGTCAATAATGATGAGACTTTTGTGAAATTGTTGCATACATTCAAATGACAGCAATGCTACTGTAGTAGGATATTTTTGGAAAGTAATACTTCAATATGAATCAATAACTTCAAAATATATATTCCAAATTGACTCTGTAATCTTACTTCTGGGAATATAACCTATGTAAATAATCTTAAAAAATGAAAATGTTACATACATGAAGATAATCTATTGTAGCACTATTTACAGTAGTGAGAAATTGGAAACAATTTAAACAGTATAGGAATGGTTAAATAATAACAATATCAATGTAGTATGATACAGCATTATGCAGTGATTAAAATGATAAATATGAGGCTTATTTTTCAACATAGAAAATATTTATTATATAATTTTACATTAAACAATGAAATTGTATCTGTACCATATTTTAAATTATATGAAATTACGTTTTTGAATGGACAAGTTCTGAGCAGAAATAAATGAAAATAGCTGTTATTTACTGGAGTGGTAGGATTTTGTGTGTTTTTAGCTTTCTTTTGTGAAGAGCTTCTTTAGTGCTATAATGCTACATGCATGAATTTAAAATAATTCTTTTCAAGAAACATTCTGAGGAAGCTACTGAGAATTGAATTATAAGGCTAATAGGTTCTTCCTTCATAGCACCCACCTAGGATGTGTTTCAGATAATCTTGGCTAATAGATGTAAAGTCTTATTTTTCTCTTCTCAACTTGGAAACCTCAAGATTAAATCAGAAAGATCCAGTATCAGGATGTCTGGATGATTTTGCTCCAAAATTCATCTTCTAGTTATTCCCACTACTGTTAGGAGTTCCTCCTCCAGCTGCCAAACAACTGTTTATTCAAATAAAGAATCAGGTTTTCAAAGACAATTATTACACAACCAACTGTGGTTTGGATCATCTACAGAACCCCAGTGCATTTCCTTTCATTTGTCCACAAGGGCATTTCTTTTTAGCACAGAACACCACCTTTTCTAAACCAGCAAGAAAAGAAACTTGGGATGGCAGAAAGATGACGTCTTTACAAGTAGACAAATTTCAGCTTATTTAGGAACAAGACTGTGGGTAAGTTATGCAATCCTTCAGAATCTTGATCTCCTTATCTGAAAAAATTTGGAAATTAATATCTACCTCATGTGATTCTTATGAAGATTCGTTGAGATAATGTGTGTAATGCACTCAATCCAATATCTGTCACACAGGACCCTCTCCTCCAGTTCAGCAAACATTTATTGAACACCTATCATCATCCAGGTTAACTGGGACATGTGTAGCATTGATGCTGGGCCAACCAAGTCAATTGACCAGCTCACACAGATGGCTTTGTGTTCGTGACAAAATTGGGATCTCTATTCATGGCTAACTGGCAGCTAAAAGGCAAGTGAAGACAATCCTGACCCTCTGAGGACTATTGTGTAACAGTGGGTGATGATTGACATACCAGGAAATAGAGATGCAGAGGCTCTATCCCTTAATCCAGTGAGCAATTCACACTTTGAAAATGGGGAAACAACAGCATTTACAGAGGCAAAATGTGCAATTAACAAAATACAGACAATAAAACCCAGGCCTCATTGACCTAGCTTTGTCCCCCATCTGGGACTCTTTCTTCTCTTTTTATTTTTTTTGTTTTTGTTTTTGTTTTTGTTTTTTTTGCAGTACGGGGGCCTCTCACTGTTGTGGCCTCTCCCGTTGCAGACCACAGGCTCCGGACGCGCAGGCTCAGCGGCCATGGCTCACGGGCCTAGCAGCTCCGCGTCATGTGGGATCTTCCCGGACCGGGGCACGAACCCGTGTCCCCTGCATTGGCAGGCGGACTCTCAACCACTGCGCCACCAGGGAAGCCCTCTTCTTTTTTTAGATGTGACTCTAGGTCTGGTCAGAAGCACTTCAGTCACATGGATATGAACCAAAAGAACACTTTCCAAGTCCCTTTCTCTGTGCAGATAATTAAGATATTTTGTTGATCATCAAGCAATCTTGTGGCAATAGTGCAATAAAAGGTGGAGAAACTCAGGTTGTGATCTTTCTCCCCCACAGACTCCCTGTGTGATTTGGAGCAAATAGCTAGTTTTCTGAGTCTCTGGGTCTTCATGTCTTTAAACGGTTTTTAATAACTCTACCAGACTCCTATTCATAAATAATTCCACAAGGAAGAAAAGAGAAAAAAATTTGCTGCAGGCAGCCTGGTGAGCTTGGAGGGAGAATGATGCCCCTGAATCTGTAATCCAGCATGTCTTTGGACCAGGGTAGTCTACATGTGTGTGCCATACTCTGCCCTAGGCTCCATCCATGCATAAGATACACATTTATATTGCAAATAAAATTTGGTGTTTGACCACCACTTCAAACTCAGCACCGTCATTTTCTATGCCTCTTTTCCCATGGGAAAAAAAAATCTGTTCCTTCTCCAACTTCCTGTCTGTTGAAGGCACTTCTCGGGAGCCATTTTATACTCATTTTGCTTGACAGCAATCCTCCTACCAGCATCTTGCACTATGTATATGTGGCCTCTTTTCCACCCCCACAGTGTCTACCCTACACAAAGTCTCATTGGCCTTCCCAGTATTTCTGTAACAGACCCTGCAGTCTGCATTTTCTTCTCTCCAATTCACAGTAGCAGAATATTCCTTAATGCTCATTCTATCTTGGATCTCTTCTGATATAAAAATTCAGGTCATTCCCTATTTCCTCCTATGTCAAGTCTAATTTCTTCTCCCTGAACTTTAAGGATCTCTGCAACTCCTCCACTTCAGCCTTTTCCCAATCCAACCACATCATTGTTCCCCTGCTCATCTGGGCACCCCTTTTCCTCTTTTCAGTGTAATTTTTCTTCTGTCCCACATGACCTCTTGGTCTAGTTCATTACAGTATCCAGAAGCCCCTGAGCAGCTTTCTGTGCCATTTCTTTTTTCACATGCTGCTAGTTCTAAGGACTCAAACTGTGTTCCTCTCGTCTTTTAGGGATACCACCCTCTCAGAGGGAACTAAAGAGTTGGACAACATTTACAGAGGCATGCTCTCTGATCCATAACTTCCCCATCCTTTCTGCGATTGTTTGTTATGACTTTTGAAAGTGATGTGAGCAAACCTCCCTCTTTGGTTGTGTTGATAGAGCCATAAAATCAACTCTCATGACAAGTTGGAAAAATTAATCTTTATCTTGTCTATAACACCTGCAGTGTTTCTCTCAAGCCTCCACCTGGCAGAATACAAAGAAAAAATAATTTTATTCAGTCCATTTGAATTGAAAGCGGCCTCAGAAAGCTAACTCTCCCAGCCTGCAGCTCCATGACCACACTTTCCAGATGACAGAATGGCTGTAATCCTGATCATTATTATTGGAGCAGTTTAAGGAAAACAGGGAATGGGGCAGAGATCTCCAATGTCACCTCTCCCCATAGTGTCTTCATGATCCGACATATCTGTTCATTCCAAGCCTAACTTCAGAGATGGAAACATGAACATAAAATAAAAATATTTTATTTTATTTCATTTCATTTCATCTTTTATTTTTATTGGAGTATAACTGCTTTACAATGTTGTGTTACTTTCTGCTGTACAATGAAATGTATCAGCTATATGTATACCTGTATCCCCTCCCTTTTGGACTTCACTCCCGCAACCCCCCATCCCACCCATCTAGGTCGCCACAGAGTACCAAGCTGAGCTTCTTGTGCTTTATAGCATGTTCCCACTAGCTATCTATTTTACGCATGGTCATTTCCCACTGTCCCACTGCTCGATGATTTAGCCATGTTTCCATTTCTGCTGGGTCTCAAATAAAGAAAACCTGCTACCAGCTCAGAGAACTTGTCTTTGATGGTCCTTTTGTTTGGAATGTTTCCCACCAGATTTCCAAATAACCACTTCCTCAGCTCCTCTGGAGTTTGCTCTAATGTCACGGTATCAGTGAGACCTTCCCAAACCAAGCGATCTCTACTGATAACCATTCAGCTTTCCCTAGCACTTCCACTTCTCCTAATTTTCTCCATAGCACTTAACATTATCTGATATACAATATCATTGCTGGGTGATCCCATGAGAATGTAAGTTCCATGAGAATAAAGACAGAAATAGTGTCTAGGGAACAACAGGTATTCAATTAACAGTTCTTAAATGAATGAATGAATAAATAAAGGAATAAGACTGAGCATCATTTGAGAATGGCTGAACCTGTATTATACTCCCCTCTAGCATGAAATCATATAGAGTTTTCTACATAGTTAACTTAGACATGCATTTTTTTAAGACTATAAAAACTACAGTGTATAATTTTGATAGCAATTCCTAGTCTCTTCTCATCAAGAAAAATTAACTTAAGAATCTTTCACTATTGTGGCCAAGAAAAGAGTCTCAAATTTGGAAAGATTGGATGCTTCTTCTTGCTCTGTCTTGGGCATGTGTTTTTATTTTACTTTCAAAAAATTTTCTCTTTATGTGTCCCAGTGAGAATAGTCCTGGTACATCTGAGATAGTGATGGCTGTTTCCTTCCTTTGAGGGTACTTATTACAAAGTCCTGTCTGTGTTGACTTACATAGTTGGTTTACATAAATTTTTATGGAAGCTTTATTATTTCCCCAGCAAGCTCTGCATAGTACTTGCTGCTTTCTTTGTGGGATCCCCTGGGTATTATCCCTCTTCTCTCTTTTTCTCTTTCTCTCTCTCTCTGTCATCTGTGTAGATTTTTATCTGCATACTGTGGTCTCCTGCCACAACTTCTGTATTCTCTGGTACTCTAGATAGAAGATGAAAGTTTTATTTTACTCCCTTTAGTTAGAAGAGTCATTTTCTTTTGTTGTTAAATTACAACAATAGTAACAGAAAAGATTCTCCTATGTAGCATCACCAAATATCTCCCGGTCTGCTGGGAGTTTATAAGGATTTCTGGGAAAAAGAGTATTGCAGGCAGATGGGGTGACACATGCCCAGGTTTTTTTAAAGGGAATATGCTTTTTGAGTTCAAGGAAAATTCAAGAAGCCATTATGGCCAGCAAATGGAGGAGGCAAGGTGGAGAGTATTGGAA
The DNA here is from genome assembly GCF_964374135.1 of Grampus griseus. Lineage (NCBI taxonomy): Eukaryota > Metazoa > Chordata > Mammalia > Artiodactyla > Delphinidae > Grampus > Grampus griseus. The sequence goes on from NC_139017.1 coordinate 44,774,992, forward strand.
GATAAGATCAGTGAGGTACTGAAGAGAACAGACATGAGACCCTTGAAGGGACTTTGTATATTAATCTTGGGGAAGTGGAAAGTCATTGGGAGTTTTAAACAGAGTGATTCGACCAACATATTTTGAAAGAATCATTCTCAATGCAGTGTTGAGCATAAACTAGAAGGCATAGGTCAGGGGCAGGGAAATTAGTTAATAAGCTATTATAATAATCCCAGTAAGAAGTGGTTAATAGCTTGGACCAGGGTAGTAGATGTGGAGGTGGTGAAAAATTATTGGATTTTAAGTATATGATGAAAATGAAGGTTACTGTATTTGTCAAGTGACCAGAGGTAGGATATATAAGAAAAGTAGAGTCAAAGATAACTCCAAGTATTTTGGCTTGAGCCAAAAATGAGTGGCCATTGTAGGATGACTGTGCAATTATAGGAACCATTCAGTAATGAGAGAAAATTTAGTGATGTAAGAGGAAGATTAGAAAATTGCTGGAGACACATTGTTGAGTAGGTGAGAGGAGATGGGATCTAGTGCCTGAGTGAAAGCTTAGCAAGCACACAGACAATTCACCCATAAAAATGTAAACCAATTATTTATTATATTTATTATACTAAGTAAGCCACATGTAGGCCAATTATTTAGGGACAGATGTAGATAAGTGATTGGGAAAGCTTTTAAAATTATCTCTACTATCTTAGTTAAATGAGAAGAAAAGCCATCAGTTGAAGGTAATAAGCAGGAAGCAGAAAATGGAAGTTTAAGGAGAGAGGAAAAAGTACGAAGTGGTCACCTAAAAAACTGAAAGAATAAAAGGTCTTGGGAAATATTGTCTGGCAAAGCCAAGGGTTTACTTGAGGCTGTTGTTGATTTAGCAAAATCGTGTTTTTATCTAGACATTTAAATGCTTAGATGGGAATTTTGCTAGATGATTGTGTTGAAGAGAGAAAAAAAGAGAAAGTCAAGTGTGCTGAGATTGTGGATAAGAGAATGATTGTAATAGTTCATCATGAACAATCCCATTTAAAATCACATCAAAAAGAATAAAATTCCTAGGAATAAATTTAACCAAGGAGGTGAAAGACCTATACTCTGAAAACTATAAAATAATGATGAAAGAAATGGAAATGTCATGGATTGAAAAAATTAATAGTTAAAATGGCCATTACTACCCAAAGCAATCTATAGATTTAATACAATCCCTATCAAAATGCCCTTGACAGTTTTCACAGAACTAGAAAAAATAATCCTAAAATTTATATGGAATTATAAAAGATCTCAAATAGCCAACACAATCTTGGGAAAAAAGAAAATAGCTGGAGGTATCACACTCTTTGACTTTTGACTCTACTACAAAGCTGCAGTAATCAAAGCAGTATGGTACTGGCATAAACACATAGATCAATGGAACAGAATAGAGAGCCCAGAAATAAGCCCACACAATTGCAGTCTATGACAAAAGAGGCAAGAATAGACAATAGAAAAGACAGTCTCTTCAATAAGTGGTGCTGAGAAAACTGGACAGTTACAGGTAAAAGAATGAAATTAAAACATTTCTCACACCACATATAAAAATAAACTTAAAGTGGATTAAAGACCTAAATATATGACTGGAATCCATAAAACTCTTAGAAGAAAATACAGGCAGAACACTTTTGACATAAACTGTAGCAATATTTTTTTGGATCCGTCTCTTACGGCAAAAGAAACAAAAGTAAAAATAAACAAATGGGACCTAATTAAACTTAAAGGAAAGGAAACCATTGACAAAAGGAAATGACAACCTACTGAATGGGAGAAAATATTCACAAATGATATGACTGATATGACCAGTAAGGGGTTAATATCCTAGATATATAAACAGGTCATACAATTCAATATCAAGAAAGAAAAAAAATAAATTAAAATGGAGAGAAGACCTGAATAGACATTTTTCCAAAGAAGACTCACAGATGGCCAGCAAGCATATGAAAAGATGCTCAACATCACTAATCATCAGAGAAATGTAAATCAAAACCTCAATGAGATATCACCTCAAACCTGTCAGAATGGCTATTATCAAAAATACCAAAGGTAACAAATGTTGGCAAGGATGTGGGAACACTTGTACACTGTTGGTGGAAATGTAAATTGTTGTAGCCACTATGAAAAACAATACAGAGTTTCCTCAAAAAAAACCCTAAGGATAGAACTACCAATTCCACTGCTGGGTATTTATCTGAAAACACTAACTTGGAAATATATGTGCACCCCATGTTCATTGCCCCAATATTTACAATAGCCAAGATATGGAAGCAACCTAAGTGTGCAACAACATTATATATATGTATATGTAATGGAATACTACTCACCCATAAAAAAGAATGAAATTATATATATATGTAATGGAATACTACTCACCCATAAAAAAGAATGAAATTTTGCTATTTGCAACAACATGGATGGATGGATGGACTTGGAAGGTACTATGCTTTGGTAAGTCAGACAGAGGAAAAAAAATACTATATGTTATCACTTATATGTGGAATCCAAAAGGTAATCAAATGAATTAATATAACAAAAACAGAAACAGACTCATAGAGAACAAACTAGTGGTTACCAGTGGGGAGAGGGAAGGGGAGAGGAAGGGAAAGATTGGGGTAGGGGTTTAAGGGGGTACAAAGGACTATGTATAAAATAAATAAACTACAAGGATACATCATGCAGCACAGGGAACATAGTCAATATTTTTAATAACTTTAAATGAAGTATAATATATAAAAGTATTGAATGTTGTATACCAAAAACTAGTATAATATTGTAAATCAACTATACTTCAATATAAAAAATAAAAAGTAAATGTACATATTGAATATGGTATGAGTATTGGACATTTAAGAGTTACAAAATTAAAAATTTTATAAAAATTGAAAAAAAAATTCAACATGCAATGTAAGCCCATGTGAAGGAAGTGATGATAAGAGAAGGGTGAAGGACATTTAAGAGATTGTGAGATCAATAGATTTTTTAGGTTTAATTTGACAAGTTTGGAAGGAAAAATTATTGGAGTTGTGACACTTAGTTGGAAAGACAAGTGCTGATAGGACAATAGGATGGTTAAAATTTATATTAAGAATGAGGTACAGTTATGGGTAATGATGGGTCTAGGAAAATACCATTGGATTGGATGGCTGAGACATTGGAGAAAAGTAAGTCATGGAACTGAGAGGCCAGGTTATTGAAAGGATCATCTTCAGGCATGTTGAAATAATGAAGAATTGTGACAGGAGTGGTATTGGGCAGAGTCTCAGTACACCAGGAGCTAAAGTCATCAAGGAATGAGGAAGATTGATCCATCTGGGCATCTACAGTTGAAAAGTAGGGGTAGAGGATGATATAATTTGATGGCATTAGTATTGGAGCTGGAGAGGGGTAAGAGGGAGTTGGGTAGGTAAGAGGGCTAAAGGTCGGGAAGTGGCAGAAGAATGGATGACAGATAGCCTCCCTATAGGCAGTGTTACCTGTGATATGAAGGCCTGGAATTTTCTAGAATTTTCTGACTTAAACCATTTGAGAAAGCTGTAGGGAAGGCAGTATCTTGAGGCAAAAGTTAGTAAAAAGCAAAAACGTTCAAAGAAGAGACGTAAGTATGCAGGAGCTTTTGCTGATGACTCCAGAGCATTTCAGAATATATTTAGTGCCTTGGAATCTTTATTTAAATTTGATGATCTTTGTACTGTAGATATGCTTGAGTGGCAGTTAACAGAGAACTCCAAATAGCCAAGTTTACTGTTTTATTGTTTTGACAGTTCTAGGTCCTCATCACAGAAAGAACAGTGTAATCACCAGATCCTCTCTCTGTACATAACGATGGGAATGGTCTTTGAATTTTCACCCAGAGGCACGATCAGACTTTTCCCTTAGAGCATCAAGGCTCTGGGAATCACGTTTCTTTCCCCCTAGACTGGGCCCACAAGCCAAGATGAAAAACAATCAACTTTCAATTTTCTGTGCTTGTTTGCTTTCTGCCCAGAATACACAGAAAACACATTTAGCAAACTTTCGGGTTAAGTTTTCAAGGACACCTTTCTGTTTCTGCCGGCAAAGGATTTCAGAGCCAATTGTTCCTCAGCCCCAGGAGCCCATTTTTATTATTTAAATGTGGGTGTCTTCACAGCAAAACAACCTCAAACATTCAACCCTAGCCCCTCAACCCACCACCATTTGCTAAATGAAGCAAAACACCATAATGGTCTTAATGATGTGGATTTCTCTCTTAACTGTTGTTCTGAGATCATAACAAATCATTAAAATCATTAAGTCTTCTAGCTAAATTAGGGTACAGATCTTCTGGATTGCACGGCCAGTGTGGTTTCTTCCATAACACCCTCCACTCAGCCCCCCTCCACACCCCATAACCTCATCACCATCCTTCTCAGATTTCCTCTATGCAGAACAAATTGGCTTACTATATTCAAAGTCACAGTTTTAAACAGCTTTGTTACCTCCCTCCATGCTCATTCCTCCCCTGTACCCCAGAGCTACTTCCCTAAGAAATGTAGGCAGCAGACAGCTAAGCTTAGGGGTTTAGATCAGTGCTGACTCTGGGATCCAGCACAACAAAGTGTAACAGAGGAAAGAAAATAGCCAGTGGAATTTTGGCTCTCCCAGCCCTCCAAAGTAAGTAGGAACTCTCACCAATCACCTTCTGCTAGGTCTAGCAAAGGTGGAAGATGTATCAGCAGATGCCACTCTCAGAAGGAAGATGGGGTAGAGTTGGGATTCATTCTGTTTCTTCTTAGGTCTGTCACTTATTCTCTCCCCAGCCGATTCAGTCCTACAAAAATGGAAGTAAGGAAGCATGTCCTCAGTTTCTGGCCCAGACACTGTGGAAGCATGAAAAACATGGCTCATGTGGGTATTGAGGAAATGGATGGGGTCTCTCAGTCCTATATATGTTGGAGAAGTTTACGTTCATTTTTCTAGAGGATCCGTATGGAAATAGGACAATATGGTACTCGAGGAACTCGGGGACATTTATTCATCTCTCGGTAAGAAGAGCAAAGGGATACGTATCATGCAGTGAAGAGCTGGTTTAAGGAATCCAGTGCTTGATAAAGATAGTGAATTAAAAAGGGGTTTAGGGTGATTGGTTAAACTCAGCTGGATGACGGGATTCAAGTTTACCTTACACTAATTGCTGAACTAAGTTACTGTAACACATAGCTCAGTCTGGTCAGGTACCAGGAGATGTCCAATTAATGTTGGTTGAATTAAAGACTGTATGTAACAATCTCCCTGGGGGTCCAAGGGTTTTCTAAGGTAAACCCATTTTATAAAGAGGTTAATTTTGTATTTAGTCACCAGTGTACCCTCTGTATAGTTAGAGCCTGTAGGTCTGCTACAAAGCTGGTGGACCCAACATTCTCAAAATTCAATAGTTTGAATTCAGGTGCCAAAGTTATGTGAGACATCTAAGTGTGTGATTTGCTATTAGGATGGGTGAGGTGCTTTTGCTGGGGAGACCCTGTCCTGGCCAGCACTAAACGTTAAACTCCTGGTCCCATGTAGTATGATTAGACTCCTCAACCTGTGCTTGGTAAGGATAGTGAATTAGAAGGGGTGGTAAAATAGGGAAAATAGCCCACTGGAGTCGTGAGAAACACTCAACTCACTTCCATGGTTGGAAGCTTTACCTGTCTCTTCTGTAACGGGCTTTCAGAAGAACTGGAATGGCATTAAAGCTCCCTTATGTTTTAATTACATTCAGTGAGTCCAAGTGTGTGTGTAAAAGTCCATTTATCTCTAAATAGAAGAACCTGCTCTGAGCTCTATCTTTGGTACTAGAAAATTAGTCTTTTATCAGGAGAATTCAAGGGCCAAATGAAGGACGACAGAATATAAAATCAATGACCTTTTGTAGACAGGCAAAGTCAAGAGGATGAGAGGCTGTGAGCTGGGCAAAAGGAATATATGTCTACCCTAAGTTGCTGCTTATAGGAGAAAAAAAGCATAGGGTGAACATAAAGGCATGGATTTCCCACTTCAGGACAGTTCTATACGCAGCCTCAGAGAGACTGATGTCTGGGTTCAGCACATACATCTGAGTTCGTTTCTCTGGGCAACGTGGGAGCTCTTGCTTCAGACCCATCTGTGTGGGCCAGTATCACACGATGTGGCCCTGCTACGTCACTCCAGATCTCTGACAGTCTTGTTTGTGCTTTTCTCAGTCCAGGAGTTTATGAGAAAGAGAATGGGGTGGGGGGAGAATGGTGGAGGGCAGAAAAAGTATCTAAGGGTGAAAGCCCAGAGCGGCTCCTATGTGTGGCTGCTCCAGGCCTGCCCCTCCGTGCCATGCCCATCCCTATCCCAGTCCCTTGCCATTTTCTAAGTGAATCTGAGCTGTCTCTGCGGTGGTCAACCGTGTAAGAGCGACGCTGAAGGAGCCGCGAGTGGCAGCAGGTGAGCCTTGTTTACAGCCCAGTTGTTACATCCGGGGCTGTCACATGACTCCAGGGTGCTGCTCTGGGGGTGGGGTGGGGTCAGGAATCCCTCAGCAGATGTCCTCCTTTGCTCCACTGCCTCTGCCGAGCCAGCCCAGGATTAGTGTCTGCCTCACTGCCCCGACCCCAACCTTACCAACGGCCAGAACTGCAATGAAGGAAAACATTAGCCGGGGCGCGGGGAAGGACGCACACATAATGCATCCACAAGATATTCCTCGCTTCCTCCCCTCACCAGTTCCGTGGAGTATTATGATCTGCAGTTTACAGCTAAGCAAACTGAGGTGGAAAGAGGTTAAGGGACTTGTATAAGATCACAGAGCTAGTAAAATGCAGGGTTGGCGTTTAAACCCAGAGTCACCCAGTTCCGATGGCAGGATTTTGCTACCACCACAGGTGGCCTGGCTGAGCTTGTTAAGATAAAGGGCAAATCATCCAGGATACTGGCTGACCTCTAAGGGCAAGTTGCACAAATAAGAGGGTCAGCTGCCCCAGACACACACACACACACACACACACACACACACACACACACACACACACACACTCACACACTCACACACACACACTCCCACTCCCTGCCCTGCCTGTATTTTTTTCAGTCTTGCTCTTACTGAGATCACCCAACACCCAGTCTCATATCTACATATCTATTGCCCCTCTGTGACTCTTCTCTGAGAGGGCCCTAACCAAGGAATTATTCAGTTGGCAGCTATGACTTCGATTATTACATTTCTTCCCATCTATTTTGTCTGTTTTGGGCAACAAAGCAGGACAGTCAGTCAGACCTGGTTCAGTTTCTGGGATGTGGATTGTTGTCCCAGGTGATGTCTCTCTGCCTCCGTTAGAGTCCATCTTGCCCTGAAGTAATTTGTTTAGGCTTAGTGCAGTGCTGGGCATGTAGCAGGGGAATATCCAATGCTTCTATGAGAAGCATCTTTTCAAAATATCACTTTTATTATATCACTCTTCTGATAAAATACTTACAACAGCTCCCTGTCTGCTGCCCCAAGGCCATGCACGCAGGGACCCCATTCCATACCTTCTCAAACACAGGAAAGAAGGGACATTTCATTTACACCTACTCATCTTCTTCCATGGGACTCTGGCTGGAATCCCTCTCTGTTCCTCCTTCACAGCTACAGGTTCAAGCTCCTCCAGGCAGTTGTACCTTGCTAGCCATTCTAACCCTCTGGAGTTCTCTTCTTGAGTTAAAGTCCTGGGTATTTACTATCTGAATAACTCTAGGTGTGTGATCACAGTCTCTCTTATTTTGTTACTTAATACTTCATGGCTAATGTTTTACAAATTGTAAACCAATCAATACCAAGATCATATAGTAAATGCTTTCTATATTACCCAGAGTGCTAGCCTGGTGTTAGGAATATAATAAGGATTTTAAGATATTCAAATTAAATTAAATGAAAATTCTATTCTGGTCAGAGCTTAGACAGTATATTATTTATCACTCTTAAGTGTATGAACCCCTTGTAGAGAAAAACTGTTTCTCATAAACACCCAATATTTATTTTTATTGTATCACTTAAACATATAAACATAAAACTAAATATAAATTCCTAATAAACACTTAAGGTTCTTAAATCACTATAAAACCCAAACAAATTTATAAAATTAAGTATAAATAATAGTATAAATGCTGTAAAATTTAAATGAACAGTATAAGTTTATTGTAATATATGATGTTTACCAAAAGCAAATCACATCAATGGTATGGAATTGCTCTGACCCAAGTTCTTTGGAGATTTTGAGCTTGGCATGATTCATTTCTTACACTACTCTCCTGTGTTCAGTACACAATACAGCAAAACCTTTATTTGTGTCGTGTGGTATCAGATCATTGGGGACTTATTTAGCCAAGTGGCATCATTATTTTTAAGGCTGTTCTTTGCTTCCTACATGAGACAAAGTCATGATGTGCTGAAACCATTCGGCAGTGTTTAGGCTTATGGGATCATCTAGAGGGTCCAGATACACTTATGTTAATTTTTTAGGATTATCTTTGAAATTAGAAATTTGAATTAGAATATTTTATAAGAAAGCTTTTGGACCACCTACAGAATTTATCTGTAGATCCCTGACTAACACTGTCTAATGGGAGAAGAATTATTTAAAGCAGAAAAAATGAACTTGTTCTTCTTTCCTTACCATGGAAGGTTGTTGGCTAGAGATGCATCATCTTATTTTTTTCTATTACCAAATAGGTTATTTTAAAATTGTTACTAAAATATGTCTTACACACAAAAAACAATGTATTTATCATAGAAAATTAAAAGTTATTTATAAGTTTTTTCAAGAAAAAAAACTGAGGACCCCAGAATCCACCTTCCAGAGATAACTATCGATGTCCCATGAGAGCAATACTTCTATTGCTGCTAATAACATCAGCAAGAGACACAGATTGATAGCTACATGCCAGCAAATGTTCAAAGCATTTTGCATATATTAATTTATTTACTCTGCACAGCAACCTTATGGCATAGGTTCTAGCAGTATTCCTATTTTACAAATTATGAACCAAGGCCTAAAGCTTGCCGACTGAAAAAAATGCACAACCTAAATGTTGATAATTATATTTTATTCAGTGGACAAACTGAGGACTTAAGCCCAGGAAGCAGCCTGTCAGATAGCTCTGAGGGACTGCTCCAAAGAAGTAAGGGAGGATTCAGGATGTATAGGAGCTTTTGCAACAAAAACCAGGTAGTTGGAACATCATAAGGTTACTGTTAATTAAAGAAGAACCAGATATCTCAAGTTAATGAATTTAGCACTTTTCTATGTATGGGAAGTTGCAAGAGTCTGGGCTCATTAAATTATTCCTTTGATATACACCTTAACTGCCTAAGGCCAGTATCATGGTCTTTTCATCCTGAGTCCCCTCAGGGTGCACAGTTGGGGTAGCTGCGGTGTCTTAAGACTTGATGGCGGAAACATCCTTTGTTTACTGACAAGAGTTTACAGTAAGTTGTAGAGCAAGATTCTAATTGAGACAAAATACAACAATATATAAATAAGACAAATTAAGTCAAATATAGGATCACTTATTTTCCTTATAAATACATTAAGCATCTTTTTGTGTTGATACCAATAATTTTTGTGGGTATCAGATGGGTATAGTCCATTATAAAAATACTTCACATTATCAACCCATATTCCACTGACAGCATTCTAGGTAGTTTTCAATCTTTATTATAAAAAGGGCTGAGATGAACATTCTTACACCTAAATCTTTGAGCATATTCTTACTAGGGAAATACTTTTTATTTCTTATTTTGCTTTAGCATCTTCTTTAGAATCTAAGAAGAAAAGAATACAGAAATCTCAGTGTGCTCAGTCTAATATTGTTGTAACTGTTGATCTTATTCACTGGAAAAGTACTTAGTTTCACATGATGTTTTATTATATGTATTTGTTTAGCATTCAATCATAGTTTAAGTTTTCCATAGTGCTAATAGGTGCTTTTCAGCTTTAAGTAAGAGAATGAGCTAGTATAAAACACAGAGTAACACTTTAATATATGTGTCCTAAATATTAGAAATTAAGAAGCCTCCTTTCAATTGTTCTAAACCAGAAATTGTTGTTCTCAGTGGGTAGGTAGCATTTCATTAGGTATTTTTAAAGCTCTCTTTTAGCTGTTTATTCGGAGGAGAAAAAGGGAATAAAGTTTTCAGACTAACCACAAATCTTGTTGCTTTTGCAAGCCTAATTCTAAATGTTAGTCAGTCTTTGAACATTTTATTTTATCAAAGTAATACATACACATAGTTAGAGTTAAATACTACTAAAAGGTTTTGGTTTTGTTTTGGGAGGGAAGTCCCTTCACCCTCCAGTTCAGCTCCCCAGAGGCAACAAATTCTAACTCTTCTTTGTTGTTGATGTCTTTCTTTTTCCTCACCCCTTCAGTTCTCCCTCTCCTTCTTCCTCTACCTCCTCCTCCTCTTCCTTCTCCCGCTCTTAGGATAATAGAAAATATAGCAATCTGGGCTTCCCTGGTGGTGCAGTGGTTGAGAGTCCGCCTGCCGATGCAGGGGACACAGCTTCGTGCCCCCGTCCGGGAAGATCCCACATGCCGCGGAGCGGCTGGGCCCATGAGCCATGGCAGCTGGGCCTGCGCGTCTGCAACGGGAGAGGCCACAGCAGTGACAGGCCCGCGTACCGCAAAAAAAAAAAAAAAGAAAAAGAAAATATAGCAATCTTACAACTCCTCTTGCCAGTATAGTTATACCACAATGCTTAATTCTCTCATTTTTTCTTTCCATTTTCTTATTTTTCTTTGAAATGTTGACTATCTTCCGAAAACCAACACAGTCTCTGAATACAGTTTTCTGTATAGTCAAATGTACCAGATGATCTGTAAGTTCCTTTACTATTATTTCATTTTTTTCTGAAAATATTCTTTCTGGATCTCTCTGGGCTCCTGCTCCAATCTGGATAACTTAGTCTCCAAGTCTATTCACTTTATCCTATGTTAAAGCCCCTATTTCCTAGCTTCCTTGCATTCTTTTTTTCTTGGTTTTCTTTCTTGTTTTGAAAGAACCCAACTTCTAGAGTCTTCCAAGGAGAAAGGATGTGTGAGAAGCACATTTTTTCAGACCCTTCATATTTGCAGATATCACTATTCCACCATCACACTTGATTCTTCATCTAGCTACATTGAGCATTTTGAGTAGAAAATCATCGTCTCTCAGAATTTGAAGGCACTGCTCAGTTTTTTCTGAGTCTTGTTGTTGCAATTGAGATGTTCAATGTCATTCAGATCCTGGATACTTTAGATACAACTTCTTTTTCTCTATCTTTGGAAGTTTCTAGGTTTCTTTTATCCTTAAAGTTGAAAAATTTTATAATGTTGTGACTTGCTGAGATCTTTTTTGATTCATTGGTATTGGCATATATTTAAAATAAAATCTCCTTCATTTCTGGGATTTATTATATTATTTATTTCCTAATTTCTTTCTTTTTATTTCTTTTTTCTTTCTAGAATTCTCTGTCAAATGTTAGATTTACCTAATTAATCCTATGCTTAAAAATTTATTAACTACTATTGATCATACTTTTGTGTTCTTGTCCAGCTTCCTTGTAGGTTGTCTCAACTCTATCCTCCATCCTTCTATTTAAGTTTTTATTTGTAATTAACTATTATGTACTTAATATCCAGGAGACCTTCTTATTCTAAAAATCTTCTTTTTCCTCCTCTTTTCTTCTTCTTCCTCCTTACTCACCTGTCACTCCCTCCCCCTCCTCTTCGCCCCTCCCCCCTTCTTCTCCTCCTCTTCATAACACCATCTTCATAATACCATCTCTTCATAATACCATCTTCTTTTCTATGGCAGCATTATCTTCCTTTATCTCTATGGGAATATTAATTATCTTTTATTTTATGTGTTTCTTCGATTCCCTGCTTTATCTATTGTTTCATTTTCCTTGCTTGTTTTATGTCCTTCATGTAGATGATCCTTGACTGTCTATTTCTATTTATGATTGAAAAACTATAAAAAGTATATTTTAAGATGATAGTTTCCTAAGATTGCCAAATAATTTTACACATGTTTGAGGTAGGCTCTACTATAAGGTAACCTATATTAAGGAACATCAAATATTAGTATCTGGGGGTTTTATTCTGAGTCTGTAGATACACTCCAAAGAAGGTTGTTCTAACCTTCTGCCATGGGTAAAGGAGAAGTAGTTGGCTGGCTGGGCAGAGTTAGGATGAGGACATAGCATGGAAACAGAATTTCAACCAATCTCCTTGATTTATACACCACATCTGATTCCAATTCATTTTATTTGTTGTCTACAACAAATAAATTTGTTTAAAAATTTGTTTATTTTTTCTGAGATTTTCTGGGTTTCTGTTGGGCGAGGCAGCTTGCCTCATTGGTTTCCCTATTCCTGTTCAACTGAGTTTTAAATGTATTGCTACTTATTCATCCACTTCTCACTTTCACATATTCTGCTTGTGAGTTATAGGTGTCCTGCATTCATTAAATGCAGATTTTATGTGTCTGCTTTTTGTTTGTGTGTGCACTGACACCTGGCATCTTTATCCACTTAACTCTAAAATGTGCTCCTATTTTTAAAAGCTTCTTCAAGAGTAAAAAGGAAGCCTACTAAGAGGATGTTCTTGGGTTAGAACTAGTGTTCTTTGATCATAGACCTTAGAAAGAATCCAGACAGAGAATAAAATGATTAATTATTTAATGAGATTTTTTTTTTTGAGAATCACTCCATGAGATAAAATTCTGTAGTTTTAAAATTTCCTCCTAGAGTGTTTCACTGTACCCCAACATTACACGTATGACTTCTACCTATTAGTTTAAGTCTATGTTAAAATACTGTCTTCTCCATGAAGCCATCTCTGATCATTATAACTAATAAAAATCCCTCCATTCTCTGAAATACATTGTATTTAATGCATTATTTTCTTATGGTGGTTATTCAGTTTTTACCCAGAATTCTAATTATGTTTGCATATCTCCAGCAGGAGCATTTTCTGATGAATTATTTATTCCCTCTATCCTTGAGGATTGGATTCATATCTACTTATCTTTGACTAGCTCATGGCTCCCAACACAACGCCTGGAAAAGAGCATGTAAACAGTAAATGTTGAACAAATGTGTGAATGCATAGAGGCTGCAACAATTCTTGCTCCTGGAAAAATGGAAGGCACATTTTGAGGTTTTCTATTTTGCTGTTATTAGGAAACTTTACAAAGAATGAAGCAAGTGCACTTCTTAACTGTAAGTTTCTGGGTGTTCTGAAATTTGATCAAGAACTATCATGCTGTATCAAAAATGTTCCTCTGAAGTTCTTCACTAAGGTTGTTACCATTTTAGGAATAATCATATCAAGGAGTTGGCCAGCTTCTTCTGAAAAATTGCTGTAGGCACAACTTGTCCTTATTGCCTTTCTGCTGGACCCTCTTCCTCACCTTTTCCCAGTGATCAAGTACCTGGAACACTCTTGGGAGCTCCAATTGAATAATGAGAAAAACTATAATTTCTTAACAGACATAGGTTTGAATGTTGCCTTTATCACTACAGGCTGGGAAATCTTGGGCAAGTGAGCAAATCTTTCATCACCTAAACATCCATTTGTACAAAATGGAGAAAACATTATCCTCCACAAGATTGTCATAATGGTGAAATAACCACTAAAGTCCTCAGAACAGAAAAGACATGGAATTGATCGTCCTTGAGTTTCTTCTAAAGCTATGCATTGCATTTTTTCCAGGAATATTGGCATTTTTAAAGTAGATATAGCGAGAGAGCAATGATTAACTCAAAAGAAAACTTCCCTTGTGTGACATCTCATGATTTTTGTGTCAAGGACTTCTGGACATCCTATGTTAAAGCACCCACAAGTGCGGAATCACTTTCCATGCCCCGCCTTCTCAAAGAAGAAAATATTTAGGGAGATATGGTTCAGAAAGTTGAAGTAAGGCAAAGAAAACCACCTTTTCCATATCTTGCTTGGAAATCTTTCAAGAATGTTTGGGGTGAGCAGGTAAAATTTTGCTTCCTGCCTATGTCCCACCTTCAAAGTTTATCTTATCATAGGATATAAGCATATGTATTTCCAGGGAATCTGTTCTAAATACAATGTGTCTCTGTTTGTCTTTTTGAAGTTGGTGAGGACCCAAATGATGGAGGGAGAAAGGAAAACTTTGTATCAGTAAGAAGACTGAAGTGTGGGTGCTGTAGTTTTGGGGACTTACTATTTCAAAACCTGCACAGAGTACCAGAGTGCTTGGGAAAGCAGTGCTTGACAAGGTAAATCTGGCTTGTGATTAACTCTGCCAGATTTCCTCCTGTCCTCCAAGGTATTTTCAGACAGTTGTCCATCATGTGTTCTAATGTATATATTTTATTCTCTGCATGAAGGTGGAATGGATTATTGTCCCTTCATAAAACTCTCTGTCAGTCTTAGGAAAATCCATCCTGCCAGATTTCCACCCGTTAATGCTAATGACTAATAGACTTATCCACCTTCTTTTTTGTCTCAAAGTCAAGACAATTACACTTTTAGATGTGACAGAAGTGAAATGTTACTTCATAAAAACAAAGTCTGTCAAAATCTAGGGAGAGGCCAGAGATTCTTCATTCTAATAATTCATTAGGATGAAATACATAGCGTGCTCTTTGGGAAGGGAGACAAGTATTTCATCTCAAATGCCACAAAGGGGAAGTGATGTTTACTGATGCCTACTATGTGCAAGGGGTTGAGCCCAAACTATCTGATGTCATCTGCCCACTGGTCCTCTGAGGAAGGTGTTAACACTTTCATTTCCAAAATAAAGTAGCTCTGCAAGATGGAAATTTACACAAAGTGATAGAATCCATTAGGGATCAAGACAGGGACTCAGACTGTTCTTTTCTGATGATACAGACATAACTCATTTTATTCCTTCTCTCTTTGTTGCACTTCATACATAGTATGGGTTTTTTGAAGTTGGGGATTGGTGAACTTCTATTTTAAAAAATATTCTTATTATTTATTTATTTGTTTTTAATTTTTTACAGTTCTTAAAGGTTACTTTCCATTTATAGCTATTACAGAATATTGGTTATATTCCCCATGTTGTGTTGTACAATACACCCTTAAACCTATCTTATACCCAATAGTCTGTATCTCCCACTCCCCCACCCCTTTATTGCCCCTCACACCCTCCCCACTGGTAACCACAAGTTTGTTCTCTATATCTGTGAGTCTGCTTCTTTTTTGTTATATTCACTAGTTTGTTGTATTTTTTAAATTCTACATATAAGTGATATCACACAGAAGGTTTGTGGCAACCCTACATCAAGCAAGTTTATTGGTGCCATTTTTCTAACAGCATTTGCTCACTTTATGTCTCTGTGTCACATTTTGCTGATTCTCACAATATTTCAGACTTTTTCATTATTATCTTTGTTATGGTGATCTGTGATCAGTGATCTTTGATGTCACTACTGCAACTCGCTGAAGGCTCAGATGCTGGTCAGCATGTTTTAGCAATAAAGTATTTTTAATTATGGACTGTACATAGTTTCATTAGACATAATGCTATTGCACACCTAGACAACAGTATAGCATAAACATAACTTTTTTTATGCACTGGGACACCAAAAAGTTTGTGTGACTCACTGTATTGTGATATTTGCTTTACTGCTGTGGTCTGGAACAGAACCTACAATATCCTAAGGTCTGCTTGTATTGTGTTCCCTTCTAGGGTAGGATGGACCATAGAGATCCACAGAGAAAATGTCAAACAAATGTTTAAAGGTAGGTGTGAGCTCCAGGCGTCTATCATCCCTGCAGCTGACTGGCTTCTTGCCACTCCTGAGAACAGGTATGCCCTCTCCACCCTTTTTCTCCTCCTTCCTGAAAGCTGAGTTGCACCCACTGTCCACTAATGGTGTAGAAGGAGCTTTTCCTTGTTTTCATTTTATCATCGACCTCCACACAAGAAAAACATATTTTCTCCTGGAGAGAAAAGACTGCTTTATTACCATCTGGTCTGATTCCAGAGTCACCATATTGCAGGAATGAAAAGCTAGATCTCCCAAGGATTCCATTTGCCATCATGTGGCTGCTATCATTGCAGCCTTGGAGTGCCCAAGAGACAAAATCTCCTCTCAGAAAAGAACCTAGGCAGGCAGACTAGGCTTAACAGTCCTTCTCTGTCTGGGATCACACCCACGTGGAGCCGCTTCTCTTGTTTTTATCTTAGACCAAACCTTAGAGGCTGCTGGCCAACACACATACAAAACAAGTTCACCATACTGTTTAGTTGCTGATGGCAGAGTTAGAACTTCTCTCTCTCAACCTTTAGAAAACACCGAACCCTGGTCACATGTGCCAAGCTGGCAGATGTGGTGCTTTTTGGTCCAAGCTGGGCTTCAGGAATGGATGCAGAGCATCAACTTCTCTTTTCTGGTTACCTTGAGCCAGGCATTGGCACAAGGCAGTACTGCCAGCAAATGGCATTTTCGTGCCATTTGTGAAAATTAACTTCCCTAATTAACTTACTCATACAAAGGTACTCAGGATAAAAACATTAGGATGATTACCTAGAAAATTACTATGTTGGTACTGTCCCTCGTGCACCCTTTTGCCTCTTACATGTGCCAAGAACAAAATGGCTCTGATGACATTGTTAGATCTCTGAGAGCAAATACCTGATGAAAGAAAAGATGGTGCCACTTGTTGGGTCCTTTAACCCTAATTTTAGCTTGTGGATTCTGCTTAGCATGGGGTGGCCAAGACATTACTTTCTCCTTCCCAGAGGGGAGCACTGGTGAGGACCAGAATGACCTCTTGGTGCATATTCAAGCACCTTCTCCAGCACCAGGCTACACAGCAATTATGGCTAAATGAGTTTTGTATCAATTAGGACTGCTAGGAGGGTATTGGGGCAGGACCAACAGGAGGCCTACATTTCTGAAACAAGAGGTTATAAAATTTGATTTGTTTACCCAACCTCCAAATGCAACGTTATTATTTTATTCTATGAACCTGGTTATCTTCATGTAGAGCCATAACAATCTGAAACATTTCTAGCCCTGGGGAATTTTACGTCCTCTTTTTGAAATACCCTTTGTTCAGGTGTTGGTCATTCTTATCAGGATCAAAGATTTCTGGAAAATTTCATTTTTCTGTGGTTTTACTTCACTTAACTGTATCATATGACTGAGTAACTCTTGAAATAAAATGTACACTTTCCCCAAATTTTATTCTACGTTCTTTGCTAAGTCAGGCATGGAAGGACGTCAGAAGATATGGGATGTGGTTCATGTTATTGGTACATGGAGGTAATGGTGTGTGCTACCTGCAAAATTGGAGGTAAATTTGTATTCTGACTTCAGAAGAATGGTTTTCAACTCTGCTGCACATTAGATTCATCTACTGAGTTTTTAAAAGTGCCAGTGCCTGAGCCCCATCTCAGACCAGTTAAATTAATCTCCCTGGGAGGTGGGGTCAAGATATCTCGAAAGTTTCCCAGATGATACTAATGTCAGCCAGCGTTGAGAACCAATTATTCATTACTTTCATAAACATATACTCATCACTTATTTTGTGCTAGGCACTATTCTAGAGGCTGGCGATGAAGCAGTGAACAAATCAGACAAAAATCTCTGCCTTTATAGAGGTTACATGCTAGCAGATTTTGACTGAAGGCGAACAAATAAATCAATAGCATTCATGGTATAAAAGTTGGTGAAAAGTGCTAAGAAGAAAAAGAAAAGATGGAAGGGAGGTATCACTTATGAGGGGAGAGGTATTGCAACATTGCAGGGTATCCAAGGACCCCTCATGAGAAGATGATGTTGCACAAAGGTCTGAAGGAGGTGGGGAAAGTCTCTGAGCAGAGGAAACAGCAAATGCAAAGGTCTTGAGGTGGAGCATGGCTGTTTCAGGAAAAGCAAGGGGGCTAAGGTAGAGTGTGAATTACTGGTCTAAACTAACAAAATCCACACACTAGGTATAAGATGAACTACTTGTGAGGGTAAACCAAGAGACTGTGTATAAATGTGTGACTAATAATTTTGAGAATACTCTGAACCATATCAAGACAATCCGGCTATAATCTTAAGGAAACAGGCAAGGATGTGATGACAAGTTAGTAAACTGATGTGGAGTATATTCCATTCTAGCCTACTTGGAGAAAGGAGGTAGGAGTAGAAGACTGGTCAATCTAGAGAACAAAATAAGGAAGGCGAAGGAAGCAAGAGTAAGAATGGACCTCTATGCACTGGTGGGGGGTGGGGTGCATACAAGGAGACCAAGGGTCACGAGAGGTCATGGCAAGTGTGTGGTTAACATTTGAATCACATAATTGACAATCATCATTGTTAGTCAGTTGTCTTCAAGCTAACCACAAAATTGGCTTAACATAAAAGATAATCTGTATGTCCATCCATGTTGCTACAAATGGCTTTATTTCATTCTTTTTTATGGCTGAGTAATATTCCATTGTATATACATACCACCTCTTCTTTATCCATTCATCTGTTGATGGACAGTTAAGTTGCTTCCATGTCTTTATCATATTTAGAGAAGTAAGTCAGACAGAGAAAGACAAGTATCATAGATATCACTTATATGTGGAATCTAAAACAATGATACAAAGAACTTATTTACTAAACAGAAATAGACTCACAGACATAGAAAGCAAACGTACGGTTACCAAAACGGACAGCGGGAAGGGGAGGAGATAACTTAGGAGTTTGTGATTAACATATACACACTACTATATATAAAATAGGCAAACAAAAAGAAACTACTGTATAGCACAGGGAACTATACTTAATATCTTATAATAATCTATAATAGAAAACAATCTATAAAATAATATATATATATAAAATGAATCAATTTGCCATACACTTGAAACTAACACATTGTAAATTAACTATGTTAATTAATAAAAAAATTAATAACAAAAATATTCAAAAAAAATTAATAACAAAAAGATATCTTGAAAACAATTTGGCTTCTAATATATTTAGCCCATAGGGAATGGTTGTGTTGATGAGTCAGTGTGAACATATAGCCTAATTGTATGTTATTTCTTATGATAAATAAAGGAATTACAATTGGGATTCCAGATATCAGTATAAGTGAACTTTGTATGAGCTAGTTTCCCTGAGCCAGATCACTCCAGTGTTAAACACTGAGAAGGTAAGGACTTGGAGCCTGTGGATGTGGGACAGTGAATTTGGGGCAAGATAAATGCCTCTTTGTTAGACCTCTCAGGACCCCCAGCCTGCTGGCCTCTTCAGCTGCTGACTTTGATTGCCACGTGACATTCACATTTTCTATCCAAAGCTACAACACCCTGTTCAACCCCTATCTTGCTGCCTGGCTGTTGTTTTCCCATAGCATAAATCAGAATAATACCTAGTATCTTATCTCTCTCTTATAGGTAGTAAGAAAATCAGATGCGATAAAATACATTAAAGTAATTTTAAATGTTAAAATGGTGTGTAAAATAAAGCACTATTTTTATTAACAGTGATAAGAGTAAATCTAGGTAAATGGATAGTCAGAAATCTAATAAATCCACCTGGTATTTACCATAGGTATAGATTAGATTCAATGTCTCTTGTAGATAACTATTTTTTATTTAAAACTAACTCTACGTGTACAGTTACATATAAAAATGTTTAGAAGCTTAATGCATCAAACTATAAATAGTGGTTATATCTTGATAATAGGATTTTAAATCATTTTTTCTTTTTTGCATGAATGCAGTTATTGTTTATGTTCTTTTCATATAAAGTATAGAAAATAATATCTTTATATTCTGAATATTCAGTAACACCTATTTTGAAGATGAAACAATAAACTGAGTTACTTTTAAAAGAACCCCACTCAGCTTTTTATATAGTTGTTGAATAAATGGAGTGTTTGAGTTAACATCCCTGGTAATGAGCAGGGTGATGAGGGTGATGAATCAGAGTTTTCCTATGTCAGTCATAAAAAGCAGTATCCCAGAGCTCTGAACAATCGGGTCCATGTTAACAAGCCCTCCTTTTGAACACACTACCCAAATAAGAAAACCATGGGACTGTTCCAGAGGCTATGCTTTTACTCTGAGTTTTCAAAGAGATGTTTTGTGTATTTTTTCTTTTCTTTTGCAAATGTCAACGGTTCCTCCAGAGAGAAGAAAGGATGGAATTAAAACTGAGATAGGCGAATGTGAATTCGGTAGGTAGTAAAGCCTTCTTGACTTCAGCTAAGGAATAATTGGCAGAAGAACTTGGTTCGGTCAAAGAAAATTAGTCGCTTCTCTTCTAGGAACTTTTCTTGCTGGGGCACAGTCCAGCTATGAAGACACCCTGAGAGAATGAGAGAGAAGGAAAAGGGGATAGACTGGGACCTTTCATCTTTTGTGAAGAACAACCCTTAAGTCAGTTAACAGAGACATACTTGTTCATGTCTGCTGGCCAGAGCACCAGAACACACCTGTAGTTAAAGTTCAATTGATGGGCTTGCTTGCAGCAAGAGAGAATAGTTATTAATAGGGAAATATGGGGTGTCTCAAAAGGGAGCAGTTAGGGAAGGATTCTTATAGGTTGTGGGGAGGGGGTTGGGGACAGATTCATCATAGGATGATCTTTGCAGAGATTGCTTAGAATTCATAAATTGCAGAGTTGCTTGCTCAGTGGTTTAATCTATAGAACACCTGAATCTGTGCAGGGTTACTGTGTGGTCAGTTTTTCTGCAGACATTTAGAGCCTATGGGTCAGAACGAGCTGGTGTTTAAAGTTTGGGCTTACATAATTTTCTTCCTTTCATGGTTTAATGCAGTTGATCTGTTTTGTGAGTCACGGTATAGTTCTGCAAATTATGGCTTCTGTTTCAATTCCATTGGGTGACCACATTTCAGGGGAGAAACAGGGGATAGAAAAGTGCAGGAAAAAATGGAGGCGAGGAAATAGGCACTTGAGCATCCCATGTGTGCTAAAGGATAATGCTTGTAAATATTGTACATATGCTTCTCTCTGTACACTTTACTCTCCTTCCACTGATCTTTATTCAACAAACTGTTTTCCAGCAGGAAAAAGTAAATAACCTCTAGGAAATGTTTCCAGGGGTTAAAGTAGGGCTTTCTTCTCATTTGTTTGTCCTTTATAAAAGTCAGACGCTGACCAAACCTCTCCATTTCTTCTCATCCACATGATCAGCCATATAGTCCTTGGACTTTGCCCCTGTTTCCCATTGATCCTAACAGACATAATACAATCAACTTGCCTGATGGGGACTCATTACCCAAATGGTCCTGAGACTTCCTGTTTGGGTCCATTCCCACCTTCAAGAGACACACTCTTTGCAAATAAATCACTGTATCTTTTGTCAACAGCAGCATTTCTTTCTCCTATCAAATATTTTACCCATTGGATCAGAAAGCATGACCCATGAAATCGACCCCCCCACATATTTTTACTTGTCTTTTCAGAAGTTGGCATCAGATGTGTCAGTGTCTGAGTTACTCCATATTCCTCCAGGCTGTTCATTTGATGCAAAATCGTAAGGATACAATTGGCATTCCTATAGCTTTCTCTTAGATCTTTCTTCAGCCTGAGAAACACCCCAGGGCCATAAAGGGTAACGTGGAAACCCATTCTGATCTGGGTAAATAGAGGGAAATAGAATTTGCCTGAAGGTTCAGACTGGGCTCAAAATTAGGGACTAGAACACACAGTAACTTTCTGATTTTCATTTCCTCTCAGGCCCCTCAGGTTGGATGTCATACTCTAGCCCTTGGTTTATCTCTCTGATACAATCAGCTGAGAATCATCAGATACTAAGAAATCATTAAGGAGCCACAGTAGTCATTCTTTTTGCAAATCCTCATAAATTTGCCTCAAGAGGGAAGTGGGGGTAAGATGCAGGAGGAAGAGGCTGAAACTCATGGCTATGGCCATTGGCCTTTTGGTAGAGTTTCCTTCATGGCTTCACACAATTTTTCTTGAGTTATGCTCCTTGGAACACATTCATTCACTGTGGAAAGATGGCAAGTTGCATCACATTCTAAGATGTGATTCTAAGATGTGTCCTTCATTAGATTTCTCTCCTTTTTTGTATCTATTTCTTCCTGGGAAAAATGTAGCTCCCTTGTTCCAATCCTTTTCCTGTGGGTGGTTGTTTCAGCATAAGACCATACAATAAAAATGAAAGAAAACATTCCTCTAACAACCCATATTCTTTATTTTAAGCAGGCCAAGGACCCTAGAGAGATCAAAGCACTGTCTTGCCTGGGCTAGGGAGCATAAGGATGGGTTAGTGTAGGGTGGGTGATTTGTAAACTAATTTTGGACTCAAAACTTTTGTTTAATTTCTTCACACAGCATCTCCCCAGTCTCATTACATTAGATATGAATGGAGGGAGCAGCGCCTTGTGCAGGTAGAACGGGCTGACCCTAAAACATGATTCTGGCACTGAAGAATTGGCTCTTTGAGATTCAGATATCTCCCCTGGATTTGACAGATTTCCAATACTAAGCCACAGCCTCCTCTGATGCAAACAGCAATCTGGGTTGCTGGGAATTGAAGAGGGTCTTCAGAAAAAGGTCCACCAGCAGACAAGCAAGTTATGGATTTGGCTCACCAAGCCAATCACAGAGACCAGTTTCATGGGCCTGGTGAAATACTGTTTTGTTTTGTTTTTCTTCAGTCCAAATAAGTGGTGTTGGTTTGTGTCTTTTTACCTCCTAGAGAGATTTATTGAAGAAAATTCTGAACATGACATGAGTTTAGTACACTTTCAGTGCTCCTATATGTCGCTCCTGTTTGGAATGTCCCTTTTCCCAAATCTGTTAAACAAACTCTTGTTCAAAAAATCTTCTCTTCTCATGCCTTCTTCCCTGGGCCTCCCATGTTGAGTCCATTACTCTGTGCCCGAAGATCTGGCTCTTTATGGCCAAATGGACTGAGAGCTCTTTCAGAGGTGCTCTTTAGGCTTCTTATATCCACAGGCTTAACACAACACCTGTTCACAGGCACTCAACAAAATTGACTCCCTCTCCATTCCTCCTAGGAATATTTCGAGGTTGCCACTTGGAAGGGTGATCCCACTAAGGAGATTTCACATAAAATCCATTCTGCCTTAGCTCTTAGGCCACATCTCGGAAGTTCTTTCCTTCACAGAAGTTCAAGTGTGAAATTTTCACCTTGGACTTTATCCTTCGAAAGCTACTCGGAGAAACGATAATTTCAAGTCATTCTTTAAAGAAAAGATAGGGGCTAGACTGGATGATTTCTCATTGACCTTCCAACCCCTGCCTTCCCTCAGCACACTCAGCTCATGAAAGGAAAACTGTGATGTATTATAGGTAAGAGGACACTTGAGTGGGATCCTGAGGCCTGAGTTCCTTTGCCCAGCTCTACCATTGACAAGCTGAGTTAATCTGGATAACTACTTCTTCCCTAGGACACAGGTTCATCATCTATACATGAGAGGGTTGGGTTCAGTGATGTCCAAATACAACTTCTAACTGACAATGGTCTTAAAATATTAATAGTCTGTGAAATACCAATGTTGGCAAACCAATTAATGGCTATTCTTCTAATATTAGTTTAGCAGATATATTCCTCACCCTCCTGTTGTTTAGAAGTTCTTCATCATTAAAATAATTGAGTGGGATGTTATTTTTATTCTTTCGACCTCTCTGCTCTCCACTGCTTTAATGAAACTCTGCACTGCTATTTGGTGATGAGGCTCCTGGGGCATTCTCTTTTGGGCTGTTGCAACTTAGAGGTGGAGTGGAAAGGGCCCCGGACTAGAAGTCAGATATTCTGAGGTCTAGCCTGGCTCTGCAACTAACTAGCTCTGTGGCCTTGGGCTTGTCAGGTCCCTTGTTGGGGTCTCCATTTCCTTACCTGTTAATTGGGGGGTGTGAGCTAGATTATAGTTCTTTAACTCTTGCTTTCTATGAATTCTAAGCAATGATAACTCCCTAGAGAGTGAGAGCTGAAAGGAAACTTCATGTCACACTACTCCAGGTGTCAAACAATTAATTATGGAATTCCAGCAATCAACCTCCTCTCCCTGCTCCCTACCCCCTGCCTGCCTGCCTTAAGGGCAATTTCAGAGCCTTCTGTTTAGAACAACATCTCAGTCCCAGACTAAATGGCATCTTTCCATCAATGTCAAAGGGAGTTAAAGGGGTCTCTTTACTTAGAACTCTCCTATTTCCCTTTGTGGCGTGGGGATAGGGTGTGCCTTCAGCTTCTGATGCTCCTCTAGTACCTGAGAGCCTATCCTGACTGTATTGTCCTTGGTTCCTGTCTCTTTAGGATGTGTGTTCATTTGAGCAATCCCACCAAACAGAATAGTTGTCTATGTCATTTGATATTCATGGAATTTACCAGGCAAGCTTGTAAGCATATGCTAAAAATGATCGAAGTTCAAGAAGGAAAACAAGGAAGATACCCTTTCCTGTTAGTTCTAGTACCATGTAGGGTTAAAGGACTTGGACTCTGAGGACAACTGCCTTGGTCTGAATCTTTATTTGCCTGTGAGTCAGCCATGTGGCAGAGGGAAATCTACTTTCTGTGCCTGTTTTCTTATTTGTAAAATGGGACTAGTAAATAAAAGTACCAGCCTCACAAGATTAATGAAATAATATATGTTAATTAGTGTAGGGTTTAACACAGGATAGCTTTGAATATTCAAATGATGATGTTTACATTATTTTTGGCTAACCAACACTTGCAGCATGCCTATTCTGCTGGTGAAACCAGCTGTCTTTCTTAGTTTGGCAGCAGCTCATCTCTACCCACTCCCTTGAGTCCTTGCCCCTCTGGGCTCTTTATCATGACTCCTATGAGATCTCACTATTCTTGGATGATTATTCAGTAAAGTGTTTTTCTATTGGAGGAAGCCTCCTTCCAACACTTCCCACCCACCCGGGGAAGCTCTAACTCCTGACCTGTGCAACTGGGCAGCTTATAACTACCCTTTGTAGGAGAGAAGATGCTTAACCGCAGAGGGGTTTTAATCGTTATTTTTGATGTGCACTCAACAAGCATGAGGTCCATAATCCACACACATTTAAAGCATCTTGTGCTGCTCAAAGAGGGGAGAAACTGCCCTCATTTATAGAACCTGCTGAATAGAGGTCTAGTCGGTGTTAATTTTTCAGTATCAGATTCCATTATTTTCTCTCCCTATTTCCCTTCCTTTAATACCAACAGCTGGGACTAGGTAGTGTGCAGCAAAAGGAATCAAGACTTTCTCATGGGGGTGGGGGAAGTAGGAGCAATTCATTTAATGTGTTTTATCCATAGTACAGCACATTTACTCCATGGGTTCAAGGTACCATGTGTCCGTTCTCTCAAAGGCAAGCCCAAATCACTTACAGCATCTTTACAGAAATTCAAAAGTAAATGGAAATATGACTATGAAGCCATCAGATAAAAAGCACTGGCTCCAGGCTTCCCTGGTGGCACAGTGGTTAAGAATCCGCCTGCCAGTGCAGGGGACACAGGTTCGAGCAATGATCTGGGAAGATCCCACATGCCCTGGAGCAACTAAGCCTGTGCGCCACAACTACTAAGCCTGTGCTCTAGAGTCCGCCAGCCACAATTACTGAAGCCGGCGCACCTAGACCCCGTGCTCCACAACAAGAGAAACCACCGCAATGAGAAGCCTGCGCACTGCACTGAAGAGTAGCCCTGCTGGCAGCAACTAGAGAAAGCCCGCGTGCAGCAACAAAGATACGATGTGGCCAAAAATAAAAAAAAAAAAAAAAGCATTGGTTCCTCATGGGGGATTTTGCTTTTTTTCCTCTCTTTCTCTCTCCCTCTTATTTGTATCATCTTTCATAGCAGTAACCTTGAAGAAATGTCCCTTGGGCCTTCCCTACAGATCTTGGAAGGCCAGTTTTGGTAAAAGGTAGTAAAAATATCCAGACCATAGAACTAAACTGAGCAAGATACCTGATTTGGATAATGCATCACCATGGGTAAGCAAGCAATCATTTAAAAACCAAACTAGACTGTATATAAATTTGGCTATATTTGTTAAAATCGAAATATGTACTTAACAACACACAACTTATGTAAACGCTATGTGTCTGGTTCCCATTAATGCATACTGGATGAGTATTGTGGTGATGACTTCTGTGAGGACCAGCCTAAACAATTCTGATGGTGACCCATGTATGGCTAGGTAGGCCAGGTATCTGGAGGAAAAATGCAAATTATAATCAAGGTGAGAAGCAAGGTAACATCTAGCGGTTTGGAACTGGATGTCAGTTCTGAGAATTACACACATGATGTAGGAAATCAGAAGTATGGCAAATGGGATGGAATGCGGCTTCAGGAGGGTTGAAGCAAGTGGCTCTGACCTAAGATCATATATTGCAATAGGATGACAAAAGGTCCACATTCAAATGATCCACTTATGAGACCTGAGAACAGCCCTGACATAGACTCTGTTCTTTCTTATTCCAGAAGAATTCTCATCTGTGTATTACTGGTGACTATAGATACTTTGAAGAATTAATTTGTTATGGGTCATGGATATATGGAGAAAAACTAGAGCAAGAGGAAAAGGAGCAGCCAGTGGAGGTGGCCGTGAGAGATTACAACCACTTAAAACCTAATGCTCTTTCCTGCCTACTCCCAACTCTTCACTGAAAGACCAAAATTTGGGTTCATGCTGCTGCAGAATTCAGGCTTCTTCATAGAAGGAAGGAAACCAAAAGCAATTCATCTAATGCATTTTACTGATTATACAACTCATATACTTCCTGGGTTCAAGATAGCACCTGGCCATTCTCCTAAGGGCAAGTTCAAATCATCCTTTGGTATCTATATAGGGTCTTTCTCTTCCACAGCAGAGAGTAGGAAAAGATGAGGAGTGTGTGTGTGTGTGTGTGTGTGTGTGTGTGTGTGTGTGTGTGCGTGTGTGTGTGTGTGTATGTGTATGGGGGTTGGGGGGGTGGAGAGACAGAGAGAGAGAGAGAAAGATAGGAAGAAATCTAGAGGAAAAATACTCAAGAACTAAAAGGAATTAGTATTTTAAGGAAAAGTCAAGATCTGGAGAAGGACAGTCTGCCAATGTAATGCAGCCTTTAAAGAAGAGGTTCTAGAGATGTCAGGGTCTGGAGTAAGGAAGAATAATCCTCTGGAAGGTTTTGGATGCATTGTTTCCTGGTACCAGAGAAGCAGCCCACAAAAGGTCTTATTTTTCATAAGAAAAATATTGTGAGAAAAACTCTGAGGAAAGAGAGTGCTGCAAGTTTATGGGTGTCTGACAGCACTAAGAAAAGAGACTTTTCAGGATGAAGGGCAACTGGGCTGGGAAGGAGCTAAGCTTTATATGCAGAGTGAACTTGAAATCTGCTGAACTTAGCTTAGCTTGGGCTCCAGAATATTTGTGCTGCAGAGGAGAAACTCCTTTTACTATAAGAGAAAGATCGAGAGGGTGATTTTGCAGATTATTCCCTTCAGCAGGGCAGGGAGCACTGAGGAGGATTGAAAGAAGAGGAGATGTGCTCCGTTGGGTGTTGTCAGGCTTGGTCTGCACAGAGGACAAGGAATGTATAAGGGGGGACCCTGGTCTTGGGAGCCTGAGTCTCCCTTAAAGCCAGTGTGGAGAGCTTCATTTTCTACACTCCATACTTCAGCTGTTGGTAATTTACAGAGGCAGCAACGTAGATCCTGACTGCCCAGAATTCTCTGGGTACCTTAAACCAATTACAACTCTTCACTCTTGCTACAGATTTAAAAATGTATCTGGGATAATGTCAAACAGCATCAGGAAAAGAGTTTGGGCCTCAAATAAAGCGGCAGTGACCTCCTTAACCTCAATTTTCCCTGGATGTCAGGACACCTCTCCACGGGGTGAAGGAGTGTATAAATTTAATCTGGTTGCACATAGCAGGGTTGAATGGGGGGACCAATCAGTGTCACTCTGGGTAGTGACAAGCTAGAAACCTGTCAGTAACGGGCAATGAAGCACAAACTGCTATTAGATACACCCACGCCACTTGAGGAGGACGAAAAGGGGTGGAGAAGTCCTCCCAGGATGCCTTTGGGAGGACGGTTTTTATAGACCTTGAGAGGGAATGAGCTCCCTAGATAGCAAATGAGAGAGGTCCACTCCTGAGTCAGTCAACCGATTCCCATTCAACTATCATTTTAGGAAATGCTGGAAACCATTTTGCAGCTATGATGCTACTCTCTCTCTCTCTTCAGATCTCATAACACGTGTTTGTCTACAAGGGACCTCCTGAGTACTCTTTTTATTCAAAACCTGGTCCACAAATTAGCAGCCTCAGCATCACCAGGGAGCTTATTAGAAATGCAGAATCTCTGACCCCACCCCAGGCCTCTTGAATCAGTACCTGAATTTCAACAAGATTTTCAGATGATTTGTATACATATTAATCACTGTTGTATGGAATTCTCTAAATATCCAGTTTTACTGGAAACAGTCATGTAGACGTTGCAGCTACTTCTTGGACAAGGAGCAGTGACTTCCTTTTGTATAATATGGAATACAGTAAGTCCCCTACATCCGAACAAGTTCCGTTCCAAGAGGGCGTTCATAAGTCCAATTTGTTCATAAGTCCAACAAAGTTAGCTTAGGTACCCAAATAACACAATTGACTACTTAGTACTGTACTGTAATAGGTATAATACTCTTCACACAAAGAATACATAAAAAGCAAACAAACACAAAAAGCAAAGAAAACATGTTTAATCTTACAGTGCACTACCTTGAAAAGTACAGTAGTACAGTACAACAGCTGGCATACAAGGGCTGGCATCGAGTGAACAGGCAAGAAGAGTTACTGACTGGAGGAGGGAGAGGAGGTGGGAGGTGGTAGAGCTGAAGGATCGTCAGCGATAGGAGACGGAGGGCAAGCTGCCATTTCACTCACGCCTGACATTGATGGCACAGGTTCTGGCTCTTTGCTGGATTAAATTCTACTTACTTTCTTGAAAAAACGATCGAGTGATGTCTGGGTAGTAGCTCTTTTTTTCTCGTCATAGATGACACGGTGGCACTGGATTACATTCTGAACATCTGCTGCAACCTTCACGTACCGTTCTACATTTGGGTCCTGTGCCTCTAAAACTAACAGCGCTTCCTCAAATAAAGAAAATCCCCTTGCCATTTCCTGTGTCGTGAATCTCTTCAGTTCTGCAGTTACTTCTTCTTCCTCTTGTCTCTCTTCGTCCTTTCTCTGGGCCTCCAATTCCATCAGGTCTTCGTTATTAGTAGCTCCTCATGTTGCACAGCAAGGAGTTGAATGTTATAAGAACGAGCAACATCTACCATCTTTTCGCCTCACTCCACTCTCTCAAGTATTTTCACTTTTGTTTCTATCGTTATCGCTTGTGGCTTCTCAGCAGTACCAGCTACATCACCGCTGATTTTATGCTTGCTTCCAGACATCCTGGGTTTGAAATAAAGATACTGTACTACTGTACTCTATACAGCAGTGCACAGTAAAGTACACAAAGCACAACCACTTGTGGAGGATGCACGCACATGACAAATGTACACCAGACGCACGAACTAACTTACGTGACTGGACACGTGAACGCATGTTCGCATGTTTGAAAGTTCGCAACTTGAAGGTTTGTGTGTAGGGGACTTACTATATAAACTTTTTCAGCCAATTAAACTGAACTGGATCAAGTAAGAAGAGAACATCAGTTCCCTCCAGCACCCAGTTGTAGCTTCCTGTGGAAGGCAAACACAAATCCAAGAGAAAGGAAAAACTAGGAACTATTCAATTTCTTTTAGACTTGAAACTTGATTCTTTTCAGACTCAGGGTCAGTGTTATTTTCATGGCCCCATTGAGTTGTTCATCTGTCTGAGCATATGAGTGTGTGTGTGTGTGTGTGTGTGTGTGTGTGTGTGTGTGTGTGCTTTGCCCATATAAACCTAAGCATTCTCCTCAGCAATTAGGTAATTTCTAGATCAGGCAACGTGTTTCATCTCTTTGCAGCATCTTTCATTTCTTGAAAGAAAATTATGGAGCATTTTGCCACAGAAACATGCTCTGTGAGAAGACAGAGCAAATAATGCATTAGGGGAAATAAGTGAAACTGCTCAAATTGCTTTAACCCCTCTGTGCTCATCACCACCATTCCCTGTCTGCTCTCACCAACCCTTGCTCAGTGCATCCCTGCCCAACTCCCTGTCAGATCACCTACTCCAAGGGAGGACTTGGAAGTGTCCAGAGGTGAAGACAAGAGCACTGCCCTATCGTCTTTCTTTATCCACAGGAATATGGTGAGAGGCTGGTCTGGGAGGGAAGACATTGAGAATGCAGGGACTCACAAGCCCTAGAAAAAGCACAGAACTGGGGAGTTCATCTGGAGTTAACCTTTGTACTTCTTGTCCTTTTTTTCCTGCCCCAGTGAAACCCATTCTACTTAGTAATCAAGATTCCAAAGGTGGAATAGTCTCCCCACTTTTTCCTCTACTCACATTCTAGCCATTATCAAAGGCCTGAGATTCATTGCATTTATTCATTAAGATACTAACTGAGCTTTAATGAGGTGCTTGTTACTGTTCTAGTTGTTCCAAATACATGAATAAATGAGGCAGAATCCTGACCACTTGCATCTCAGTGTAGAGTAATGAAATAAGTGTGGGCTTTGGGGCCTAAATTGACTGGACTTTGAAAATATATAGTCAAGTTGCTTAAACTCTGCAAGCCTCATTGCTTGTGCAAGCCAGTCTTCTCTTAAAAATGAGACTGTAAATATCTTAAATATAATGACATGACACAGACTTCTTTTTATCCTATTAGGCATATATTAGCTATTTAATAAATGCTAAACTAAATCAAATTTTGAATGCAATTTAAAAATCAATATATAGGAAAACCTGCAGCTCAGCTCTGCTACTGAGTAGCTGAAAGTCTTGTTTAAATCATTTAACTTCAGGGTATTTTATATATAAAAAGAAGAAATTGGAAAATTGCAAAGATGCTTTCTAGAAGTTCTTATACATGATTCTTCTCTAGGAGTCCAAACTGTTGTGAAATGTTACATCTACTCTTCTATAACTAATGCCATAGTCATAATTCACTAAGATTTGCATATATATATATATATATAGTTTATGTGTATACATATACATATATAAAATATATCTTATATCAATAATGCATATATTTATTTTTAGTTACTTTCTGAACAAGATTGAAAGTTCATAAGATATTTCAAAAGATTAAAGATACAAGATACCTTAAAGAAGCCTTTGGACTTGTTTAATACAGAACTTTCCAAACTTATCTTAATCCCTCCTTTTTTTATATAATGCCAATTAACAACTTAGCTTTCCCTAGCATATTCAACTCAAAGTTAAAGTAGACCCTCAGCTTTCTACATTTTAAAATCTCAGATTGTATTGTTGGCAAATGATCTTCAAGTTCCATTTCATGTAGTGATTTTTAATTTTGCTAAGTCATCAATGTGTACCATATTATAGACTAGTGAGTGAGATGGAGTTACTACAGCTCATGACCAAGCCCAGTTGACTCTTCTGCCCATCATTCCTCTCACTGTCACTACCAGCCCCTGATATTGGCATATTGGCTAGATTGTGGATTCACAACGATCTTCTACTAGAAACCTCAAGAACATCAGGAGTTAAATGCAAATATTTCTACCTTTGGTTGCAGGTTCCTGTTTTAGGCCACTGGTACCGCAACTAAAGATGGATCATCATTCTTCTCCTCAAAGCATTGGTACTCTGTTAGAGAAATGTGGTAGACGATCAACAGGTCCTTTCAAGCTCATTGGTAAAATTCCAATTTTCATGAAATGTGAGACATATACCAGTGAAATATGTAGTGACTTAAAAAAAATCCTGACATTTGGTCAGCAAAGTCCAATGTTTTTCCTTTGAGAAATGACCTAACCACATATTCCTCTTGCCAAAACCCATCCTGGCACTTCTGTTAAGGGCAGCTTTTTTTTTTTTTTTTTTTGCTGTATGCGGGCCTCTCACTGTTGTGGCCTCTCCCGTTGCAGAGCACAGGCTCCGGATGCGCAGGCTCTGTGGCCATGGCTCACGGGCCCAGCCACTCTGCGGCACGTGGGATCTTCCCAGACCGGGGCACGAACCCGTGTCCCCTGCATCGGCAGGCGGACTCTCAACCACTGCGCCACCAGGGAAGCCCAAGGGCAGCTTTTTGCAGTATGATAGAATTGTTTCTCAAGTGCTCCTGGTCTCAGGACTGAATCGTGTAAGAGAGACAGTTAAAGACATTTTTTGAAAGCAAAGCCTATTTCAGAGTCTGGGGTTAGACCATCAGTTCACATCTCCAAGTGATATCTTCTCAACTCTTCCCTGTTCCTTGTCTTGAATATTGGACCCTGGGGATGGCTCCTATTGATGATTATGGAAAAGCACAGAAAGAAGAAACTGTTTTTCAATTCAAATGATATGGGCCTGGTTGGAGACAAAACTGTTTATTGGCCTGCATTGTTCAGCAACTAATGAAATTAATTTTTTAAGAAGCATTACAAATGAAATACTGCAGTCACTCTTCAGTGTCCTGGCTCACTAGGATATTAGATGAGCCAGACTTAGGTCTATGGACTTTCCCCAAAAGACTGTTCTTAGAAAAGCCAGAGTAGGTGATGCAAAGATTAAGCACTTCTCAGCAGAATGCTGCAGTATCATGTCTTGAGTTGTTTTATTGTTTTTGTATTAGAGCCAAGAAACATGTGGCCAGCAGTCTGCAACAAGCCCTCTTATTTTCAACATAGCAAATGATAATTCTTGCACTTGAATGCCGTGTGAAATTAGGATTGAAAGACAGAATTCATTGCAAGTCAATTATTGATCTTTAAATGAAGGAAGAAAGTCATTGCTATCAGGACTCTCTAACTCCTGTGAACCATCCTCTAAACCTTGAAGCTTCTCTGGTTACCAGGAAAATGATAGAGGGCTGACTAATAGTGACTTCAGTTTGCAGAGAATGTTTCATCCATCATACTAGTGATTCTGGTTTCTCTTTATAATATTACTGATGATCAGCTGGGGATATTACTTATGACAGATGAAACTGAAAAGGGCTAGCAGAGCATTCTGTGAGCACAGGTAACACAGAAATGAGAAGCTGGGTAGGTAGAAGTGTTCCAAAATCATTAGGATGCAGTTTTGTAGGATGAATAAATCTAGAGGTGTAATGTATAGCATCCTGACAACAGTTAATAAAATGGGATTGGAACTGGAAATTTGCTAAGAGGGTATAGATTTCAGGTACACTTATCGCCAAAAATAAAAAAGAAAAGAAAAGGTAACTATATAAGGAGAAGTTATGTTAGTTAGCTTGACTGTAATAATCACTTCACTATGTATGTGCATTTCAAGTCATCATGTTGTACACTTAAAATATACAGTTTTTATTTAAAAATTAATAAATCAAGACAAAATCATTATATTTCCATACTTTTCAGATGAAAATAGAACTGAGCTAGATCTAGTCAGAGCTGGACACAGACAAGGCTTTTTAAATTTTGTTTCAATAAATTTATTTATTTATTTATTTTTGGCTGCATTTGGTCTTCATTGCTGCACGCGGACTTTCTCTAGTTGCGGCGAGCAGGAACTACTCTTTGTTATGGTGCACGGGCTTCTCATTGAAGTGTCTTCTCTTGTTGCAGAGCATGGACTCTAGGTGCGCGGGCTTCAGTAGTTGTGGCGCATGGGCTTAGTTGCTCTGTGGCATGTGGGATCTTCCCGGACCAGGGATCGAACCCGTGTCTCCTGCATTGGCAGGTGAATTCTTAATCACTGTGCCACCAGGGAAGTCCAAGGCTTTTTTTCTTATGTTTATTTTCCTTAGTTGGAATGAGATCACACACAACAAGAACAACACAAGGAAAATCTAAAAAAGAAGATATGAAAGACAATGACTCTGAGACAAATTATTAGATAAGTTGGGTATTGAATAAAGAAGAATTTATCCTTGTTGGATACCCTCATTTATAATTATGCTCATTTATAATTCCTTCAGGAACAAATTATTTGAAATGAATTTTGTAGCGCTTTAGGTGTAGAACTTTATTTTAGGCCATAGGTAGAATCCAAACCAATGGAAAAGCAGAGCTCTTGATTTGAGGGGCTGTGTTTCACTCCTTCAACATTCATTCACTCAACATCTATTTATTGAGAACCTATTATGTGCCAGGTTCTCTTTTTATCTGAATATTCAGCAATTAACCAAAAGGACAATATGTATTTTTTACAAAATATAAAGAGAGCTATATTGTAGTGGGAAGAGAGACAAAAATGAGAAAATGAGAAAAATATCAGGCAAGATAATTTAAGTTAGTCATAGGTTCCAAGAAGACAATAGTTCAAAGAGAGTAATGGTAGAGTCAGCTACCTTAAACTGAATGGTCAAGAAAACTACTTCTTCTGGTAGGATGGAGTACTTTGCAATAGCCCAATGTTCCAGCTGAGAAAAACAAACAAACAAACAAAAACCTAACCAGACAAAAGACAAAGTTCATCTGTGTAATTGCATCACGGAAATACTAGAATCCTTCAGACCAGACAGGCTAAATTTCTAGAGAGGTGAAAACTGTAGAAAGTGAGCTGATGCTCTGCATCTGCTTGGCTAAATCTAGCATAGACAAGTAACTGATATTATCCAAGGCATAAAGCCACTGCTGGGCCCCAGAAAAACCAGCAGATACTTTGGTAGTTGTACAGAGATGGGAGTGACTAAATTGGAGATTTGAGAGGCCTAAGACATATAGCCAGCATCCTGCTCAGACATTTCTCAAATTTTGAAGCCAGGCAAGGCTTTATGCTAAAAAAGCTACACTGAAACCCCCTGACAAGCAGGGCAGAGGAGACAAAGATGAGAGTCCAGCACCCTCCAAGAGAAGAAGTCCTGATAGCTCATTGAGAGTCATCTTTAAAGATCCCTGCCTCCCAATACTTACGTTCTTCCCACATACAAATCCACTCATCTACCTTTCTAATACTCTCAAAGGCATCAGCCTTGGGCTTGAGAATCTTACCCTCTAAATTAGGCCCAGGTGATGATGAGGTTGCAGCCTCCTTCAGTAAATTTCTCTCAATGTGATGACCTATAGACTAAAGAGACCAGTTACCTGCCCTCTACCTCCACCCCACATCCAATGGTGAGACAAGGGTTAGATAACCACAAGAGACACTCCCTATCAAAAAGTGGGGAGAGGCGGGAAGCACTTTGTAGTTCCTGATCCATAACTGGACACACATGCTAGTTCCTTGATTAGAGTCCAGTCCTGCTCTATGGGAGTGGTTCCATGGCACTTAGCTCTGCATTCTACTGGCTACTGTGAAGCAAAGGGCCCGCCTTCATTCAATGGGGAGGGGCCTACACAACGGCTTGGATATCAGGGGTGTGGTTCATTGGGGCATCTTTTGAGAAAAACTATCACAGTGACATAAAACATCTTTCATACCATACTCAGAGATTTGTCTATTGCTACTTTAAAAAGAATGAGAGGGGATGTAATGTACAGCCTGGTGACTATAGTTAATAATACTGTATTGTACATTTGACGGTTGCCAGAAAAGTCGATCTTAAAAGTTCTTATCACAAGTAAAGAATGTAACTCAGTGTGGTGCTAGATGTTAACTACACTTATTGCAGTGATCACTTTGTAATATACACAAATACTAAATCATTATATTATACACTTGAAAATAATATAATGTTATATGTCAGTAATATCTCAATATTTTAAAAGGAAAAAAAAAGAAAAACAAAAGAGTGAGAGAGAAAAAAGTCTCTATTTTTCTATGTGGATTTGATGCTACACTGGCCTATAAACTTCAATCTGTTATTAAGGGTAATTGCCCAATCTTGAAAAGTAATAAGAGCTGAGCTTGTCTTATAATTCTACTACTTTTAAAAGTGTGACCTTGGATAAAGTCACTTAATCCCTATAAGTGTTATTATCCCAACTAAAAAAAAAATGAAAAACAATGATGTAAACTATAGAGCTCATATGGTTATTGTGAGGATTAAATGAGATAGTGTGTAAAATACTCTGTCCAATGATGCGCATTTTGTAGATGATCTACAAATGACAGCTTAAAAGTATTGTTTACAGGACATAGGCTGAGATAGAAGGATTTTAGGAATGACCTGAAGTTCTATGTTCACAAAATTCAACCTTGCATGAACAGTTGCTATAAAATAGAAGGTAAATGACTTAGATTTTGAGAAACTCACTGTTTTGGGATCACTGTGTTCTTGAGCAAGCATACAGTGTTCTATCAATATTTCTGTGGATGATGATTGGAATTCTCCTAAGGATAAGGCAGGCTATCATCTTAGGACAAGGGCAATCCTATTAGCAGGGGAAGAAGGAACATCTTTGCCAGGTGGATGCATTCAAGAACTTGGGCAACCTGTAAGGATAGCATGCATCCCTGGGCAAAGTTAGTAAAAATTTGGTTAAGTTATAACAATTTGGTTAGTAACTGAAATGTAACCTAACTTTATACTCAAAAAGTGATGAAGCTGGTACATACCACTTGCCCATGGCTGCGATCATTATGGGCATATATCACAGGGGTAAAGTCAGGTTGAACATAGCACCAGAAAATACTGGGCAATGAAAAGGGTTAATTAAACAGGAATTAAACACTTTATGAAGAGTGGACCAGAGGTTCCATAGTATTTATGCACATGACTATGATTTCCAAGCGTCACTGTGTGTGTGTGTGTGGCTGTGTGTGTGCATATGTACAGTTATGGACAATTCTACCAAAATCCCTAGTTTTACTGAATAGAGTAGGCAGAAAGCAATTTAAACTTTTCTTGATGAGAGAGGGTCATAAACACACACACCAGTTAATGTACTATATCTTAGTACAGAGATCTCTTAGAATTGTTTTAGTGAAGAGGGTGTAGTTTATCTTCTCCTTTAATTACCCCCACATTCGTCTGTACGTCCAAACCTTGGTGATTCTTCCAGAGCCTCCCTTGTTCTTTTTTTTTTTTTAAATAGATCTTTATTGGAGTATAATTGCTTCACAATCCTGTGTTAGTTTCTGTTGTAAACCAAAGTGAATCAGCCATATGCATACATATATCCTCATATCCCCTCCCTCTTGAACCTCCCTCCCACCTTCCCTATCCCATCCCTCTAGGTCATCGCAAAGCACCGAGCTGATCTCCCTGTGCTATGCGGCTGCTTCCCACTAGCTGTCTATTTTATATTCGGTAGTGTATATATGTCGATGCTACTCTCACTTTGCCCCAGCTTCCCTCTCCCACCCCATGTCCATTCTCTATGTCTACATGTTTATTTCTGCCCTGAAACTACATTCATCAATACCACTTTTTAAAATTCCATATATATAATTTAGCATACGGTATTTGATTTTCTCTTTCTGACTTACTTCACTCTGTATGACAGACTCTAGGTCCATCCACCTCACTACAAATAACTCAGTTTCATTTCTTTTTATGGCTGAGTAATATTCCATTGTATATATGTGTCACATTTTCTTTATCCATTCATCTGTTGAAGGACATTTAGGTTGGTTCCATGTTCTGGTTATTGTATATAGTGCTGCGATGAACATTGTGGTACATGTCTCTTTTTCAATTATGTTTTCCTCTTGTTCTTTTCAGATGTCATTTCATAATGTATTGGTTTCTAGGAGTTTTCTACTCTCCATACCTAACTACTTTACCTCTGTTGTAGACAATAGCTTAAAAGGAATTAAATATTGTTGGAGGAAATTAAATGGTAAAAACTTGTTACATTATTTTTAAGTTCATCCTCTGAAGATGGCCCAATGTCTCTTCTATAAAGTAAAGTGTATGGTCTTTATGAAAGTTTCCTGTGTGTTTTCTGTTATGTCCAGCTTAACAGCTATATTCTGGATAATTTTGATTCATAGAAGGCTGACCATTGGGTTAATAGGGTATTTTTGTACTTCATGAATAAGCTTTGATTGTAAAACCATGTATTGGGCATCAGAACAGTTAAGCAGAGTGTTAAGGACTGTCATACCAGGTTGTCTATTTCACACATTAATACAGTCAGTGGATTCCCAGAGCCACTTTGAGAGACATACTGAACTTTATTGTAAGCCAGTATTTCCTGAATCACAGGTATGAACCTACATGTTGAACTACCCTTGCTTCTGACCCCCGGCCCATGACAGCAGAGAAACAGAAATGAGCCAGCACTACAATGAGGGAAACACACATCTTGACAAAGCTTCTGCCAGTGTAACCTGACCCCCCCTTTTTGCGCCTTTATTGGCACATGCTTGCAGGGATCTGTTAAAGCTTGTGTTACAAAAATCCCTAGAGCTGCATCCAAGTTTAGAATCTTCCGAAGAAGAAACATGATGAAAAAACATTTAGGGGGTGCTGGGTAGCCCTTGTGCATTGATATGGCCTGGAGGCTGGTGAGTTAGGAAGGAGGTGGACTTTAGGAAGCTCTGGAACCAGGATTGGCTTTCCACCCAAATTCAAGAGATTTTCTTTGATTTGCTTCCATTTTTCACTTCATTTCTCTTCTACTCATTCCAGGGTCCCTGGCCAACACACTTCTCCCCAGCGTTCCCAGCATATCACCCATTTCTTTTTTTTTTTCTGCCCATTTCTTTAAGACTCTGTCCTCAGCATTTCAGGGACAGCTCTGTGTGGCACTACCTAACAACCCCTTAAGGTGGGATGCCTCCCAATGGCAGTGCCATTTTTATAGGAGTCTCTTCAAGGTGGAAAACATTTCAGTATTTAAAGGGATGACTCTAACGGCCCATTTTCTGGTTAGAGAGCACACAGAAGCCCCCCTTCAACCCACTATTTATAATTACCTGCATCCTGACTCCCAGCTCCAAGTGCTGCCTCTTGTGTCCTGCTGGGTGAATAATGCAGTTGGCTTTCTAACCTCCAGCAACAACCAGAGTAAGGTGAATTATAGTTTGGGGAAAAGATAATAGGAGAGGGAGGCAGGAATTTGGATTTAATTGGAGTGGAGGCCACCAGCTTTGTAGATAACTGTCTTTTATTCTGAATCTATTCAATGATTACAGCCCATACTCATCCACAAAGAATAGTGCACTTGAGTTCAGGAAGGGGAGTGCTAGGATTATTTTTCAGCCCAGTTGATCTAGATCCCCTCCTCGCCCTTCTTGGCTTCTGCAGGCGGATGTTGAACATGCCTTGAGCAAAGGGCCAGGGGGTTTCTGCCAAGCAGTTCCAGAGGCATCTACAAACCACAGTCATTGAAGACATTTCCCAGAAGGTTTTCGGAGTACAAATCTCTTTAATTAAAATGGGAAAAGCCAGAGTGAGGGAGATGAGAGGAGCTTGGCTGAGAGCAGAAGGAGGAGGGGGATGAAGGGAAGAAAGGGAAGGAGGAAAAGTAATAAATATTTTACAAGTGTTTTCAAACACTGCCCGTCTAACACCCAGTGGAAAATGCCACTTGATGGATTATATTTTGGGTTGGAAAGTGAGGCTAATTCAATGTAATGAGGGGTGAATGGGACTTCAGGCCCTTATCCAACCACAAGAGACCCCTTACAAAAGAGTCTGCTCTTTCAGTCATTAATTTTTTATGAAGTTTAATAGGCCTGAGCCTAGAGACCTTCTGTGGGGTTGATTAGCTTCATATTTCTCTCATTAATGTAGAATCTGATTAGCTCTTATGAAAATCATTTCATCTCAGGCTCCAGCGTGGCAACCACATTGTTCTGATATTAGGAACTGCAAGTTTGATTCACCTGAGAAAAGAAACATCTGCAGGGACAAAGGCCCTGGCCTCATGCTGTCACAGAATGAAGGGACTGGGGAGACCGGCTGTCTCTTACATTTTACTGGCTGCAATAAAGAACCCTCAATATTTGGACCAGGATAACCTTATTGGAGGCTAGCAGTGTTGGTCCACTGCAAATGGAGCTGACTTGAAAGAATAGATAACTGCCAATGTATCAGTCAGGGTTTAAGAAGAAGAGCAAGACTGCCAAGTGATGTAGAAGAAGGGGACTATTACAGGGATGAGACTTTATGCTATCATAGGAGCCGGCAGAGAGGTCTGCTGCCCTGAATCTGCTGTTGGGCCTGAAGTTGCTATAGGTCAGCTAGACTAGGAGTCAGGAAGGAAAGCTTGACATGGATATGAGGAGGGACACACTGAAACCCACAAGGACAAGTTGGAAACCCCAAGGACAAGCTGGACTCTTTCTCTGTTTCTTACAAGCTTGAAGAAACAGACTTGAAGTCCAAGCCGACCAAGAGGAGACTCCTGTGCTCTTCACCGTGGAGATGTGTACACACTTGGCTCAAGACTTAGAGAAACTAATGAAGGAAATCCTTCAGTTCTGGACAGCTTCTGGAGGAGCTGCAGGTCCAGGATCAGCCCCATATCCAGAAGAGTGGCCAGCTGATCAGCAACAATATACAAGAGCTGCCACAATGCCTGACACTATTTACCCAATTTACCCTCAGAAAAACAATGATCACTCCTCCATTTCTACCTTCTAAATTTCAGGATTCTCTATGGCTAACACTAACCAAAAACCATACAGGGAAGAGAATTCTGGGAAATGTTTTTCCAGGATGGCTAATTTGACCCAGTACAAAGCCTCCACAGCCAGTCCTAAGTAATACACATTAAATAGGATGACCCCATCCTGTGGTGAACTCTAATGTGCTAAGAGGACCAGTAAGAGGTGGTACTCAATGAAGACCTGACTTTGAGAAACACAGAGAATTTAGGCTGAAGGAATCTTGCTGTCAATAAAGGTTGTAAAGAACCCATGGCTATCCATGGCTATTGGGATTTTATGGAGGCTTCTTCATGTAGGCATGACCAATTATTAACTCCATTTTCAACCCCTCTGCCCTCTCCGAAGAAGTGGCAGACTGGGGGGAATGAAAATGACAAACTCCTAATCAGAGATTGGTCTTTCTGGTGACCAGCCCTCATCCAGGAGTCATCCAGGAGCTTGCCCAGAATTGCCTCACTAGAACAATGCTCCTAAGTGCTCTTATCACTTAGGAATTTGCAAGGCTTTTAGGACTTCCGTGCTGGGAACTGGGTACAGAGACCAATGTATGTATTTTCTATTATCTCCCAGACTTTGTAAAATCATAAAGAAACATAGGATTTGATAACTATAAAAATCAAGATGCTGAGTGTTTGATTGGGATTGGAATAGGGCTGTAACACGTGAAGAGGCTTCTGGAGTAGCTGGCAAATTCTATCTCCTGCTCTCGGCTGTGATTAAAAGTGTGTTCACCTTTTAACAACTCATTAAGCCATATATTTGTTTTTGTGAGGTTTCTTTATGCATCTTTTATTTTATAATAAAGGGTTTCTGTTCTTTCTATTTCTAATTCCACTATGCCCAGTCTCTATTATACTAACTAAATTCAAGCTTTTGATCCCCCTGCTTCATTGGAACTTCTCCTGTAAGTTATCAGTTGCCTCCAGTTGCTAAACTCACGGCCAAGTCTCAGTCTCATCTTACCTGCATAGCTCTGCACAGTTTCTCACTCCCTCCTGCTTGCAGCACTTTCTTCCTTGGGCTATTGTAACACTCTGCTCATTAGATTTCTTAGTCTCCTTTTCTGACTTCTTTTCTTCTCTATTACCTCGTAAAGCTGGAATACCCAAACCTCAATCCTTGACTTCTCTTTTCTGTTGACACTCACTTCCTTTCATGATCCCATCCAGTATGACAACTTTAAATAGCATCTCTACACTGGCAGTTCCCAAATTTACATATCTTCTTCTGCCTAGAACTTTAGACTAGAATATCCAAATGCCTACTTCCTATCTTCAATTGGGTATCTAATTGAATCTCAAGTTTAACAGATCCCAAAACAAACATCTGATTTTCCTCCTAAATCGGTTCCACTCATGGCTTTTGCTGCCTCTGTTAATATCTCCATGTTGCTCAAGACAAAAGTCTTGGAGTCATTGGCTTCTCTATTTTTCTCTTATTCCTCATTCAATCTCTAAGCAAATCTTATTGACCCCACCTTCAGAAAGTATCCATGATCCGACTACTCCCCGCTTCTTTTCTGCTAATGCCTGGATCCAGACCACAGGCATGTCTCACCTCAATACTGCAGTACTCTTCATGGTGGGCTCTTCACTGTTGTTGCTTCTCTATAACCCCTACACAGGCAACTCTTAGGAGAGAGCCAGACTGTCTTTAACAATAAAAATACGTTCATCTTATTCTTTGCTCAGAACTTATCAATGTCTTCCCATTTTGCTCAGAGTAAAAGCCAAATTTCTACAATGACTTAAAAGGCCCCACATGACCTGACTCTCCTAGTTTGCTCTTGACTTTATGCCCTATGACAGCTTTTCTCCTCCCTCCTTTATCTTTGACTGTACAGGCCTCCTTGCCAGTTTTTGAATAGGCCAGACACATTCCTATCTCAGGACTTTTGTTCCTGGTTGTTCCCTCTGCCAGAAATATTCCTCCTCTAGTTGTCCACATGGCTCACTTCCTTACCTCCTTTCAAGCCTTTGACCAAATGTCATCATCTCAATGAGGCCTTTCCACACAACAGTATTTATTTGTACTTCCCAGTTCTCCCAAATTCTGCAACCCCCATCTATTGCTTCTATAGAATCCATCACTTTCTTTTTTTTTTTTTTTTAACATGTTTATTGGAGTATAATTGCTTCACAGTGGTATGTTAGTTTCTACTGTACAACAAAGTGAATCAGCTATACATATACATATATTCCCATATCTCCTCCCTCTTGCATCTCCCTCCCTCCCATCCTCCCTATCCCACCCCTCTAGGTGGTCACAAAGCACCGAGCTGATCTCCCTGTGCTGTGCGGCTGCTTCCCGCTAGCTATCTGTTTTACATTTGGTAGTGTATATATGTCCATGCCACTCTCTCACTTCGTCCAAACTTACCCTTCACCACCCCTGTGTCTTCAAGTCCATTCTCTACATCTGCGTCTTTTTTTCCTGTCTTGCCTCTAGGCTCTTCAGAAGCTTTTTTTTTTTTTTAGATTCCATATATATGTGTTAGCATACCATATTTGTTTTTCTCTTTCTGACTTATTACATTCTGTATGACAGACTCTAGGTCCATCCACCTCACTACAAATAACTCAATTTTGTTTCCTTTTAGGGCTGAGTAATATTCCATTGTATATATGTGCCACATCTTCTTTATCCATTCATCTGTCAATAGGCACTTAGGTTGCTTCCATGTCCTGGCTATTGTAAATAGAGCTGCAATGAACATTGTGGTACATGACTCTTTTTGAATTATGGTTTTCTCAGGGTATATGCCCAGTAGTGGGATTGCTGTGTCGTAAGGTAATTCTATTTTTAGTTTTTTAAGGAACCTCCGTACTTTTCTCCATAGTGGCTGTAACAATTTACATTCCCACCAACAGTGCAAGAGGGTTCCCTTTTCTCCACACCCTCTGCAGCATGTATTGTTTGGAGATTTTTTGGTGTTGGCCATTCTGACTGGTGGGAGGTGATATCTCACTGTAGTTTTGATTTGTATTTCTCTAATGATTAGTGATGTTGAGCATCCTTTCATGTGTTTGTTGGCAATCTGTATATCTTCTTTGGAGAAATGTCTATTTAGGTCTTCTGCCTATTTTTAGATTTGGTTGTTTGTTTTTTGATATTGAGCTGCATGAGCTATTTCTAAATTTTGGAGATTAATCCTCTGTCAGTTGCTTCACTGGCAAATATTTTCTCCCATTCTGAGGGTTGTCTTTTCATCTTGTTTAAGGTTTCCTTTGCTGTGCAAAAGCTTTTCAGTTTCATTAGGTCCCGTTTGTTTATTATTTTTTTTATTTCCATTTCTCTAGGATGTGGGTCAAAAAGCATCTTGCTGTGATTTATGTCATAGAGTGCTCTGCCTATGTTTTCCTCTAAGGGTTTTATAGTGTCTGGCCTTACATTTAGGTCTTTAA
The DNA here is from genome assembly GCF_964374135.1 of Grampus griseus. Taxonomy (NCBI): domain Eukaryota; kingdom Metazoa; phylum Chordata; class Mammalia; order Artiodactyla; family Delphinidae; genus Grampus; species Grampus griseus. The sequence continues at coordinate 44,818,907 of NC_139017.1, forward strand.
TCCATTTTGAGTTTATTTTTGTGTATCGTGTTAGGGAGTATTCTAATTTCATTCTTTTACATGTAGCTGTCCAGTTTTCCCAGCATCACTTATTGAAGAGCCTGTCTTTTCTCTAACGTATATTCCTGCCTCCTTTATCAAACATAAGGTGACCATATGTATGTGGGTTTATCTCTGGGCTTTCTATCCTGTTCCATTGATTGATATTTCTGTTTTTGTGTCAGTACCATACTGTCTTGATTACTGTAGCTTTGTAGTGTAGTATGAAGTCAGGGAGATGGATTACTCCAGCTCCATTTTTCTTTCTAAACTTTGCTTTGGCTATTTGGGGTCTTTTGTGTTTCCATACAAATTGTGAAATTTTTTGTTCTAGTTCTGTGAAAAATGCCATTGGTAGTTTGATAGGGATTGCATTGAATCTGTAGGTTGCTTTTGGTAGTATAGTCATTTTCACAATGTTGATTCTTCCAATCCAAGCACATAGTATATCTCTCCATCTGTTTGTATCATCTTTAATTTCTTTCTTCAGTGTCTTATAGTTTTCTCTATAAAGGTTTTTGCCTCCTTAGGTAGGTTTATTCCTAGGTATTTTATTCTTTTTATTGCAGTGGTAAATGGGAGTGTTTCCTTAATTTCTCTTTCAGTTATTTCATTATTAGTGTATAGGAATGCAAGAGATTTCTGTGCATTAATTTTGTATCTTGCTACTTTACCAACTTCATTGATTAGCTCTAGTCATTTCCTGGTAGAGTCTTTAGGATTCTCTATGTATAGTACCATGTTATCTGCAAACAGTGACAACTTTACTTTTTCTTTTCTGATTTGGATTCCTTTTATTTCTTTCTCTTCTCTGTTTTTGTGGATAAAACTTCCAAAACTATGATGAATAATAGTGGTGAGGGTGAACAACCTTGTCTTGCTCCTGATCTTAGGGGAAATAGTTTCAGTTTTTCACCATTGAGGATGATGTTGGCTGTGGGTTTGTTGTATATGGCCTTTATTATGTTGAGGTAGGTTCCCTCTGTGCTTACTTTCTGGAGGGTTTTTATCATAAATGGGTGTTGAATTTTGTCAAAAGCTTTCTCTGCATCTATTGAGATGCTCATATGGTTTTTCTTATTCAATTTGTTAATATGGTTTATTACATTGATTGATTTGCATATATTGAAGAATCCTTGCATTCCTGGGATAAACCCCACTTGATCATGCTGTATGATCCTTGTAATGTGTTGTTGGATTCTGTTTGCTAGTATTTTGTTGAGGATTTTTGCATCTATGTTCATCAGTGATATTGGCCTGTAGTTTTCTTTCTTTGTGACATCTTTGTCTGGTTTTGGTATCAGGGTGATGGTGGCCTCGTAGAATGAGTTTGGGAGTGTTCTTCCCTCTGCTATATTTTGGAAAAGTTTGCAAAGGATAGATGTAATCTCTTCTCTAAATGTTTGATAGAATTCTCCTGTGAAGACATCTGGTCCTGGACTTTTGTTTGTTGGAAGATTTTTAATCACAGTCTCAATTTCAGTGCTTGTGATTGGTCTGTTTATATTTTCTATTTCTTCCTTGTTCAGTCTCAGAAAATTGTGCTTTTCTAAGAATTTGTCCATTTCTTCCAGGTTGTCCATTTTATTGCCATATAGTTGCTTGTAGTAATCATTCATGATGCTTTGTATTTCTGCAGTGTCAGTTGTTACTTCTCCTTTTTCATTTCTAATTCTGTTGATTTGAGTCTTGTCCCTCTTTTTCTTGTTGAGTCTGGCTAATGTTTTATCAATTATGTTTATATTCTCAAAGAGCCAGCTTTTACTTTTATTGATCTTTGCTATCACTTCCTTCGTTTATTTTTCATTTATTTCTGATCTGATCTTTACGATTTCTTTCCTTCAGCTAACTTTGAGGTTTTTTTGTTCTCTTTCCAATTGCTTTAGGTGTAAGGTTAGGTTGTTTATTTGAGATGTTTCTTGAGGTAGGATTGTATTGCTATAAACTTCCCTCTTAGAACTGCTTTTACTGCATCCCATAGGTTTTGAGTCATCGTGTTTTCATTGTCATTTGTTTCTAGGTATTTTTTGATTTCCTCTTTGATTTCTTCAGTGATCTCTTGGTTATTTAGTAGTGTATTGTTTAGCTTCATATGTTTGTATTTTTTACAGATTTTTTCCTGTAATTGATATCTAGTCTCATAGCAGTGGGATTGGAAAAGATACTTGATAAGATTTCAAGATTCTTAAATTTACCAAGGCTTGATTTGTGACCCAAGATATGATCTATCCTGGAGAATGTTCCATGAGCACTTGAGAAGAAAGTGTATCCTGTTGTTTTTGGATGGAATATCCTATAAATATCAATTAAGTTCATCTTGTTTAATGTATTGGTTAAAGCTTGTGTTTCCTTATTTATTTTCATTTTGGATGGTCTGTGTATTGATGAAAGTGGGGTGTTAAAGTCCCCTACTATGATTGTGTTTCTGTCGATTTCCCCTTTTATGGCTCGTAGCATTTGCCTTATGTATTGAGGTGGTCCTGTGTTGGGTGCATAAATATTTACAATTGTTATATCTTCTTCTTGGATTGATCCCTTGATCATTATGTGGCGTCCTTCTTTGTCTCTTGAAATAGTCTTTATTTTTACGTCTATTTTGTCTGATATGAGAATTGCTACTCCCACTTTCTTTTGATTTCCATTTTCATGGAATATCCTTTTCCATTCCTTTACTTTCATTCTGTATGTGCCCCTAGGTCTGAAGTGGGTCTCTCGTAGACAGCATATATACGGGTCTTGTTTTTGTATCCATTCAGCCAGTCTATGTCTTTTGGATGGAGCATTTAATCCATTTACATTTAAGGTAGTTATCAATATGTATGTTCCTATTACAATTTTCTTAATTGATTTGGGTTTGTTATTGTAGGTCTTTTCCTTCTCTTGTGTTTCCTGCCTACAGAAGTTCCTTTAGCATTTGTTGTAAAGCTGGTTTGGTGGTGCTGTATTCTCTTAGCTTTTGCTTGTCTGTAAAGGTTTTAATTTCTCCGTTGAATCTGAATGAGATCCTTGCTGGGTAGAATAATCTTGGTTGTAGGTTCTTCCCTTTCATCACCTTAAATATGTCCTGCCACTCCTTTCTGGCTTGCAGAGTTTCTGCTGAAGATCAGCTGTTAACCTTATGGGGATTCCCTTGTACGTTATTTGTTGTTTTTCCCTTGCTGCTTTTAATATATTTTCTTCGTTTTTTAATTTTTAGGAGTTTGATTAATATGTGTCTTGCTGTGTTTCTCCTTGGATTTATCCTGTATGGGACTCTCTCTGCTTCCTGGAGTTGATTGACTATTTCCTTTCCCATATTAGGGAAGTTTTCGACTATAATCTCTTCAAATATTTTCTCAGTTTGTTTCTTTTCCTCTTCTTCTTCTGGGACCCCTATAATTTGAATGTTGGTGCATTTAATCTTGTCCCAGAGGTCTCTGAGACTGTCTTCAATTCTTTTGTCTTTATTCTGCTCTGTGGTAGTTATTTCCACTATTTTGTCTTCCAGGTCACTTATCCATTCTTCTGCCTCAGTTATTCTGCTATTGATTCCTTCTAGAGAATTTTTCATTTCATTTATTGTGTAGTTCATCACTGTTTGTTTGCTCTTTAGTTCTTCTAGGTCCTGTTAAATGTTTTGCTTTTTTACTCCATTCTATTTCCAAGATTTTGGATCATCTTTATTATCATTATTCTGAATTCTTTTTTAGGTGGACTGACTATTTCCTCTTTATTTGTTTGGTTTCGTGGGTTTTTACCTTGCTCCTTCATCTGCTGTGTATTTCTCTGTCTTCTCATTTTGCTTAACTTACTGTGTTTGGCATCTCCTTTTCACAACCTGCAGGTTTGTAGTTCCAGTTTTTTTTTGGTATCTTCCCCCACTGGCTAAGGTTGGTTCAGTGGGTTGTGCAGGCTTCCTGGTGGAGGGAACTGGTGCCTGTGTTCTGGTGGATGAAGCTGGATCTTGTATTTCTTGTGGGCCAAGTCCGTTGGTGTGTTTTGGGTTGTCTGTGAGCTTACTATGATTTTAGGCAGCCTCTCTGCTAATGGGTGGTGTCATGTTCCTGTCTTGCTACTTGTTTCGCATAGGGTGTCCAGCACTGTAGCTTGCTGGTCATTGAGTGGAGCTGGGTCTTAGCATTGAGATGGAGATCTCTGGGAGAGCTTTCCCCGTTTGATATTATGTGGAGCCAGGAGGTCTCTGGTGGACCAATGTCTTGAACTCGGCTCTCCCACCTCAGAGGCACAGGCCTGACACCTGGCTAGAGCACCAAGATCTTGTTAGCCCCACGGTTCAGAAGAAAAGGGAGAAAAAAAGAAAGAAAAAATGAAATAAAATAAAGTTATGAAAATAAAAAAGTATTAAAAATTAAAAATTAATAAAAAAAAGAAAGAAGAGAGCAACTAAACCAAAAAACAAATCCACCAATGATAACAAGTGCTACAATCTATACTAAAAAAAACCAACAATAACCACAACAACAATGGACAGACAGACCCTAGGACAAATGATAAGAACAAAGCTATACAGACAAAATCACACAAAGAAGCATACACATACACACTCACAAAAAGAGAAAAAGGAAAAAAAAATATATCTATGTATAAAAAAAAGGAAGAGAGCAACCAAATCAATAAACAAATCTACCAATGATAATAAACTCTAAACACTAAACTAAGATAAACATAAAACCAGAAACAAATTAGATGCAGAAAGCAAACCCCAAGTCTACAGTTTTTCCCAAAGTCCACCGCCTCAATTTTGGGATGATTCATTGTCTATTTAGGTATTCCAGAGTTGCAGGGAACATCAAGTTGATTGTGAACATTTAATCCGCTGCTCCTGAGGCTGCTGGCAGAGATTTCCCTTTCTCTTCTTTGTTCGTGCAGCTCCCGGGGTTCAGTTGTGGATTTGGCCCCTCCTCTGTGTGTAGGTCACCTAAGGGTGCCTGTTCTTCACTCAGACAGGATGGGGTTAAATTAGCAGCTTATTAGGGGCCTCTGGCTCACTCAGGCTCAGGGGAGGGAGGGGTACGGAGAGCAGGGCAAGCCTGAGGTGGCAGAGGCCAGCGTGACATTGCAACAGCCTGAGGCATGCAGTGTGTTCTCCCGGGGAAGCTGTCCCTGGATCACGGGACCATGGCAGTGGCGGGCTGCACAGGCTCCCCGGAGGGGAGGTATGGATAGTGACCTGTGCTCGCACACAGGCTTCTTGGTGGTGGCAGCAGCAGCCTTAGCATCTCATGACCGTCTCTGGGGTCCGCGCTGATAGCCGCGGCTCGCGCCATCTCTGGAGCTCATTTAGGCGGTGCTCTGAATCCCCTCTCCTCGCGCACCCTGAAACAATGGTCTCTTGTCTCTTAGGCAGTTCCAGACTTTTCCCTGGACTCCCTCCTGGCTAGCTGTGGTGCACTAGCCCCCTTCAGGCTGTGTGCAGGCAGCTAACCCCAGTCGTCTGCCTGGGGTCTGACCTCCGAAGCCTGAGCCTCAGCTCCCAGCCCCGCTCACCCCGGTGGGTGAGCAGAGAAGCCTCTCAGGCTGGTGAGTGCCGGTCGGCACCGATCCTCTGTGTGGAAATCTCTCCACATTGCCCTCCGCACCCCTGTTGCTGCGCTTTCCTCCGTGGCTCCGAAGCTTCCGCCCTGCCACCTGCAGTCTCCGCCCATGAAGGGGCTTCCTAGTGTGTGGAAACTTTTCCTCCTTCACAGCTCCCTCCCAGAGGTGCAGGTCCCATCCCTTTTCTTTTGTCTCTCTTTTTTTCTTTTTTCCTTTGCCCTACCCAGGTACGTGGGGAGTTTGTTGCCTTTTGGGAAGTCTGAGGTCTTCTGCCAGCATTCAGTAGGTGTTCTGTAGGAGTTATTCCATGTGTAGATGTATTTCTGATGTATTTGTGGGGAGGAAGATCGTCTCCATGTCTTACTCCTCCATCATTTTGAAGGTCTCCCTCCAGTCCATCACTTTCTATTACAATATATTGTTTCCTTAATTTATTATGTTTGGAGTTTGATGTCTGTCTCTCCACAATAAAAAATAACTTCTATACGGGTGGGGATTGCTGTCTGTTTTGTTCACTGATATATCCCTAACATGCTGTACACCACGATAATCAGAATTCAAATTGCTATTATGAATAGTAATTCATAACAAGTAAATATTTGTTAATGAATTACTATATGAAGCATCTTGCTTACTTCAAATTTCCATCTTCTCCCAACCTCCTTCTGGCTAGAAATTTCTCTGAGAAATAGGAAAAATATAGACCTTATCTCAGATTTCCAAAAGCTGAAGGAAATAATAGATTTTAATCACTTATATAGATGTTTTTACTAACCAATGTTTTGGGTTCTCTAATGATTTGATCTATGATCTCTCAGCTTACTCTTTGTGCAAGGCAAGCACACATTTAATGAGTGTGGTACCCATGTGCATTAAATGGAGATGTGTCTAAAAACAATAAATTAGACATTATGATTGGATAGTGAGTTTTCTTCAAGAAGTCATACTATCATATAATTAATATGATAGTATGAAAAATACTGTTAGTGAACTTTAATTGCTAGTTACCTTTATTTTTATATGACTTGTCTTCCCATAGTGAACATAAACTACTTATATTTTAATGTATTACTTAACATTTTTTTACCAAGCTCATCATAGTTTTTGTACATAATAGACTCAGAATCAACAGAGAAAATATATTCATTGACTTGGGACAAGGACGCTGAATTCTGTGTAAGGACAGGACAGATGAAACCATGTGTCCAATAAATGAAAGACATATACAGAAGGAACTTAGTATGCCACCTGGTTTTGCTATAACTACTCAACCCAGTAACAATTATGCCTATATTTCAAGTCCTTCAGAGATGTTTTCATCACCTCCCACTCCTTGCTCATGTCTAATTTTAATCTTTAATCTGTCTCCCCTTGTTCTGTTTCAGTTCAGATAAAGTCACTTTAACTGAAAGATTTCCTACCTCCTACCCATCTCTGCCCTAATAGTGATTCAAAGCCCTATCTACAATTTATGGTTAAAGGGGGAAGCTGAGAACATGAAAATAGGGAGTTAGGATGTCAGCCCACTTTGGGATTTAATTTCAAATCTAAGGGCTTGTTTTTTCTTTATTGTTTCGTTAAACCATATATTTACAAGGCCAACTAAAAATAAGGAAATGAGAGTCATCTCCAACTTTTTGAAGTAAGAACTCACATATTCACTGCTGTAAGGAGAGGAAAACACAAGGTTTTTCTGTTCATTTTTCATCCTTTAGCTCTAAGGAAAAGAAGGGACTGAGGATCTGAATTAGGTTCTTGATGCATGGCTATTTAATCTATTCCTGATTCTGCGTTTACTTTGCTCTGTCTGGAAAGGATGCAAAATTTGTCATAATGAATGACCCAAGCAATTTCAGCTAATGGCCAGAATTGAAACCTTTGATAATCCCAGGTGAATAATGTTGTCTCAACAGACTGAAGGAGTCTTTTACCTGTCTGACACAATGATAGATGTAATTAGTTAACAGGGATAGTCAGAGGTTTTAGTGGAGGCATTAGCAGAGATTGCTCAGGTCATTCTTAATTATGCAATTTCTTAGTCTTCTTCAGACCAAATACAAAAAATAAAAAAATAAGAAGAGTAGGCACAGCTGGATGAAAAGATTTCAGGGAAACCAGAAGCTAGGAAACTCATCAGAGGTGTGATTATGCATCCCTCAGGCTAGGTGGGAGGGGAAGAAATAGCCACAGACAAAGGCTCGAACTGTGGGCAGTCCCCACTTTTAGCCAAGCCAAAGCATCTGGGATGTCTGCTAGGAATGCTTGTCCTAAGACATATGTCACCTTGAGCAGGCATGACTGAAGAGAGGAATATTCTTATGGTTTTAAGTCATTTCTAAGAAGCAAGCTTGATGTCTAGGGAGGACAAACATGTAAATGACTTTGAGTATTCAAAAGCGGGAGCCAGAGAATGATGAGTTGGATTCCGTAGGGTTCCATTCCACAGGACTGAAGGAAGATGAGGGACATAGAAAGAAGGAAGGTTCTCCAGCTCTAAATTTGCAGCCAACTTTGAATCAGCTGTTGTGTGACCTTCTCTGACATTCCAGTTTGAGACCCTACATGCCTCCATTCAGCCTCCTAGCAAACAGTCGCAGCCAGTGTCAGATCTAAGAGAAGGTGAATAATTCAACCTGGCATCAAAAACAAAGAACTCTGCATCAGACGTGTTTATTTTACTTGTAAGGCTTTGACACATCAATGGTTGTCACCCGTGATTGAGTGAAATCTTGGCATGAAATCAATTTGATGTCCAACGTCAAGCAGCCTTGTTTAATGTCTCTAGATAAGGCAAGAGGGGTCTTGCATCCTTGAAGAGAGGCAAACGAATGACCTGGGGTCAATCATTCAGGCTTGACAAGGATCCAGCTGGTCCTCAAAAGCAGTCAAGAGAAGTGAACATTTAGCAGGACCTCTTGCCAGTTGGTTCGCAAAAGCTTCGGAAGACAACCCTGGGAATTACTAATTACCTTCTCTCCTTTCCTGGGACATGGGGGTAGTTAATTCTAGGGCATAACTTTTCAGCCTCTCTCCTATGGTTTTCTTCTCTTTCTGTTGCTTGAAGGTGGCAAACCTACAAAATGTTTTACATTTTAGGGAACTCACAGTCAAGAATTTGTACAGCATGAAAATATAAATTTAAAAGGCAAAAATGTATGTATTATAGATCACTATAGGTGCAGTAGGAAATGTAAGAGAGTGAAAAGAACATTTGTATTAAAGTTATACTGCCCTGGGTTTAACCCCTATCTCTATTCTTCCTTGCTAGCTGTGTCACCTGTCAGAAGTCACTTAAATCCATTGAGACTAGGCTTCCTCATCTGTAAAATGGAGATTATAGTGCCTATTTGAGGATTAAATGAGCTAGAGTCTAGTACACATAAATCTTAAGGCATAATTTTATGGTAAGAAAAAATTTTGAAGTAACATCAAAGAAAAGACAAATCTTTCATACCCCTTATTGGTTCTTTAAGAGAAAGAACACAGAGCTCAATATATTTTATACTGAAACTAATGTACCATTGATTATATTCCTAAGAATCAAAATCAATTTTGGGGTTCCACTTTTCTGTTAAGTTTTAAATGGAGACTAGCAATTAAGAATTCGTCTATGTGGTTAAAAAAAGGAATCATCCAAGAAAAGGGGACAATTTGGAAGAGTCACCCCATTTTCACAAGTATCTACTTCCCAAATAGACATTCTTATGAAAAAATTATCCAAATTGGACTCCAGGGATTAACTTAACAAATCCTTATATGGTGCTTACTGTGTGTCAGGCGTCTGTTCATATAGTGCTTTACAAATATTAAGTCATTTAATAATCATAACAAGCCACAACTGTAGGTAGGTAGGTATTATTATTATTTCCATTTGACAGATGAGAGATCTGAGGAGCTAATTGGTTAAGAAAGTTGAAAAGATAACATAGTAAGTAAGTGGCAGAGCCAGGTTTAATACACAGGGAGTCTGGCTCCAGAATCCATAATTTTATCCAGTGAGCTGTGCTATTTTCTTCACCTCAGCACTTTTCTGTGATACCGAATTTGCTTCTTAGATCTACAAGAGTCTAAATGTGCTGTTTCTATGATTCCTTTCTAGGTATTCATCTATACATGAGGCACTGAAGTTAGCATGTTACATTAGAAGTTCTATTTAGAGTTTCATCCTGTACATATGAGGGAGGTCATAAATTGCATAAAGTAATGTGAAGAGTGCAACAATGCTGATTCTCATCACTTGAAGAATTCCTGAGATAAACACGTAGTATGTGCTAGTCTATGGTATTGTAGCATAAGTATAATCTTAAAATCTCAATCTTTTTATTGATCTATTTACTCAGGATTAGAAGGGACTTTAGAAGGTAAGATTCTAGATTATATTCTCTTTAATATCCATCCCAAGGGCTGTCCAATTAGGTTTAGGCTACTCCAATAACTGCAAATTTACTGGAAATGCCAGTCCATTAGCAATCGCAAGGTGGTTCATGCATTCTATTTTTTTTAAAAAAATTTAACAATAGCTTTATTGATATATACTCTTAAAGTATACAATTCAGTGGTTTTTCATTTATCCATAGCTAGGCAACCATCATGACTATCAAATTTCAGGACATTTTCACCACTCCAAAATAAACCCATTAGCTGTCTCTCTCTAATCCTCACTCTCCCCAGATGCTGACAACCACTAATCTGTTTTCTGTCTCTCTGGATTTGCCTATTTTGGATATTTCACACAATATGTGTCCTCTTGTGACTGACTCATTTCACTTAGCATAATATTTTCAAGGTTCTTCTATGTTGTACCGTGTATCAATACTTCATTCCTTTTTAAGATTGGATAATATTCCATCATAAGGATATTCCACCTTTTGTTTATCCATTCATCAATTGATCTTCTGGATGCTCTTTCCTTTTCTATTTTTTGGAAGCATGTGTGGAGGATTTATATTCACTCTATAAACATCTGGTAGAATTTACCATGAAGCAAGGCTCATCTACTCTTTAGAACATTGATGTTTGAGGAATGGATCAGAAGCATCTGCCATCATCTAAGAGATTGTTATAAATACAAACTATTAAGTTCCACCCCAGATCTATTGAGTGATAATCTCAGGGAGTGGGTTAGGCTGTATTTTAACAAGCTCTACAGGTGATTGTAGTGGATACTAAAGTTGGAGAAGCACTGCTTTAGACAACTTTGAATGTTTATTTTTTCTATCAAACTGTAATAGTTTTGGTAGCTTCTCCCTCCCTGATTCCTTTAGGTCAAGTACCTTTTTTTTTTTTTAAGTCTGTTTAGCTTTCAGGTGTGTGAAAACAACTATTCTAATATACCTGAATACTGTGTTCTTGATAAACATCACCCATCTCTTTGGCAAAGTATAGGGATGGGTAATATGATATAGAACAGGGCAGAAATCTTTGTCTGTTTTGTTCCATGATGCATCTCAAACTCAAATAGTAGCTGGCACATAATATCTACTCAATAAATATTTATCAGCTGAGTAAGTAAATATCACTGGCAAATTAGATTACTATGGTTCACTGTACTAGTTAACACTTCTGGTTGAGAATAGCAGAAACCCACTAAACTAGCTTAAACAAAAATATTTCATTTATCATGTGGATACACAGATGTCTAATGGAACCAAAAGACTTTATTCAGAGAATGAAGCACTGAGCAGAATCTGCAAAGTTTCTCTCTCTGGCTCTCATATCTTCCCTTTTCCCAGCATTTGTGAGTCTTTCTTCTCTAATTTCCACAGAACTGATCATTTTATATATCTTCAGAGCATAACAATGTTCTCAATAATATCAAGAGTACCTGATGTTACAACCGTCATTGAAAAGTTAAGTCATTAACTAGACCAGCTTAATCTCAATTCCAAATTCCTGAAGGTAAAGATTCTGGTTTGCACAGCTCAGATTAGTACCTTCCTCCAAATCATCTTTGGATTTGGTCAAGGGTTTGGGGTTTCAGTGTTTGAACATGTTTTCCCTATCCATTGTAACCATGTAAATAGGGAAAGATGGTATTGAATTAGAAGGTGTTGAATAAAAAATGGGGAGGTATATATGGGGTGAGTAGATAAAATGATAGAAGTCTCATATTTTTGTTTATCGGTCAATATCTTGATTAATCAAACTTTTTTGAGAAACCTCCTCCACTCAGTGGTCTGTGCTATATGTTTCAGGTAATGTGAAACAATATGATTTAACCTTTGCACTAAGGAGAGGTAGAGTTTAGATAGAAGGTCAAGACGTGGGCACAGGAAAACTTAATCTACAATCTAAGTAGTGCATGTTAAGGGTCAGTAAGTGAAATAAACAATAAGTGTTTTAAGACCTGTATCATCAACACTAAAAGCAACAACCATAAGGCATTCATTATTACACTTCCCCTTGGGATGTCAAGGGTAAAGACCTCATCTGCTCTATCACCAGGTGCCAGGTCCCTTTAGTAGAAACCTCAGCATACCTTTATTTCAGGTCTTGGTATCAGGAACCACTATGCAGCTTCTGGGTAATGAGTGTTTGTATTTTATGAATATTGTGATTCTTAATTCAACTGAACAATCAAACTTTTAAAACACCTTTGGCAATTCCACAGAACCTCCTTGTTTGTATTATGCATGCTAACTCTATTTCTGATTTTATTTTATTTTTGTTTGTTACTTCACTGAATTTCCATAGTTATTTATGTTTTTACACTGTAGTACTGGTGTGTATATTTTCATATACTATATAACATATTTCCATAAGTTTCCCCAAGTCCTTTTTTAAAACAGGATATAAACAACCAGAAAAAACTACACTCTGTCTTGTGGAGTTCATAAGAGAGATGATTCACTGTAGGAAGTCAGGGCCAGAGAAAACCTTATACCACATTTTGCCTTGGTCCCCTTTGGATCTTTGTTGTTTGTATTTGGGCAGCATGGGAAATGACAAATTAATTAGGATTAAGTTACTGGAAAACCCTTTACTAATGTAATTCTATTTTTTTCCAACTGAAAAATATTCCTTATGCTATTCAATGTAAATAGTATTTAATAATCTGGGTAGTTGCCCAAATATCTAGGTTCTTTACATGTCATAAATATGAAAGTTTTTGAGGACAACCATTCAGCAAAAATGTTTAAGAAGTTTGACTAGGAAATAACAGAATTTGAAAACTGTGAGGAATGCTTTTCTGTTTTGGCATTTTCTATAGAGAGTTAGCTCAGTGGTACAGACCATCTGCTTCTGGTTGGCTCAGTTAATTAGAGTATGGTGCTGACAATACCAAGGTCATGGACTTAATCCCTTAGTGGACTCTTTGACTTTGTTTCTGTGCTTTCGCTGGAGACTCTGCACCTAGAAGCCTGCCTTAAACATGTGTGCCCTTCAGTCTATGAGAACCATTGGAGATGCTCTGTAAGGGCTGGTGCTCAGTAGCATCTCTGGGCCAAAATCTTCCAAAGAGTACCTGTTTGGAGTGTACAGGATGCCAGTTATCACATATTTACCTTCTGTGGGCCAGTTCGGCCAGTTCCTCTCTCTCTCTCTCTCTCTCTCTCTCTCTCTCTCCCTCTCCAATCCTATTGTGGAGAAGCAACTCCAGAATGTCTTTGCCACGGGTCAGTTAAACCAGTTTGCCTTCTTTGCATGCAGAGAGGACAGTTCTTTCATTAAAGTGAGATGCCCAGAATGTAGCTGGTTCTTTACTTGCATACATGTACTTTGGGATCATCAATCAATTCTCATTTGATTCCACAAAGCCCCTTTACCGAAAAACATCCAGACCTCTTCAACCAATATGACTCATGGGACACTTCTGATTAATACCAATCAGTTTAATGGCTTAGCTATAGATAATGGTGCCTGCTCTGTAGCTGCAACAACAAGAATAAATAACAAATCCCCCACTCGTTTTGCAAATCAAAGGAAAGATGCTAAGGGCCTGAGAAGCTCTAATCTTTATGATTTATTGGAATAGTGTTAGAGCACAGAGACTGCAGAGATTGGGAAAATGGAAAAGAAAATTATCTGTCACATCCCTGGCTTTAAAGATGTGAGCTCTTTCTAGTACTCTGTCAACAGCTCACTGTCACTGGGGCTTTACAGGACAGGACAGCCCTGGTGACAAACCATCTAGAAAAAAAGATATAAGAGCAAGTGGTTCATTAGTGCAGATAACACACAGGAGGCTTAATCTCTATAGAAGGGGACAAAAAATTTAATAGGCATCTTATCATAATGAGCTGGAAAGTGTGTCTTAAAGCCATGAGGGATGATTCATTTTGTCTCTGCTGGTGACCTTTACTGATTCAATGTCACAGACACTCCAAGTGCTGAAGTATTTAGCATTGGACAGTCCCTAGGATAAGGCACTGGGAATTTTGTAACCAACTGCAAAGTGTACCAAACTACCAAATGTCAAGCATTAGCATGACTTGAAGTAAGCTCTCAGAATCCCTGAAATACTTAGCACTGGGGTTAGTCATGAGTCAAGCAGGTTTGCTGCAGAGGAAGGTTAGGATTGAGATGGTAAGTGCTGGTGGGAGGAAGAGGAAGCCCTTCTGGTGAAGGAACCAATTCTAAGCTAAAGTTTGGTATTCAGTGCATGGGCAATGATGGAGAATGGAAATTAGGGAGGAGACTGGCAAAGTCAGGCTTTATTTTAGCTGCTGCCAAAATCTACATTCTTGGGAGCCTCCCAGTGAGAATGGCCAGGACATGGGGGAACATTAAGTCAATGTATGGTAACACGGTGGCTTGGTTTGGAGAAAAATCCCAGCTTTCAGCTGGAAGGAAAAGAAACAAAGGTGAACAAGAACTAAGCAGTCAGATGTAAGATGGCTGGTCAAAGAATTTGGGATTCTTATAAGAAACTAGAGTACTGAAATTCATTTTTATGGAAGAAGCCAATACAACTGGGGTTGAGCGAACACCAGCATGGAGAGCTGTTTCCAGAGCAGATACCAGGAACCCCGGATGCAGGATTTATGGCAATAAGACTCATCCTAGACCCAACCTCGGGTAGAATTTCCTAAGGAGGTCTCTGCTTTTGTAAATGATGGTATGGTTAGAATCTATGGGGACAGAAACCAAGGGCAAAAAATCTAGACCCAGAGCTAAAGAAGGCAGTACCAGATGGCATTTGCAAAAGATGTCTTACATGCTCTCTGGGTTTATTTTATTTATTTTCCTAAATGTAGGTGTTTAGTCCTTTAACGTAGAATATAACCTTAACTTATTTCAGTACGTACCACACTACAGTGAACATCACTGTGAGAATAAAGTGCATACTCAGTTAAATCTCTTTGTTGTCTTTACAACCTTACTTTAATTCTGAACTATTTTTTCTTGGGCTCTGGAAATGACAGGCTCAGAGTTAAATGGTTGTTGATGTGTCTCAAGAGACCATTAAAAAAAGGATTTTGAAGGATTGGACCTGTGCAAGGAATCCTCTTACAAAGAGCAGAAGGTTAAGGATCAGCAGCGGGTTTATGGTTGTTTTAACCACCACTTCAACAGGAATTTCCTCTATGCCTGCTTCTCAAGTGACAACTGGCAGGCACAACCTGGACAGCCAGCCTTAAGACAGAGGTTGATATACCATGTCCAAATGGAACCTAGCCAGTGCCCTTGATAAGCAGTTATAAATGGAGGTCTGGCGTATTATCCATTTGGCTAAATGGATACATCAAATATGTCTCCACCATTCCTCCACTCTCCACAATCCAGTTACATAACAGCAGTGGCTTAAGTAACTCCACTAATTCCAGAAGAGAGAGTAGGTAGATTAAAATCATCTTCTGTTACCTATTTTGACACTCAGAAATCCATGTCTCTAATAACAACAGATTACTATTAGTAGACCCACAGACATAGAAAACAAACTCATGATTACAAAAGGAGAAGGGTCGGGGAGGAATAAATTAGGAGTTTGGGATTAACATATACACACTGCTATATATAAAATAGATAACCAACAAGGACCTAATGTATAGCACAGGGAACTATACTCAATATTTTATAATAACCTATAATGGAAAATAATCTGAAAAAATTAGATATATATGTATACATATAACTGAATCACTTTGCTGTACACCTGAAACTAACACAACATTGTAAATCAACTCTATCTTAATTTAAAAAGTTAAAAAATATTAATAACAGCAGATTCCCAATGTGACCACTACTAGCTCATATAGCTATTTACATTTAAAATTAATTTACATTAAATATTAAGAATTTAGTTCTTCTGCCACACTAACCACATTTCAGGTGTTCAGTAGCCACAATGGCTAATAGTTACCATATTGGACAGAGGCAAACTAGTACAAGTCCATTATCATAGAATATGCCATTGGACAGAATTCAGTTAAACTGTCATTAATCTCTGTACTCTAGTGCCTAGCACCCACTGAGAGTTTGTTGACTTCCTAATACAGGCTGGCTTAGCTAGAACAGTGACTGAGCTCAATTACTTTTTGCCTGCCTCTCCTACCACCCTCTCTGTAATGCAGCCTTCCTTCTCAGCTTCTCTCTGTTCCCAACTCCTAGACAAATGAAAGACATACCTGTTTGTGATCTCTGTCTCTGTCCGTCTCTGTCTCTCTCTCTTCTTTGAAGGTTTGTTTGGCCTGGAACAGGGTGTCATTGAACCGTCACTGAGCTCTCAAGAGAGTACTTGAGAATGTGATTGTTCTGTCTAATATTCAGTGAGAACAAACTCAGGAGGGCTGAAGTGATGAGATAACTGGGATGCTTCGGATGTCTAATTTTGTCATCCAGAGGGGAAAGGGAGGGAAGTGGGAAGACACTGGGTAGTTGTACAAAGGGTTAACCCACTTGGCTCTCCTTAGCCAACAAATAGGGGAGAGAACTGTGGAGGAAACTGACATTTATTAACCCCCCACAATGATCTAGGTCTCCCCCGGCAAACACATGAGGTATATTTTATTTTCCACACTTAGAGAAAATTATACAAAAATTTAGGGAATTAAGATTTAGGAAGGTTAAGTGATTTGTTCAATGTCACACAGCTAGTAAGAAGCAGAGCTGATATAAGCAGTCTTTTTCTCTTTAAGTACATAAGCTCTCTCTGCTACTGAAGGGGACCTTGCAAAAACTGGATGGGCTGGAGATTTAAGCTGTATATCGAGGGAATGGTCCTAATCAGAGAGTCATCACAAATTCATCACTTCATATCTATACCCTGTGAGGAGGAAACATGAGCACTCTTATAAGTGTGAAGGGAGTTCACGGGCCTAGGCTCTGCTAACTCACGGAGTGCTCCAGCAGTTGGTATTGGGGGAAAAAAAGAGAGGAGGTTATCCTTTACTTGTTATGAAATATAGTCTGTTGATTTTGTAAAATGCATTTTGTGTTACTTTGTTGCTACCTACACTGCAGGCTAATCTAGGACACGGTCTTAGGGGCCTGATTGGTGCAGAATTCATTCAAGGCAGGATACTACCTTCTTTCTTATTGCTTCGTCTATGATTTAGAACATGGATATTGCCATAGCAGGTTCTCTGACGGAATTAGTTTCCTAAGTTTCTGGTTGCGGGCTATCCCCACTACATGAAAATCAAAATGTCTTCATGCTGCAGATATTTCTCATATTGCACCTTATATTTGTCGGCAGATTAGTAAATTTTTAAATCTTTCACATGCATTTCTCATGATTCTTACTAACATCCTGAGAGTTGATATAATCGTTCCCTTTCTTCAGGTGTGCAAAATAAGGCACGGGGTAGTTAAGGGAATGATGCAAAATCAAAGTGAATTAACCCAAACTTCTGACTCCTGAATCTTTTCTCATTTTTTTCTATGAACAATAGAAAATACAGAAAAAGTTAAACTCAAAATCCAGACCCTGTGTCCATAACCTTGGTCCTTTTTCCTTCTTCCCTATATCTTACTCTTAGTTTGGAAATCTCTAGCTTCCAAGCTGTGGAAGTTATTGGTCAAGGATTGAGGGTCTTGTGATAATCAAAACTCTTCTGGGTCACCAATGTCAGGATATATGGAAGGTATAGGACATGGAAGCCAATGTCCTGCCCCAAAGCGTAAAGGCTTTGGACACAGTCCTTCACAAACGTTAAGTGTGACAAGCCAATCAATCAACTCACTAATTCATCTGAAGAAAGGCAAACTAATGGCTTAACTGATTTTTTTTCCCCACCAGATTCAAAGGCCATCATGGTATCTAAACTGCTCAGATTAAGGGAGCAAAGGTGCAACATTATCTGGTAAATTGTTAAAAAAATATATTTTACATGAAACTATCCAGTAAAAGCCAATTCTCTTCCACAGCTGAGTAAATAAACTAAGGCCCATTTGGGGACTAGAAGTTAGCCTTCATATCTCTGTTCCTTAACTCACGCAGCCAAGAGATGAGAACGCATACAGTATTCAGGTGGAAACCAGAGTTATTAAGGACTATTAATATTAATTGATATTTTGAATAAAAGATTCATCCATCCAGCAAATATTTAATGAACTTCTATTTTGTGCCTTATGCCCTCTGCATGGTTGCCTTACTGATTCATGAAAATAGAGCCATGCAAGATAATCTAAACCCACAAATGAAGATTTCCTTCTTCCTCAGTGTGGATTATCCAGATAGTTGCTTCAATACTCCACTTCATGGCATTCTGCTGATAAAGCTTTAAATCTTTTAAGGCTACAGGCATAAGGAAATGCAAACCAAAGCTATATTCTCCCTAGATGTTTCCCAGGAGAGAAAGCCCCCCACACTTGAAAGGAATGAAGAATTATCCCACATCAAGTAATTTGCCTTCAGAGGAGCAGGGCTGGTGAGAAGTCTTTTTACAACATTTTCCAGGACAGCATTAGATCCATTAATTACCTAATCCTCTGTGCCTTATTAGCCTTCTTTGAACCCTTTAGATGCCTCTAATTCCCTTATCCTAAAGGCCTCAGAACTTGGGCTACTAGTCCTTTGGTCCTAATTAGGTCCACGTGTGGCATATTGTGCTGCAAATCTCTGCAGCGTATTTACACTAATTATGAACATTAATTATAGGGTAGCCCTGGGAGCTTAATGCCCATTCCAAAGTCATGCCTGGAGCTAGGCAGTTTGCAATCTTAGAAGCACACAAGGCAAGCCCAGATTATATGGAGTCAAAAAAGGAAATGAGAAACAGGCATAGAAACAATCAGAGAGGCAAGAATTTCTAAGAAAAAGGGAGTTTGAGTGCCAGAAAAAAAAAAAAAAGGCAGATGCCCACTTAGTTTGCGTAACTGGTGTACAGGGTCAGGACTAAACATCCAGGCAAAGGTCTCTGGAATCCTTCTTCTCTAAGGTCAGAATTGATCTCAGGAAACCAGCATGAGCTGAGTCTGCAGGTGACAGTTAAATAACCTTAGCTATAGGAAGAACAGAGTTCAAAACTGGGATCAAGAGAGGGCTGTGTAGAAAACAAGTCAACTATAAGGATATTTTAAAATAATATGCATTCATTCATTCACAGAATGCATACAGTATGCTGTTCTGTAACGTAAATTTATTGTGTAACTAACATATATTGTGTGTTTGTAACATGTCAGACACCATTCTAAGCACTTTACATACATTCAGACTTTGATTGTTACAACAGGTGGGTAATATTATTATCCACATTTTATAGATGAGGAAACCGAGGCATAGAAAATTTCATGTATAGCTTCTCAAGAACACAGCTAACAAGCAAATGACTCAGGTTCCAAATCCAGGCAGAGTCCAAAGCCCACGCTAATGAACACTGTGCTATTCTGCTTGGCCTGGGTAGGAAAAGGTAAATGGAGCATGATCCCAGGCATAAAGGAATTCCTAGACTGGGAAATTTAGACATATAAATAATTATACAACATGGGAATAGTACAGAGGCTTGGATGACACTGGATCCTATTCCTTTATGTGTAAGCAAGGGCATTATTCTTTTGGTCTTCTGCATGATTAAGTTTCCTTTCTCTACTATTATTCTCAGTAGCATATAAATATACTATAAAATCTCTCAATATAAAAAAATTTAATCTCCTGTCCCTTTCTAGCCACAGCCCTTATTTTCCTGCTTAAAAATAAAACAACAACAAAACAAAATCAAACAAACAAGTAAAAAGCAACACACCAGGCACGGAGGAGTTTTATTTACTATCTCACTTCCTACCACGTGGCTTGTGGGATCCTAGTTCCCCAGCTAGGGATCAAACCCGGATCACCTGCAGTGGAAGTGCAGAGTGCTAACCACTGGACCTCCAGAGAATTCCCCCATTCCCACTTAATCCCATTTCAATCAGGTTATTCTCTCTACCATGCCTAAGAAATGGTATCCATTCATGTTGCCAAAGATTCATGTTCATTCATGTCCCCAATGCCAGTGAGCAATTCTCAGTCCTCTCCTGCATTTTCTCTGCAGGATTTGACATTGCAGATCACTCCCTCCTTCTTGCAACCTTCTCTTCCTTGACTTGCCAGAAACCACATTCTACTTATTTTCCTCCTACCTCATTGGCTGCTCCATTTTAGTCTTCTCTGCCAAACTCAGACCTCAGAGCTCACCTCTACTGTTTTGAAACTTTTACTATGTGATATCAATTTTTCCCATGGTGGAAATACTTGCCACATTTTATCAAATCTAAAACACAAATTGTTTCACCTTTTACATATCTGGAACAAGACGCATCCGCAAATGGTTGTCATCACCCAGGCAGCAGTCTTGACTTAGTCTTCCTTGCCTACACCATGAGAACTTGGTTATTGCTGTTAACACTATCTTAATTCAATAAAAAATTGTGGATTAATGGTACTAGACATGTTGGATTTAATGCTATTTAAAATGAACTTAAAAATTAATACTGTGATTTGACATTAAAAGAAAATTATTATTATGTATGCAGAAAACCATGGAAATAGAGCAATTTGAAAGAATATGTACTGACAAAACTTTAATTTCTTTTTTCAAAGTGACAACCAAGAGCTTTATAGATCTTTGGAGTATAAGATACCTTCAAGAAAATCTCTTTCATATTTTTTTACTGAGATATCTGCAAAAGGATTACTTATCACATACTTATTAAAGTAAGTGGAGAGAGGAGAATTTGTCAAATACTTTGGAAAAAATAAAGCAACTTATAGCTTTGGCCAATTCATGCATCATACGGGACTATTAAGGCATTATGTCATAGTTTAATTTGTAGGTTTATTTTTCCTCAGGGGTACAGCTTATAATCAATGGTGACTTAGATTTGAAGAAATATGGAACATACCGATGATTCCCATATTTCAAATTTCCAATATCACAGTTCACTTGTGTTGACATTTTACCGGAACTAATTTTATCCTAGAACTAATAATGGGTTCAACAAGGTTGTAGGACACAAGGTTGTAGGATACATTAAAGATGTCAATTCTTCCCAAACTGACATACAGGTTTAACACAATTCCTATCAAAATTTCAGCAGAGTGTTTTGTACATATAGACAAGATTATTTTAAAATTTATATGAAAAGTAAATAAAAAATAAAAAAAACAAAACTGTGCTAACTAAAGCAATTTTGAAAATGGAGAACAAAGTGGAAGGAAGCAGTCCACCTGATGTCAGGTTAAGATCATCAAGAGGTTGTAGTGGAGAGATAGACACATAGATCAATGGAACAGAATATAAAACTCCAAAAATAGACAAATATGGCCAAACGATTTTTGACAAAGTACAAAAGCAATTCTATAGAAGAAAGACAGCACTTTCAACAAATCATGCTGGAGAAACTGGACATAGGAAACAAATAAATAGAATCTTGACCTAAATGTCACATCTTAAACAAAAATTATGTCAAAATATATTACAGATGTAAAAGTCAAACATAAAATTATAAAACTTTTAGGAACACGTATAAGAGAAAATATTTGGAATTAGAACTGGGTAAATTCTTAGACTTAACAACAAAAGCCTGATCCATAAAATTTTAAAAAATGACAAATTGTCCTTCTCCAAAATTATAAACTCTTGCTCTACAAAAGGCCTTTTCAGGAGGATGAAAAGACAAGCTACATACTGGGAGAAAATATTTCCAAACCATCTACCCATCAGAGAACTAGTGTTCAGAATATGGAAAAACAAAAAACTCTGAAAACTCAAGAGAAAAAAAAAAAAAAAGCCCAATAGAAAATGGGCAATATATATGAAAAGACATTTCACTAAAAATAATACATGGATGACAAATAAGCACATAAAAAGGTGTTCACTGTCATTAGACATTAGGGAAATACATATTACAGCCCCAATGAGATATCACAACATACCTATCAAAATGGAAACGCTAGAAAGTAATGACAACACCAAGTGATGGTGAGGATGCAAAGAAACTGGATCACTCATACATTGCTGGTGGAACTGAAAAATGGTATAGCCACCCTGGAAAACAACTTGGCAGTTTCTTTAAAAACTAAACATGCAACTTCCATATGTCCAGCAATTGCACTCCTGGGCATTGTTCCCGAGAAATGAAGATATATATTCCTATAAGCACTTGTACATAAATGTTTTATACTAGTTTTATTCATAAATTCTTAAGACCTAGGTACAGAAAGAAAAAGAAATAAAAGAAATCCATACTGGAAAGGAAGAAGTAAAACTGTCACTGTATGCAAATGACATAATACTATGCATACAAAATTCTAAACACACCACCAGAAAACTACTAGAGCTCATCAATGAATTCAGTAAAGTTTCAGGATACAAAATTATTATACAGAAATCTGTTGCATTTCTATACACTAAAAATGAACTAGCAGAAAGAAGAATTAAGAAGGCAATCCCATTTACAATCACATCAAAAAAGAATAAAATACCTAGAAATAAGTCTAACTCAGAAGGCAAAAGACCTGTACTTGGAAAACTATGAGACACTCATGAAAGAAATTGAAGACAACATAAACAGATGGAAGGATATACTGTGTTTGTGGGATTGGAAGAATTAATATTGTTAAAATACTACTAAAGTCAATCACAGACTCACTGCAATCCCTATCAAAAGACCAATGAAATTTTTCACAGAACTA
Organism: Grampus griseus; assembly: GCF_964374135.1. Taxonomy (NCBI): domain Eukaryota; kingdom Metazoa; phylum Chordata; class Mammalia; order Artiodactyla; family Delphinidae; genus Grampus; species Grampus griseus. The sequence goes on from NC_139017.1 coordinate 44,841,537, forward strand.
GAACAAATAATTCTAAAATTTGTAGGGAGACACAAAAGACCCTGAATAGGCAAAACAGTCTTGAGAAGGAAGAACAAAGCTGGAGGTATCATGCACTTGGATTTAAAGTTATACTACAAGCTACAGTAGTCAGAACATTATAGTATAGCACAAAAACAAACACATAGGTCAACGGGACAGAATAGAGAACACAGAAATTAACCCACATTTATATGGACAATTAATCTATGACAAAGGAGGCAAGAATATACAACCGGAAAAAGACAGCCTCTTTAATAAATGGTGTTGTGAAAACTGGACAGCTATATGTAAAAGAATAAAATTGGACTACTCTTTCTCACCATGCACAAAAATAAACTGAAAATGGATTAAACGCTTAAATGTAAGACCTGAAACCACAAAACTTCTAGAAGAAAACATAGGTGTTAAGCTCTTTATCATCAGTCTTAGTAATATTTTTTGGATATGCCTCCTCAGGCAAGAGAAACAAGAGCAAAAATAAACAAATAAGACTACATCAAACTAAAAAGCTTTTGTACAGTGAAGGAATGATCAACAAACTGAAAAGTTCATCTACTGAATGGGAGAAGATATTTGCAAAGATTTTTCCAATAAGGAGTTCCAAAATATACAAGAACTCATACAACTCAACATCAAGGAAAACAAACAACTCAATTAAAAAATGGGCAGAGGATCTGAATAGACACTTTTCCAAAGAGATACATCAACAGGCACATGAAAAACAATGCTCAACATTAGTAGCATTAGGAAAATGCAAATCAAAACCACAGTGAGATATTTCCTCACACCTGTCAGAATGGATATTGTCAAAAAAAGACACCAAATAACAAGTGTTGGCAAGGATGTGGAGAAAGGGAACCCTCATGCACTGTTGATGGCAATGTAAATTGGTGTGACCACTATGGAAGACAGTATAGAGATTCTTCAAAAAATTAAAAATAGAACTACCATATGACCCAACAATTTCACTCCTGGGTAGTTATCCAAAGAAAACAAAAACATTAATTAGAAAACATATATGCATGTACAACTGAAACTAACACAACCCTTTAAATCAATGAACTTCAATTAAAAAATTAAAAAAATATATATGTAGTCTTATGTTCATTGCAACATTATTTGCAGTAGCCAAGATTTGGAAACAACCTACATGCCCATCAATAGATGAAAAGATAAAGCAAATGTGATAAATACACACACACACACACACACACACATACACACACACACACACACACAGAGTGGAATATTACTCAGCCATAAAAAATGAAATCTTGCCATTTGTGATAACATGGATAGACCTAGAGAGTTTTATTCTAAGTGAAATAAGGCAGATACAGAAAGACAAATACTGAATGATTTCACTTATGTGTGGAGTCAAAAAACAAAAATGAATAAGCGTAACCCAGAAACAGAGTCATAGATACAGAGAACAAACAGGTGGTTGCCAGAGGGGTGTGGGATGGGGTGGGGGGAGGATAGAAATAGATGAAAGAGATTAAGAGGTACAAACTTACAGTTGCAAAATAAGTGAGTTATGGGTATGAAATTAAGAGTATGAGGAATATAGTCAATATTTATGTCATATCTTTGAATGGTGACAGATAGTAACTAAGAATTTTCATGGTGATGATTTTGAAATATGTAGAAATATCAAATCACTATGTTGTGTAATAGGACCTAACATAGTGTTCTAGGTCAATTATACTTTAGAAAAATAAACAAACAAAGAAACTCATAAAAAAGAGACCAGATTTGTGGTTACAAGAGGCAGAGGGTTGGGGGAGGCAGAATTGGATGAAGACAGTCAAAAGTACAACTTTCCAGTTATAAGTTAAATAAGTGCTAGAGATGTAATGTCCAACATGATAAATATAATTAACAGCACAGTATGTTACATATGAAAGTTACTAAGAGTAAATCTTGAGTTCTGATCTAAAGGAAAATTTTTTTTCTATTTCTTTAATTTGGTATCTATGTGAGATAATGGATTTTCACTGACCTTAATTGTAGTAATTATTTCATCATGTATGTAAGCCAAATCATTGTGCTGTACATTTTAAATTTATAAGTGCTGTATGCAAATTTCATCTCAGTAAAACTAGAAGAAAAAAATAAAATCAATGACTTATTTCCACCTTAAAATGCCAGAAAAAGAAGAGTGAATTAAACCTAAAGTAAATAGAATAAAATAATAATAAAGATCAGAGCAGAAACAAATTATAAAATGAAAATCATAGAGAATCTATGAAACCAAATGCAGTATTTTAGAAAATAATAAAATTAATAAACAGTTAATAGATTGATTAAAAAAAGAGATAATACAAATTACAAATATCAGGAACTGAAGAGGAGACATCACTACAGATCCTACAGAATTAAGAAAATATTATGAACAACTTTATGCCAATAAATTAAACAAAATATATCAGAAGTATAAAATTCTTTTTTCAAATTTTTAAAAATTTGTTTTATTATTATTATTATTATTTTGGCTGTGTTGGGTCTTAATTGCTGTGCATGGGCTCTTTCTAATTGTGGCGAGTGGGGGCTACTCTTCGTTGCAGTGCACGGGCTTCTCATTGTGGTGACTTCTCTTGTTGCAGAACATGAGCTGTAGGCGCATGGGCTTCAGTAGTTGCAGCACATGGAACCAGTAGTTGCGGCACACAGGCCCTAAAGCATGCAGGTTTCAGTAGTTGTGGCACACGGGCTCTAGAGCACAGGCTCAGTAGTTGTGCTGTACAGGCTTCGTTGCTCCACGGCATATGGGATCTTCCCAGACCAGGGATCAAACCCGTGTCCTCTGCATTGGCAGGCAGATTCTTAACCATTGTGCCACTAGGGAAGTCCAAGAAATAAAATTCTTGAAGATAGAAATTGCTAAGATTGATTCAAGAGGAAATAGAACATCAGATTTTATGTATGTATGTATGTATGTATATATATATAGTTGTAATTGACATTTCAATTTTAAAAATTCGACAAAGGAAATTACTATCTTAGTTGGATTTACTTGTGAATTATATGAAATATTTAAAGGAGCAATGACCAGTAATAAACCTTCTCTTTACAAAGTTAACAAAGAAACACTTTTCAACTCATTTTATGAGGCCTACATTACTTCATTAAATAAACAAAACATTGCATCAAAGAAATTAGACAGACATCTCTCATAGATATAGATACAAAAATTCTTAAAGACATTTATCAAATTGAGTCTAACAACACATACAAAGGATAATGCCTTGTACCAATTAATTTAATTCCAAGGATGCTAGGATTTTTAACATTCAAAAAGCAATAAATACAATCAGTCTTATTAACAGAATAAAGGAGAAAAATCATATGATTATTTCAATACATTCAGAACAGGTATTTGTCACCATCCCATATGCATTCATCATAAAAACTTTCACTAAACTAAGAGTAGATGGGAACTAATAAAATAACTAGTCCATAAGCTAATAAAGTCCATAAACTAATAAAAGTCATTACAAAAAACTTACAGCTAACTTCATACTTAATGGTGAAATAATTGCATGCTTCCCTCCCTAAGATTAGGAACAAGGTAAGAATATTTGCTCTCACCACTTCCTTTTTTATCTTTGAAGTGGAGCAATAAGAGAAGAAAACATTAATATATGGCATACTGATTGGAATTTAAAAAAAACAATTTGCTTACTATTGAACTATATACATACATGATTTACTTTATATGAAACTCTAGAAAAGATAAACTCTAATCGTGACAGAATGACAGATTTACTGGTGCTGGAGTAGGGGAGACTGACTAGGAAAATGAAAATGTTTTATATGTTGAATGTCAGCAGTGTTACTTGGGAATATACATTTGTCAAAACTCATTGCACTACACATTTGAAATTGAATTATATCTCAGTTAATTAGAAAACATTTTAAAATTTATTCTTAAATACCATCAAAATACAAATAGAAGGTGAAAATGGTAAAAGATACTCTTTACCATAACAGCCAAACAATAAGTAATATAACAATAAATCTTTCAAAATATATGCAATATAGCAAGATATGTAATGGGGAAAAATAATATTTGAATAACATGAAAATAGAAATAAATGTGGAGTAATGTTATACTTGTAAATGGAAATAGTTATATGAAGATGAAAATTCTCCAAATTAAAAAAAGTATTTCAAGGCAATTCTATAAATATTGTAACAGAGGTTTTCATAAAAGGTGATTAATGCTAAAACTGATAGGGCAGAGCAAAGGCCAAGAACATCTAAGGAGATTAAAATATGAGGACTCACTGTACAGGTTTATGAGTGCTTATCAAAAAATGTATGAATTAAGATAGTGAGGCACTGGTGTAAGAATAGTCAAAAAGACCCATAGAACACATTTAGAATACACTTAGAAAAAAACTCTGGCCTGTATAAATAAAGCATACTACAGAGTGACATTTTAAATTAGGTAGAGCAAGCATAGTCTAATGAAGACATAATATTATAATCTTTAAAAATATATAATGTATGTGTATATGTATATACATATACACACAAATAATAACATGATATCTCTGTTCCACATCATTCACAAAAAATCAATTCCATATATATTTGAAACCTAAATGTAAAAAGCAATATTTTATTTTTAACAGAGAACATATAAAATATCTTTACAAACTTGCAGTAAAAGAGGGATTTCCTAAACAAGACACACACATACACACACAATAAACCGTAAAGAAAAAAAACTGACAACCTTGACCATGTTAAAATTAAAATCTTCCGCACAACTAAAAATATCATAAAAGAAATGAAAAGGTAAATATTTGTAACACATATAGAAATTAGTAACCGGAATAGTAAGCACTTTTTAAAGAGTAAAATAAAGATTATCCAATAAAAAATGGGGAAAAAAATTGGACAGAAACACTCATAAAGCAGAAATATGAATGCTCAGTAAGCATATGAAAAGTTCAACCTCATTTGTAATAAAGGAAATATAAATTAGAACCAGAAGGTGTAAATTAAAACCACAATGTGAGGAAATGTAAACTATTATTCAGTGTTTCTGGTATAAAAATTGGCACTTTGGAAGACAATTTGACACAATCTAATATAATCAAGGATAGGAATACTTTATAACCCAGTGACTCTACTCCCAGAGAATTTCTTGCATTACGTGCTCATGTAGATATATAAGAATGCTTAATGTAGCATTTTTTTCACATCTTTATTGGAGTATAAATGCTTTACAATGTTGTGTTAGTTTCTGCTGTACAACCAAGTGAATCAGCTATATGTATATGTATATCCCCATATCCCCCTCCCTCTTGAGCCTCCCTCTGACCCTCCCTATCCCATCCCTCTAAGTTATCACAAAGCATTGAGCTGATCTCCCTGTGCTATGCAGCAGCTTCCCACTAGCCATCCATTTAACATTTGGTAGTGTATATACGTCAAAGCTACTCTCTCACTCCATCCCAGGTTCCCCTCCCCAACCCCCCCGTGTCCGCAAGTCTGCTCTCTATGTCTGCATCTTTATTCCTGCCCTGCCACTATGTTCATCAATACCGCTTTTTAAAATTCCATATATATGCGTTAGCATACGGTATTTGTTTTTCTCTTTCTGACTCACTTGACTCTGTATGACAGATTCTAGGTCCATCCACCTCACTACAAATGACTAATTTTTGTTCTTTTTATGAATGAGTAATATTCCATTGTATATATGTGCCATATCTTCTTTATCCAATCATTTATTGATTGACATTTATGTTGCTTCCATGTCCTGGCTATTGTAAATACTGCTGCAATGAACATTGTGGTACATATATCTTTTGGAATTATGGTTTTCTCAGGGTATGTGCCCAGTAGTGGGATTGCTGGGTCATATGGTAGTTCTATTTCTAGTTTTTTAAGGAACCTCCATAGTGTTCTCCATAGTGGCTGTATCAATTTACATTCCCACCAACAGTGCAAGAGGGTTCCCTTTTCTCCGCACCCTCTCCAGCATTTATTGTTTGTAGATTTTTTGATGAAGGCTATTCTTACTGGTGTGAGGTGATACCTCACTGTGGTTTTGATTTGCATTTCTCTAATGATTAGTGATGTTGAGCATCTTTTCATGCATTTGTTGGCCATCTGTATGTCTTCTTTGGAGAAATGTCTATTTAGGTCTTCCACCGTTTTGGGACTGGGTTGTTGGTTTTTTTGATATTGAGCTGCATGAGCTGTTTGTATATTCTGGAGATGAATCCTTGTCAGTTGCTTCATTTGCAAATATCTTCTCCCATTCTGAGGGTTGTCTTTTTGTCTTGTTTACAGTTTCGTTTGCTGTGCAAAAGCTTTTAAGTTTCATTAGGTCCCATTTGTTTGTATTTGTTTTTATTTCCATTTCTCTAGGAGGTGGGTCAAAGGATCTTGCTGTGATTTATGTCATAGAGTGTTCTGCCTATGTTTTCCTCTAAGAGTTTTATGGTGTCTGGTCTTGCATGTAGGTCTTTGATACATTTTGGATGGAGTGTCCTATAAATATCAATTAAGTCCATCTTGTTTAATGTATCATTTAAAGCTTGTGTTTCCTTATTTATTTTCATTTTGGATGATCTGTCCATTGGTGAAAGTGGGGTGTTAAAGTCCCCTACTATGAATGTGTTACTGTCGATCTCCCCTTTTATGGCTGTTAGTATTTGCCTTATGTATGGAGGTGCTCCTATGTTGGGTGCATAAATATTTACAATTGTTATGTCTTCTTCTTGGATCGATCCCTTGATCATTATGTAGTGTCCTTCTTTGTCTCTTCTAATAGTCCTTATTTTAAAGTCTATTTTGTCTGATATGAGAATTGCTACGCCAGCTTTCTTTTGGTTTCCATTTTCATGGAATATCTTTTTCCATCCCCTTACTTTCAGTCTGTATGTGTCCCTAGGTCTGAAGTGGGTCTCTTATAGACAGCATATATATGGGTCTTGTTTTTGTATCCATTCAGCCAATCTGTGTCTTTTGGTGGGAGCATTTAGTTCATTTACATTTAAGGTAATTATCGATATGTATGTTCCTATTCCCATTTTCTAAATTGTTTTGGGTTTGTTATTATAGGTCTTTTCCTTCTCTTGTGTTTCTTGTCTAGAGAAGTTCCTTTAGCATTTGTCGTAAAGCTGGTTTTGTGGTGCTGAACTCTCAGCTTTTGCTTGTCTGTAAAGGTTTTAATTTCTCCATCAAATCTGAATGAGATCCTTGCTGGGTAGAGTAGTCTTGGCTGCAGGTTCTTCTCCTTCATCACTTTCACTATGTCCTGCCACTCCCTTCTGGCTTGTAGGGTTTCTGCTGAGAGATCAGCTGTTAACCTTATGGGGATTCCCTTGTGTGTTATTTGTTGTTTTTCCCTTGCTGCTTTTAATATGCTTTCTTTGTATTTAACTTTTGACAGTTTGATTAATATGTGTCTTGGCATATTTCTCCTTGGATTTATCCTGTGTGGGACTCTCTGTACTTCCTGGACTTGATTAACTACTTCCTTTGCCATATTAGGGAAGTTTTCAACTATAATCTTTTCAAATATTTTCTCAGTCCCTTTCTTTTTCTCTTCTTCTTCTGGAACCCCTATAATTCGAATGTTGGTGCGTTTAATGTTGTCCCAGAGGTCTCTGGGACTGTCCTCAGTTCTTTTCATTCTTTTTTCTTTATTCTGCTCTGCAGTACTTATTTCCACTATTTTATCTTCCAGTCACTTATCCTTTCTTCTGCCTCAGTTATTCTGCTATTGATCCCATCTAGAGTATTTTTCATTTCATTTATTGCGTTGTTCATCATTGTTTGTTTCATCTTTAGTTCTTCTAGGTCCTTGTTAAATGTTCCTTGCATTTTGTCTATTCTATTTCCAAGATTTTGGATCATATTTATTACCATTATTCTGAATTCCTTTTCAGGTAGACTGCCTATTTCCTCTTCATTTGTTTGGTCTGGTGGGTTTTTATCTTGCTCCTTCATCTGCTGTGTGTTTTTCTGTCTTCCCATTTTGCTTATCTTACTGTGTTTCTCGTCTCCTTTTTGCAGGCTGCAGGTTCGTAGTTCCCGTTGTTTTTGGTGTCTGTCTCCAGTGGCTAAGGTTGGTTCAGTGGGTTGTGTAGGCTTCCTGGTGGAGGGGACTAGTGCCTGTGTTGTGGTGGATGAGGCTGGATCTTGTCTCTCTAGTGGGCAGGTTCACGTCTGGTGGTGTGTTTTTGGGGTGTCTGTGGCCTTATTATGATTTTCGGCAGCCTCTCTGCTAATGGGTGTGGTTGTGTTCCTGTTTTGCTAGTTGTTTGGCATAGGTTGTCCAGCAGTGTAGCTTGCTGGTCATTGAGTGAAGCTGGGTGCTGGTGTTAAGATGGAGGTCCTGGGAGATTTTTGCCGTTTGATATTATGTGGAGCTGGGAGGTCTCTTGTTAACCAGTGTCCTGAAGTTGGCTCTCCTACCTCAGAGGCAGAGCCCTGACTCCTGGCTGGAGCACCAAGAGCCTTTCATCCACACGGCTCAGAATAAAAGGGAGAAAAAGTAGAGAGAATTAGTAGAAGTATGAAGAAAGAAAGAAGGAAAGGAGGGAAGGAAGGAAGGAAGGAAGAAAGAAAGAAAGAAAGAAAGAAAGAAAGAAAGAAAGAAAGAAAGAAAGAAAGAAAGAAAGAAAGAAAGGAAGAAAGAAAGAAAGAAAGAAAGAAAGAGAAAGAAAGAAAGAAAGAAAGAAAGAAAGAAAGAAAGAAAGAAAGAAAGAAAGAAAGAAAGAAAAAAGAAAGAAAGAAAGAAGCAAAGAAGGAAAGAAGGCAAGAAGGAAAGAAAGGAGGGAGGAGGGAGGGAGGAAGGAAGGAAGGAGGGAAAGAAGGAAAAAAGACAGAAAGAAAGAAGATACAGTAAAATAAAATAAAGTATAATAAAGTTATTGAATTATTTAGTACTTATTTAGAATACTTATTTAGAAAAAAAAAAAAGGGACGGATAGAACCTTAGGACAAATGTTGGAAGCAAAGCTATACAGACAAAATCTTACACAGAAGCATACACATACACCCTCACAAAAAGAGGTAAAGGGGAAAAAATCATAAATCTGGCTCTCAGAGACCACCTCCTCAATTTGGGATGATTCGTTGTCTAAAGTAGGGAAGGAGGGAAGGAATGAAGGAAAGAAAGAAAGAAAGAAAGAAAGAAAGAAAGAAAGAAAGAAAGAAAGAAAGAAAGAAAGAAAGAAAGAAAGAAAGAAGGTAAAGTATAATAAAGTTATTAAAATTAAAATTAATTATTAAGAAAAAAATTGTAAAAAAAAACATGGACGGATAGAACCGTAGGACAAATGGTGGAAGCAAAACTATACAGACAAGATCTCACACAGAAGCATACACATACACATTCACAAAAAGAGGAAAAGGGGAAAAAAATCATAGATCTTGCTCCTAAAGTCCACCTCCTCAATTTGTTATCATTCCTTGTCTACTCAGGTATTCCACAGATGCAGGGTACATCAAGTTGATTGTGGAGCTTTAATCCGCTGCTTCTGAGGCTGCTGGGAGAGATTTCCCTTTCTCTTCTTTGTTCTCACAGCTCACAGGGGCTCAGCTTTGGCTTTGGCCCTGCCTCTGCATGTAGGTCGCTGGAGGGCGTCTCTTTTTTGCTCAGACAGGACGGGGTTAAAGGAGCCACTGATTCGGGGGCTCTGGCGCACTCAGGCGGGGGGGAGGGAGGGGCACTGTGTGCAGGGTGGGCCTGTGGCGGCAGAGGCCGGCGTGACGTTGCACCAGCCTGAGGCCCGCCATGCGTTCTCCCGGGGAAGTTGTCCCTGGATCCCGGGACCTGGCAGTGGCGGGCTGCACAGGTTCCGTGGAAGAGGGGTGTGGAGAGTGACCTGTGCTCGCACACAGGCCCCTTGGTGGAGGCAGCAGCAGCCTTAGCGTCTCCCACCCATCTCTGGGGTCCGCGCTTTTAGCCGTGGCTCGTGCCCGTCTCTGGGTTCGTGCTTTTAGCCGCGGCTCACGCCCGTCTCTGGAGTTCCTTTAAGCAGCGCTCTTAAACCCCTCTCCTCGCGCACCAGGAAACAAAGAGGGAAGAAAAAGTCTCTTGCCTCTTCGGCAGGTGCAGACTTTTCCCCGGACTCCCTCCTGGCTAGCCGTGGTGCACTAACCCCTTCAGGCTATGTTCAAGCTGCCAACCCCAGTCCTCTCCCTGCGCTCTGTCTGAAACCGAAACCCGTGCCTCTTTGATACATTTTGAGTTTATTTTTGTGTATGGTTTTAGAGTGTGTTCCAATTTCATTCTTTTACATGTCGCTGTCCAGTTTTCCCAGATCCACTTAGTGAAGAGGCTGTCTTTTCTATATTCTATATTCTTGCCTCCTTTGTCAAAGATAAGGTGACCATATGTGCATGGGTTTATCTCTGGGCTTTCTATCTTGTTCCATTGATCTGTATTTCTGTTTTTGTGCCAGTACCATACTGTCTTGATTACTGTAGCTTTGTAGTATAGTCTGAAGTCAAGAAACCTGATTACTCCAGCTCCATTTTTCTTTCTCAAGATTGCTTTGGCTATTTGGAGTCTTTTGTGTTTCCATACAAATTGTAAAATTTCTTGTTCTAGTTCTATGAAAAATGTCATTGGTCATTTGATAGGGATTGCATTGAACCTGTAGATTGCTTTGGGTAATGTAGTCATTTTCACAATATTGATTCTTCCAATCCAGGAGCATGACATATCTCTCCATCTGTTTATTTTATCTTTGATTTCTTTCATCAGTGTTTTACAGTTTTCTGCATACAGATCTTTTGCCTCCTTAGGTAGGTTTATTCCTAGGTATTTTATTCTTTCTGTTGCGATGGTAAATAGGATTGTTTCCTTAATTTCTCTTTATGATCTTTTGTTGTTAGTGTATAGCAATGCAAGAGATTTCTGTGCATTAATTTTGTATCTTGCAACCTTACCAAATTCATTGATTAGTTCTAGTAGTTTTCTGGTGACAGCTTTAGGATTTTCTATGTATAGTATCATGTCATCGTTAAACTGTGACAGTTTTACTTCTTTTCCAATTTGTATTCCTTTTATTTCTTTTTTTTCTCTGATTGCTGTGGCTAAGACTTCTGATACTATGTTGAATAATAGTGATGAGAGTGGACATCCTTGTCTTGCTCCTGATCTTAGAGGAAATGTAGCATTGTTTTTCAACAGAGAATAATTGAAAACAACTTAAATATCATTAATAAATTAGGGATAAACTGTAGTGTATTCATAAAATGAAATGCCATTCAGATATTAAAATAAAATCAGTGTATCTATGCTGAGAAGAATTAATTTAAAAATACATTAAATGAAAAAAGGCAAGTCACTTACAAATACATATAGTTTATATACAAACTCTACTTATAAATACAATTTATATGTATTTAAAATTACACAAAGCAATAATACATATGATTGTAGGTATATTAACATGTAGTAAAATTGTGAAAACCATACTGATACATCATCAACTCCAGAATAGTGATTGCCCACAGTGAGAAGGAAGGTGTCTGAGATGCATGAAGGTCAGCCTTTCATTAAGTTTTAACCTTAAACATATTGGAAAATAAAAAAGATGTGGAGCAAATATGTTAATGTGTTAACAGTTGATAAATTTAGATGTTGAACTTATTGGGTTTCTTATATTATTTTGTTTACTTTGTTCATTCCAAATATTTTCTTACATAAAATAACAAAATTCCAAATTGAAGAGGTCCTTCAAATACCCACACTGCCTGCATTGGGTGGGATTCTGCTTAGAGGTTAAGGAAGTGTTTTATGGTTTTCAGGGAGCTGAGGGTTGGAGTTTTGCCCTAGAATTAGGTATTAGTGGTCACTGCTCCTGCTTGTTTCTGAATTCCTTACATCTGCACTTGGTTCTTCAGCTTGTCCTCACCTCTGTATATAGTCCCTGCTTTAAATTGTCTTTGGATGAACCAGCCGAGTGAACTTTTGTTTTCCCACTGTGACCCCACCTGTTTTCTCTGTGAGGATGATGGGCAATGAAGCCCTATATTTTAATATATTTATAGAACACAGAGTAGAATGACTGGAACTTCCTGCCGAGGAAGGCCAGGCCTCTCCTCCTCCCCTGCTTCCCGACTGTGGAGAGAGTCCTTCCTTACATCTATACGAAGCCAGAAGAGAGAAGCAAGTCAGAGCCGACATTTCAGCCAGCCTCCCAGGGATGGAATCCAATCCTGCAGCTTACTAGCTGTGAGGTCTTGGGGAAATTACCTAACCTCTCTGTTCTCCTCTAGACAATGGGCTTATTATTAGCACTTACCTCACAGGTCTGTTGTGAAGATGAAATGAAACAATGAATGTGCAACGTGCTCGGAGTCACGAAGTATAGACACTTCACTAAACATTCTCCAGTCTGAGAGTCCAACGGTTGCTAACAGCAGATAGGTCCTGTGACTGGCAGTGTGTCTCCTCCCTCTCCTCTCACTAGCTTACTTTGTCTCTGATCATCTTGATTGTCTGCTTCCTTTGCACTGAGCCTCTTAAAGGAGCCACAGTTGTAATAATAGCAACAAACCATTTAGGAAGAATTACCCTCCCATCTCTCTTGTAAATGTCGACAGGTTCCATCCTTACATTACAATCCCAATTAAAGGGAAATTCCCCACCAAGCTGTAAACCTAAACTGAAAAAGATCCTATAGGGGTGAATAAGCCTTTTCTGTGAACAAACCTGCTATTTATGCTTTTTTTTTTTTTTTTTTTGTCACTGCTTATGTGCACTCAAATCCCCACTGAACCAATCCTGCAAGCTGATGAAGAAGTAAAGCTACGGACATCCATCGGTGGGTCTGTCAAGATGTTACTTGTAACGAGTCTCCCATGGATTTGATTATTATTGGGTATTAATTATTAATGGTATTTCCTGCAGGAGGCCAGCGTAGGCTTCCCTCCCCCCAACCTGTATTTTCAAATGGAATTAAAAAAATAACCAAAAATCTCCCTCTGAGGAGCAGGAGGAATAAAAGGGAGGAATCAAGGGTATCCCTTCCTAGTCTTTCACCACTAGCACTACTTGATATTCCGGGGTTGTTCTTATAATTAAGTGTAAGGGAAGCAGACCTGCACATGGCCTCCTGCAGCTGCAACGCCCCTCAAAACCACAAAGGAGGAACAAAGCTCCCTTCTGCCTTTCTCCCTTTCCCCCTAGTCTCACTACCCTGCTCTAACCTTGTCTTTTTGGCAGTTAATTTCCTCTGATGGTTATGTTAATTTTTATGGCTTCCTAATGATCAGAAATATTTGGCAAATTAACATCCTTTAACTTTCCCCTCCCTGTGGAGGTGAGGAGGGTGCAAGGAGACTGCGAGGGGGCTAAACGGCGAGAAACAGCTGGAAAATGCAAGGATGAAATTCCGAATTCTGTGCCAAGCATGTCAAGAAGACAGTGAAAGATGGACCCAGTGAAAGCCTGGAGAAATTAAAACCAAATTAAAAAATAATAATAACGCTGAAAGATCAGAAGCAGAGCCTCTCCCTCCCCCCCTGCATCGTTTTATACTTTGTTCACTGCTGACGGTCCATATGTTGCTTCATAGCAATGCTTTAAAGATGGCTACACCTGTCAGGATGTCTGGGAGGTAAAGACAGAGCAGATGTTGAGATTTGTGTCATGGAAATGAGAAATTCATCTTGTCTAGCAAAAAGTGGCATGCCCATGAGTGTCCTGAAGGGGTCTCTCCTCTATTGCCACACTCCCCTTTTCCATAAGGCAGTGGTCCCTTCCTGGTGCTACAGATGGGAAGATGGAATTTAATTTTACTGGCGTTCAATCAAAACAGAATAATGTGTTTAATACCCCTGCAGTGTAAGTGAAAGGGAGAGATTCATGAACTCATGGGAGGTGAGGGATTCCAAGCAGTGCTTCGATATCCTCTAGTATACATAAACGTAGAAATCACAGTGGAAAATATGGATACATCCAGGTTAAGATCTCGGCCTGCTCCCCCATGTTGCTAGTTAAGTTCAAGCCTTTCTGACAAAGGTATGGCACTCACCAAGAGAACAACTGAATTAATACAAAGGTAGTCAGGTGCCCTGAGCTTAATCCCAGAGGAGGGTGATTTGGTGGCAGTGTCAAGGGAGGAGATAAATGCTCCTGATTGGCAGAGGTAATAAGTAGGGGAGAGCCTTACAAAAGAAGTCACTAAGACTTCCACTTTAAGTTTCATTTAAAATCCAGTAGGTACTTTAGTAGTCGTGGGGTTTTAAGTCTGCTTACAAATAGCAACACTCCGTGTACATCGGGGAAAAATTTGGAAGTCAATAAACCAAAATGCTACAGGTAGTTGGGTTAAGAGAGTAAAATTATGGATAATCATTGTCTTTTATAATTATTATTTTTCTAATGCAGTTATGTAATAGTTATAATGATGGATGTGTGCATGTGTGTGTTTCTCTACCTTTGGTGTGCATCTAGGGAGCTTGTAAAAAATGTGAATGCCTGGGACATACTTTTAACCTCCTGAAATAAGTAAGGAATTAAAACCAAATATAATAAAATCTAAAAATCTAGTCCTACCCTAAACTAATTATTCTCTTTCTCAGATCTGTCTAGGTGGTGTGGAGTTGTCTAGCAAGCTTTCCTACATGGTCTGCATTGTACTCATTTTGGCCACCTCAAGCTTATTCCAAAAGAACACTGCTTTCTATGTAATTTTCCCAGAAAATATTTTGCGGTTATGCATATATCTAATTCTTTTTCATAAAAAAAATCTTTAAACTCTGCACTTTTCTCTCTTAGATGTGCTTTTCTATATCCAACTAATAAAGCCTAATGTCTCCAGAATCCACACTTGTTCCTGTCCATTTCTCATACATATATGCACAATTCTACCTCACATCAGGGGTGAGTCTACACACACAGACATGATTCCTTTACTATTACATAAATTTAGTTAATTTAGTAAAAAAAAATTCAGTGTTAATCGCATTTGTGGTTGATTGAGTGAAGCATTTGGGAGGATTAAGAAAAAAAAAACCTTTGTTCAATGTGTATCACTGTTAGTCAAGAGAGTTGACTCAGTTAATACTAAGGATGTCAGTATGCAGGTGCAAAGAGGCATTCTTCTTATTTTAGCTCTCTGGTGACAGAGTACAGTCATATAATATAGTTTTCTCATCTTAATTTCCATGAGTCCAGTTAATAATGGTAATTGTATCAAATAAAAAAAAAACCTCCTGGTTACAATGCTACCTCAGGCACAGTTGATTGTACACACACGAACACACACACACACACACACACAATGCACAGAATACACATCAGTTAGAGCTCTGAAGATTGCCACCACATTTGCATAAGGGTGTGGTGATTCACATGAGTGTTTTTTAAAAGACGTTATCAATGGGATTGAATAGGTGCTCTCCCCTCCCCCAGTTAACTGCACAGCACCGCAAGAAAAATGCCAGGACACTTCATTTTGGTTTTGTCTAAGCAGGAGCTATTGATGCAAAGGAAACTCATTTCCCCCCACCATCAGTCTGTGCCACTAAATGGCTGTTATTACATAGAGTCAGCTGGCTCCTCTGCCGGGGCTGACAGCTGTCCATTCTCTGGACCTGGATTGGATCCCAGAGCTGGGGCACAGCGTTCCACAGCTAATGAGATGTCAGCTTCTTCAAGGAGAGACCGCCCATTTGTTTAGCTATTTGTAAGACAAGATCTTTGAACTTGCGTGTTGCCTATTTTTCCCAGACCGAGCATTTTTAGATAGATAGCACTTATTAATAATAATAACACACTACTTGATTAGTCTTTTCCATTTCCCAGAGCATTTGCACATCTATTATCTCATTTAATCTATTACTGTGTCTTGCAATGAACATTAGTCTTTGCGACTCACATATAATTCTCTGACAAGCTAGTGACCTGGCCTTGGATTACTCATAACTTCTCATAGACCCAAACTCAAGATCTTCAGTGACTGAAAATGTTTCCTTTTATCTACCTGATATCCAGCTGAAATAAATTTCTGTTCAGTCTAGCCTGAAGGCAATGTCAGCCTACTGTTTCTTCAACAGTTTGTCTGGCTTTCTGACCTTGTGATTCTCCCATCTTCAGAGCAGGGTCCATATAACCCCACCTTTAGTTTCAGTCTTATGAGAAACTCTGAGAAAACTCTTGTCCCTGGAGAATGGGAAATGTTGCACGTAAAGTTTATGCATTCACTTATCATTACTGAGCGCTTAAAATGCTCTTAACTCCTATTGTTTCATTAATATGTGCAACATCTCTTCAGTGGGTGCATCTGCTCCATTTTAGAGGGATAGGAACTGAGGTTTAAGGCCACATGCCTGTAAGCAGAGAAACAATACAGCATTTGGACCTAGCTCTACATGAATCTGAAACCACTGGTCTTTTTCTCCAATTCCTTGCTGTCTTTCCACTAGGAGCGGCCCTTGCAGGCAGTGTTAGCTGTTTCTCTCTGGAGAGTCAGCAGAATTCCTTTAGTCCTTTGACTAACGGTAGCCGTATTCTACCTGGTGTTCCCCCAGACCCAAACACCATGTGTTATCACAGAAGGTGTATCTTTCTCTCCCCTCTCACATTGTACAATCTTTATGGGTAGTCACAATTTCTTACTTATTCTTATAGTGCCAGCTTCTAGTAGAGTTCTTGGAACATAGTAACTACTCAATAAATGTTTATTGAACAGATGACCAAATGAGTAAACATATCCACACTAAGCCTGTGAAGGATGAAATTTTGAGATTCTGCCTTGAAAAGCAGATGCTCACTTCTTTAGGGACATCTGGGTCCTAGATGCTCCAAGTTTGGCAGCATTCAGCATCACTAACCATGCCTTCTCAGCCTCCCTAGTCTTACAATCATTTTAGCACTCCATACAGAGACTCAGTACTGGCAATTTCTGAAAATGATGGGAAAGTGTTCCTTTTTTCCTCCTTTGCATGGCTTCTGAAGCATGTCTCCCCTGGAGCACACTTAGGCAGCCTCTGACAGCTGCCTCCACCATCCCAAGTTTCTAAAGCCTGTGACAGTTTTCTCTGACCCATTGAAGCTCAGTCTTATGATAAATCCTCAATGTTCCTCCAACTATCTCTGGTGAAACAAAAAACTGTTTTTTTCCCAATTTTTTATAATCATTTAACATCATACACTTGGATGTCATTGCTATGCCTAATTGATATAAAAGTTTCTAGAACCTTCCTCTCAAGTTCTGCACCTATCTCCTCACTGACTAGGAACGGCATATGTATTGATGCCATAGACAGCACTTGAAGAGGACCCCAACATAGATCACCAAATTCTGATCTTACCTGTTGAGAAGAGGATCCAACAGAAATAGAATCCAAGTCACAGAATAATTTTAATTTTTCTAGTAGCTGCATTAATAAACATAAAAAGAAACAGGTGAGATTAATCTTAATACTGTATTTTATTTAACCCAACATCTCCAAAATATTAGCATTCTAAAATGCAATCAATATAAAATAATTAAGTTATATTCTTTTTCTGTGTTAAGCCTTTGAAATTTAGTGTATATTGCATACTTACAGCACATATCCATCTAGAGTAGACACATTGCAAGTGCTCAATGACATGATACTAGTGACCGTTGGATTGGACAGTGCAATTCTAGAGCCCTCACCGCTATAACGTTTACTGGCTCCCCAGACCCAAGAGCCCCTTAGGGATTTCACTGTTGCCCTACATAAGGTCTCTCAGTTATCTTCTAGCTTCAGAAACTTCCCCACTCATCATGACTCTTGCATTCAACTTCAGGCAGTCCTCTACAATGAAATATTTAGTTCTAGTCAAAGTAGTGACAGAAAAGATAAAGGCAGCAACTGGTAAGAAGAAAGATACTCTCACACACGGGAGATACAGATTGTGATTCAGCAAACCATTTTGAGCCTCTATAAGGTGTTAGGCATGGCTGTTATGTGGACAATCAGCCAGAATCTGTGCCCTGTGTCTTTATTTTGTGTAGTTGGAATGAGCCCATTCTTAGATTCTAAAGAACCTAGGATTCATTCTAGCACAGGAAGAGAAAAGATCCCGAGATCAATAGACTGCCTTCAGTTCAACCCTGAGTCAATTTCGCTCCTGGTCTTACCTTGAATTCCTAGGTCTGCATTGACTAGATTCCATGTCTTTCCATAGTGGTATCATATCTGCCTGGGTTGTTGCTCTTGAACCTGTCTTCTTTTGGTACTTGCTACCAAACTACTTAGATGCTGATCTTTTATCTTTATGGAACCTCCATCTTTTACTATCCTTGTTTCTCCTTAAGAACCATTCTGAGTCACTGTAGACTGGCTGAGGATACTCGTGATCCATTCATCCTCTGCCCTGCAGAATAGTTTTCAAGTTTTATTTCAACTATTGCACTTAACTCCTATTATCCATTCCTTAATCCAATCTTCATTTGACCTTGCATCTTTGCCTTATATGTGCTGTATATACATAGATTGACATAGCTTTCCATGGTTTAATCCCTAGTCTTGACAGTTATTGTTATTAAGAAATATCTATACTCTCCCAAAGCTAACATAGGTAAAATGACTTATGTTTTAGTGACAGGTATTTAGAGTCAAAGACCATGTTATTGAAAAAATCAATTAGCTATAGAAAGATACCTTCTCTCCAAGTTTCTTTCCAATTTGCAGCAGAGAAGCAGTGGCTGGTTAGCATCTGGGTATCCTCGAGACATACTGAGCATTCCATTCATCATACGTGACATTTGCATATTGCAAATATCATACTTTATGCACATGCCTTCCAGGCTAGTCTAGAGAGTATGATTGCTGCCTAATCCTCACATAAATCAATGCACCAGGGAGTGCCACTTCTAAACAGGGGGAAAATCAAGGGTTTCTTTGCCCTAGACTCTTCCTGGGACCATCTCATTCTCTTCACATCTCAAGTAGATTCAGTGCTTTCATTTTCTCTTCTTTCTTGAAACTATTCAAATTCTATTAGCCATTTGCGAATATTATTTTATACCATCTTCATTTTCTCTAAGTTGTGATAGTGACAGCTGCAATCATTTGTATGCATCTTCTGTGCAGGGTTTTTTTTTTGTGTGTGGAAGAACAAAACCTTTCCTTTGTGTGACCATGTATCCAAATAGAAAGATGGTTTGTTTGTAAATCTGTTTCTCCTCCAAACAATATTTTATTTGCTGAGGAGACAGAAAGGGAAGATATTGAAAGAGGGAAGGCAAAAATATTTGATCTGAAATGACAATGTAGGTTTGCTTTTTCTCATTCCTTGGTTTGCTGCCTCTTAATCAAAGTTGACCTCATAACTACCATTAGATTCTGTTTTCTGCTTGATGGCCTTCAGGGTATTTTCCCCATGCCACTACTAATGTAAAGTCTCCCTCCTTCTCTTTGTGTCTCAGCAGAATAATGCATGTAGTCAAGCTCCTCCTTTCTTTCTTACCCAAGAATGAATTTTGTTCTTCTTTGGGAAAGGTGTAAACTAGGTTGGAAGGCCAGGGAAACCAGCCATAATCTATCACATTGGGAAGTCATCTGTCTGTCATTGTTTCAGAAGGGTGGGTATGATGACCTGGGAGCAGAACCTGCCCCTTTATGAGATCACCTGATACATCATCCAAAAATTAAAAACATGCTGGACTCCAATTAGGATTTAAGTTGACCTATTCATGAAAGGTTTAAGTAAGTGTTCCAAGGAAGTTAAGTCAGAGGAATGTCATTCGCAGATTGATTCAGCTAACCAATTTCCTCCTGCCACGCAAGGAGCCACTTGGCCACATCCTAGTGCAGGTCTTTGGGAGTTGTCCCAGTTGCATAAGGCTTTCTTTCCTAACTGCCAACGTCACCCAGTCCTACTTGCCTTCTTCTAATAGATGCTTCTGGAAGGCTTTACTAATATTCAATGGCTGAAGGCTTCATCTGGATATTAATGGTAGGAGTTGGGATAGCTTTCTTCCAGGGCTCTCCCTGATGTCAAAAAAAGAATTGAATGGGCTTTCCTCTGATGGGATATGTGAAGGAGATAGTGTCTCTTTCAACCCAAGTTTGATCCGCCAGCAGAAGTAGCTATGGTTACATGTCTCCAGAATAACTTAATTGCAGACACTCTCAGCATGAGGAGTGTAGATATTCTTCTAAAATTTCCTCTAGGCCTAATCTCACATAAGATGTACCTATTTCATCTATTGAAATGTTTTTGCTTTCTGTAAAATTATAAACCCCATCAGTATTTTGATAAAGTACCATACTGCCTCCTTATTAGACTTATTTCCATTTCATATGGTCCCTCGTTTAGCTAAGAATACCTCTGTTATCAAAGCCAACTGTCATGGATATACCATTCCAAATAGTTGTTCTCTGATCTCCAAATTTCTCCCCTGATTTAGGGTAAGAGTGGAGGATATGTTCTCAGTTAATCATGTCAACTTATTGTTGGTAATGATTATAAAAGAGGGAAGTGGAGGATGGGAAGAAAGAAAGGAGAAAACGGAAATTTAAAAAAAGAAGTCATAATTTTACAGTAATAATTTTTCTTAATCTTTAAGGCAGATTAAGAAAATAGAGTCAAATCACATCAAAACCTTGAGACTGTGCTCTTATCTGGTAGAAAACAGGAATCTGTCTATAACTGAAGAGATATTGCAACCAGGTCATAGTGCTGATGGGTCCTCATACACCCTGACTTAGAGTTATCTTCAGAGGAGTTAAAGCCATATATATTTCTGTGCACTGGGAAGAGAGAAGAGGTAAAGAATAACCCTGGCATGCATGGAGAAGCTAGCTTCACTAAGCTAAACTCGGTAACGTAAGTCACCTAAAGCATTCTTTACAGAAATAAACAACATAGGTGATGACTTCTAATCTGGGACTACAATTGGGAATCAAGGACTAATGGCTGTCATTAGTGGTTTATCCTTTGGCTTAAGCAAAAGACAACAAACAAACAAAACAAAACAAAACACACACACACACACACACACACACACAAACTAGCTATACTTCACACAGGTCTGGGACTAGGCTAGGGAAAGTGGGGTACTGAGGGTGCATAATTTAAGGAGATTGTACAAAAGTGAGTGAGTGTTTCCCAAAAATGTGCTCTCAAGTGCTTCACTTACTTCACCTTCGTCCCAACCCTGCTTTCAAATATGGAAAAGAACTTCCCTATGGGTCAGGGAGAACTGCTAGCACAGATATGATTGAATGGCTAAAACTCAGCCTGTATATGTTTCATGTAGTCAACCCCTGGACTTGCCAATTAAGTTTCAGATCTGTCTTTTTAACTATGGATTGCTGATTTCATATGTTGATATTCATGATGTAATACTTTAAGGCAGTAAAGTTGATTATGTACTTTCTTCTGTGTAAAGGGACAATCAGGTCCTTGGGAAGAGGGTAACAGGAGGAAATGAACATTTATTGAACACCTACTGAGACAAGTGACATTATTTGACCAACCTAGTCTTATGTCCTACTCCCTTTGTCCTTTGCCAACTATGAAGAATGAAAGCATCAAATACTTTCCCGGCTTCCTTTGCAGTACTGATTACAGAGTCACAGAGACTGGCCAATGAGGCTGCAGTGACAATCTGCTGAGTTCCTGGCATAGGGATGCCAGATTTAGTAGATAAATTACAGGATGCCCAGTTAAATTTGAATTTCAGACAAACCACCGATATTTAGTATAAGTATGTCTCAAATATTGTTTAGGAAATACTTATCCTAAAAATGTATTCATTGTTTATCTAAAACTCAAATTTAACTGGGGATCCAGTATTTTACCTGGCAACCTTATCCAGGCATATACTTTCACTTTGTGTGGGGCTCACAGTGTCCCCGCTCCTTTCTCCTTGTCTTAAACAAGGACTAAGCCAGTCAAAGTAATCGCAGAGATGCTGACTCAGAGCTCAGACATCCTGAAGTCTCTGACTAAATGTGTAAAACATCCAAACTCTGGACTATTTTCTTTGTGACAAAAATAAACTCTCTTTAGATTTAAGTCATTGTTAATAGGGTTTTCTGTTGCTGAGACACAAAAGCATTCGAAATTAGCACACCTATGCTGTGCCAAACATGATGTCGTGTCTCTATACCTTATCTTATTTAAATATTTATAAGTACTGTATGAAATGAGTGCTGTTGTGCCTATTTTCAGATGAGAAAACAAAAATAAAAAGAGCTTAAGCATTGAATACCTTGCTCAATGCCTCATAATAATAATGATTAATGCTGATTGTGTACTTAGTAGGTTCAGACACAGATCTAAGTGTCTACATGTATGCACTCATTTAATCCTCCCAGCAACTGTTGAGAAAAACATTATAATTATTGTCCATTTTATAGATGAGAAAACTGAAGCAAAGGATGATTAAGGAACTTACCCAGTGCAACAGAACTGGCTTCAAGCCCACACAATGGGGTTTCAGATCCTACACTCCTAACTTGTATACGTACTGTCCTGAGATAGAGCTGATATTCACACTAAGCCTTACAATACTAAAATCAGTGTTCTTTTCACCGAGTCTGCCTGGTAAACTAAGGAGTACTGTGCTGGCCTGCTGGATTTCCTAAAGCTTCTCTCTCTAATCCTGATAACTGTAACTTACTTATCCTCCCCTGCAGGTGCAACCTTGTACAAATAGGTTTAATCTGACACAAATTCTGGCTTTAAGCAGGTGGCATGAAGCACCTTCCCTCACTTGCTCATAGGGCAGGCATCAGTGATTTCTGATGTTCCAAGAACCCAGTCACTGCATTCCCCTTATTCCCAAGAAAGTAGGTTCATGCTCTGTACCACCAAGTTTCATAGTGAGCCTGGTCCCCCAGAGGCAGTTTCTTGCCTTTCCCAATATCCTCTTACTCATCCCAGTGCATATTTCCATCCTACTAGAAGCTTAATGATTTGTCCCCTTTATCCTTACTGAGAGAAATACCCTGGTGTTTTCTCCCTACTTATTTTCTTTTTCTATGCCTCAAATAAATCACCTCTTTGGGGAATCTACTCTCTAGGCTCCCATTTCTGTCTGACTTGCCAAAGATAACAGATCCTTGACTGTGTTCTCATGGTTGCCTCTAGCCTACCATGACCTTCTGGGACTACTTGGACTCCTTCCTGGTCCCAGATAACTTCGCTCAGCCTATCCTGCCTGCGATCAAATTCCTCTCATAACAGGCAGGTATTTACTTCCCAGTTTTGCCTGGAGCTTGTCCTAATCTTGGAAAGAGCTTAGGGTTTGCCTTAATGCCCTCTGACAGCACAAGAATAAACACATTTTATTTTAGGGGTGTATTGACAGGTTGTTTTTTCTAAACAATCCCCAAAGGCAAGGAGGTGTGGGCTGGGCATTCACATACTAAATGAGAGAGTGTTTATTCAACCTTGTTTCTTGGGTCACCAATCATTGAAATAACAGTGAACTCAGTGTCTTGAAATAGAAAGAATCACTGCTTGTACAATGATATTTAATTTGCCATTTCTAAGAGGAATGACATGTTCAGAGTGACAGGAACTCAAGTTCCTTAATCTCATCTTTTAAAATCATATCAAACCATTTACATATTCAGGCTCTGCTCAATTTCCATCTGAGGTCATCTCTCTGGATCATTTTCTATGCCCTCTGTAGATTCAAGTTTAGTCTTCTTTTTCATAATCAGGTATGTGGCACGCAAGTATGGACAGAGGAGCCTGGGGGTGGGAAACCATTATCTCCTTTGTTCTTGAATTGCTCTCTCCATGTGTCCCTGTTTGTAAATATACAGAACCAAGCAATGAACAAGTCAAATTGAAGGACTTCAGAAAAAGGTTTCTTGATTTCATCTCAATTCCCAGCAAAGCAATTGGTGGTACCATTTTAGAAGTAAATGAGGTTTGATTGCAGAGAGATTTGTCTTTGGAACATCTCTACCCAGACACTTTATTCCTTACTAGAATGTTTAAAGGTTGACTACCCAAGATTCAAGATGGCAGAGGAGTAGGTGGAGGTGGAGTTCATCTCTCTTCACGGATGCATCAAGAATACATCTGTAGATGCAACAATTCTCACAGAACACCAGCTGAAGACTAGCAGAAGACCTTGGACACCTGAAAGGACTATAAAGATCCTTGCATAACTGGGTAGGACAGAAAAAAAAAGGGAGAAGAGGAGGAGAGGAAGTGGGAAGGGACCTGCACCCTGGGGCAGGAGAGCTGAAGCAGAGGAGAGATTCCCAAATTTGGGGAAACCCCCTCTCCAACAGGGAAATAGATTGGGACAGAAGGGAAGCATCTGAGGCTGTCAGAAGAGGGTGAAGCAGCCAATCAGTGGCAGATGGGACAGAGTGAGAACTACACAGACGGTCTGTACCGCGGACGTATGTGCTTCGGACTGGGATGTGTATTCACAGGGGTGCAAGGGGGCTGGGAGCTGGTACATGGGGATTGGAGAAGGGGCCCTGAGAGAGAACTGCTGTTGGCTGTGAGGAGACGGACTGAGGGGATGGGAGGGAGGAAATCTGCAGCAGGGAATGACTATGGAGGAAGACTGGACTGCCATGGAAGCAGGGCACTACTGCTGAGTCACACACAGGGGGAAGAGCCACTATTATAGCCTCTCTCTCCCCACACACTGACGCCTGCTGATGACAATAAAAAAATCCTGCTCAGGGATGGCCCTCATGCACCTACTGCAGGGTGCCAGAGAAACCTGGCCAAGGCTGGCCCTCACGTGCCTTACACCAGGCACCAGAAAAGGCCCTCACTAGGGTCATATCTTCTGTGTGCCCGTGGCCACTGGCTTCCCTGTGCATTCAGCCCCACTGGGGCTCCTGTGATCCAAGCAGTCATCCCACCTCTGTGCCTGGTCCTCACAGGGGCAGACCTAAGAGCTCCAAGGCAGCCTCAGGACCAGACTCCTGTGGGTGGACCACATGCAGAGGTGGGGATAAAACCAAAGCTGAACCCCAGGGAGGGGGTGACTAAGGAAGAAGATCAAAAATCTTTCCATCAGCTGTACAAGCTACAGATTAAATCCCTGTAATCAGCTAGGTAGACCCTGCATTTACGGAATATCTGAGTAGACAATGAGTGTTCCCACAAATGAGAACGGTCTACCTCTGGCAGCTGTGGAATTTGGAGGCAAGCACATGCAGGAACTGGGCCAGATCAGAGTCTGAGTGGTCCCCATAGGGCGCACAGAAGGTCCAGAGACCAGCCCAGAGGAGAGGAGGACCTCTTGGGGAGGTGGAGGTGGGCTGTAACTCACAGCATGTGCAAGGACACTTACAGCTGAGACTCCAGGGAAACAATTATTACTATTAATTTTATTATGGTTTGATTCATTCTGTTGATAGTTCTAGCTTTTTTTTTTTTCTTTTTTGGTGTTTGTTTCTCTTTTTGTTTGTTTGTTGTTGTTTTAGATTTTTTTTTAAATTTAGTCTTTTGGAATCTCCATGTTTTATAACATATTTTTTTATACATTTCTATTTTTACTTTGCTTTTCTGTTGTTCTGGGTTTTTTTTTCCCTTTTTAATTTATTTTATTATTTTTTTAATCATTTTTACTGGTTTGTTCTGTTTCCTTGCTTTATTCTTCAGTTGGCACACTGCTTTGGTTTTGTTTTTAAGTTATGTGTTTTTGTTAGTTTTAATCCAAATTGTCTGATTTCATTTTTGAGTTCTTCTATTTGTCTGGTTGTTCTCTTGTTTCTTGTTTTATTTGGCTCTGTTTTTGTTTCTTTTACAGGTGTGTGTGTTTTCTAGTTTCTGTCTTTGTTTGATTTTGTTTTTACCATATCTCTGGTGTTTTGCTTGTTTTTTTTCTTTAATATTTTTCTATTTTTTTTTAAATATTTCTGTTTCTATGTTGCTTTTCTGTCATTCTATCTTCTTTCCCCTTTCTCTTTTTCTTTTTTTCTAAATCTTTTTTGTCAGTTCGTTTTGTTTCTTTGTTTCATTCTTCAGTTGGCACTCTGTTTCGGTTTTGTTTCTTGGTTTTGTGTTTTTATCAGCTTTCTTCTTAATTGTTTGATTTTGTTCTTGGTTTCTTTTGTTTGTCTGGTTGTTCTCTTGCTTTTTAATTTATTTGGTTCTGTTTTTGTTTCTTTTGTGTGTGTGTATGTTTCCTTGTTTCTGTTTGATTTTACTTTTTACTATTTGTCTGGGGTTTTGTTAGTCTTTTTCTTTTTTCCCCCCCTTTATTGCTGGGAAGAGTGACTTGCAGGGTCTTGGTCCCTTGACCAGAAGTTGGGCCTAAGGCTCTGGGGTGGGAGCACCGAGTCCAGGATGCTGGACCAGTAGCGAATTGCTGGCCCCAGGGAAGATTAACTGCTGAGAGCTCTCAGAGAGGCCTCTATCTGAATCCAAGGCCCGACTCCACCCAAATGCCAACAGCTTCCAGCACTGGACACCTCACACCAAACAACAAACAAGACAGGAACACAAACTCACCCATCATCATACAGACTACCTAAAGTCATACTAAGCTCACAGACACCCCAAAACACACAACCTCACACAGCCTTACTCATTGGAAGGAAAAGACTCAGCTCCACCCACAAGAAAATGCAGGCAGCAGTCCCTCCCAGCAGGAAGCCTACACAAGACACTGGACCAACTCCACAACTGGGGGGCAGAGAACAGAAGCAAGAGGAATTATGACCCTGCAGCCTAGCGAAAGCAGACCACAAATACTGTAAATTAGACAAAATGAGAAGACAGAGAAATATCGTACAGGCAAAGGAGCAAGATAAAAACCTACAAGATGAAATAAATGAAGAGGAAATAGGTAAACTACCTGAAAAAGAATTCAGAGTAATGATAGTAAAGATGATCCAAAATCTTGGAAATAGAATAGAGAAAATACAAGAGACATTTAACAAGGACCTAGAAGAACTAAAGAGGAAACAAACATTAATGAGCAACAAAATAACTGAAATTAAAAATACTCTAGAAGGAATCAATAGCAGAGTAACTGAGGCAGAAGAACGGATAAGTGAGCTGGAAGATAGAATGGTGGAAATAACTGCCACAGAGCAGATAAAGAAAAAAGAATGAAAAGAATGGAGCATAGTCTCAGAGACCTCTGGGACAACATTAAACACACCAACATTCAAATTATAGGCATCCAAGAAGAAGAAGAAAAAAAGAAGGGGTCTAAGAGAATATTTGAAGAGATTATAGTTAAAAAATTTCCCAACATGGGAAAGGAAATAGTCAATCAGATCCAGGAAGCACAGAGAGTCCAATACAGGATATACCAAAGGAGAAACACTCTGAGACACATATGAATCAAACTAAGAAAAATTAAAAACAAAGAAAAAATATTAAAAGCAACAAAGGAAAAACAGCAAATAAACACAAGGTGATCCCCATAAAGATAACAGCTGATCTTTCAGCAGAAACTAAACAGGCCAAAATGGAGTGTCAAGATATATTTAAAGCGATGAAAGGGAAAAAACTACAAACAAGATTACTCTAGCCAGCAAGGATCTCATTCAGATTCGATGGAGAAATCAAAAGCTTTACAGACAAGCAAAAATTAAAAGGATTCAGCACCACCAAACCAGCTTTACAACACATGCTAAAGGAACTTCTCTAGGCAGGAAACACAAGAGAAGGAAAAGACTTACAAAAACAAACCCAAAACAATTAAGAAAATGGTAATAGGAACATACCTATCAATAATTACCGTAAATGTAAATGTATTAAATGCTCCAGCCAAAAGACATAGACTGGCTAAATGGATATAAAAACAAGACCCATATATATGCTGTCTACAAGAGACCCACTTCAGACCTAGGGACACATACAGACTGAAAGTGAGGGGATGGAAAAAGATATTCCATGCAAATGGAAATCAAAAGAAAGCTAGAGTAGCAATACTCATATCAGACAAAATAGACTTAAAAATAAAGACTATTACAAAAGACAAGGAAGGACACTAAATAATGATCAAGGAATCAATCCAAGATGAAGATATAACAATTGTAAATACCTATGCACCCAACATAGGAGCACCTCAATACATAAGGCAAATGTTAATAGCCATGAAAGGGGAAATCAACAGTAACACAAGCATAGTAGGGGACTTTAACACTCCACTTACACCAATGGACAGATCATCCAAACAGAAAATAAATAAGGAAACACAAGCTTTAAATGACACATCAGACCAGATGTACTTAGCTAATATTTATAGGACATTCCATCCAAAAACAACAGAATACACTTTCTTCCCAAGTGCCCATGGAATATTCTCTATGATAGATCATATCTTGAGTCACAGATCAAGCCTTGGTAAATTTAAGAAAATTGTAATTGTATCAAGCATCTTTTCCAACCACAATACTATGAGACTAGATATCAGTTACAGAGAAAAAAAAAACTGTAAAAAATACACACATGGAAGCTAAACAGTACTCTATTAAACAACCAAGAGATCACTGAAGAAATTAAAGAGGAAATGAAAAAATACATAGAAAAAAATGACAATGAAAACATGCTGACCCAAAACCTCTGGGATGCAAAAGCAGTTCTAAGAGAGAAGTTTATAGCAATATAATCCTACCTCAAGAAACAAGAAAAATCTCAAATAAACAACATAACCTCACACTGAAAGCAATTAGAGAAAGAAGAACAAAAAACCTAAAGTTAACAGAAAGAAAGAAATCATCAAGATCAGATCAGAAATAAATGAAAAAGCAATAAAGGAAACAATGGTGAGGATCAATAGAACTAAAAGCTGGTTCTTTGAGAAGATAAACAAAATTGATAAACCGTTAGCCATACACATCAGGAAAAAAAGTGAGAAGACTCAAGTTAATGGTATTAGAAATGAAAAAGGAGAAGTAACAACTGACACCGTGAATATAAAGCATCATGCGTGACTACTACAAGGAACTATATGTAAATAAAAAGGACAACCTGTAAGAAATTGACAAATTCTTAGAAAAGTACAACCTTCCAAGACTGAAGCAGGAAGAAAAAGAAAACATGAACAGACCAATCACAAGCACTGAAATTGAGACTGTGATTAAAAATCTTCCAACAAACAAAAGCCCAGGGCCAGATGGCTTCACAGGTGAATTCTATCAAACATTTAGAGAAGAGTTAACACCTATCCTTCTCAAACTCTTCCAAAATATAGCAGAGGGAGGAACACTCTCAAACTCATTCTATGAGGTCACCATCATCCTGATACCAAAACCAGACAATGATGTCACAAAATAGGAAAATTACAGGCCAATATCTCTAATGAACATAGATGCAAAAGCCTCAATAAAATACTAGCAAACAGAATCCAACAGCACATTAAAAGGTTCATACACCATGATCAAGTGGGGTTTATCTCAGGAATGCAAGGTTCTTCAATATATGCAAATCAATCAATGTTATGCACCATATTAACAAACTGAACGATATAAACCATATGATAATCTCAATAGATGCAGAAAAAGCTTTTGACAAAATTCAACACAGATTTATGATAAAAACTCTCCAGAAAGTGAGCATAGAGGGAACCTATGTCAATATAATAAAGGCCATATACAACAAAGCCACAGCCAACATCATCCTCAATGGTTAAAAACTGAAAGCATTTCCTCTAAGATCAGGAGCAAGACAAGGGTGCCCACTCTCACTACTATTATTCAACATAGATTTGGAAGTCCTAGTGATGGCAATGAGAAAAGAAAAAGAAATAAAATGAATACAAGTTGCAAAGGAAGAAGTAAAACTGTCACTGTTTGCAGATGACATGGCGATCTTAAAGATGCCACCAGAAAACTACTAGAGCTAATCAGTGAATTTGTTAAAGTAGCAGGATAAAAAATTAATGCACAGAAATCTCTTGCATTCCTATACACTAACAATGAAAAATCAGAAAGAGAAATTAAGAAAACATTTACCATTGAAACAAAAAGCATAAAATACCTAGAAATAAACCTACCTAAGGAGGCAAAAGATCTGTATGCAGAAAACTATAAGACACTGATGAAAGAAATTAAAGATGATACAAACAGATGGAGAGATATACCACGTTCTTGGATTGGAAGAATCAACATTGTGAAAATGACAATACTACCCAAAGCAATCTACAGATTCAATGGAATCCCTATCAAATTACCAATGGCATTTTTCACAGAACTAAAACAAGAAATTTTACAATTTGTATGGAAACACAAAAGACTCCAAATAGCCAAAGCAACCTTGAGAAGGAAAAATGGAGCTGGAGTAATCAGTCTCCCTGACTTCAGACTACACTACAAAGCTACAGTAATCAAGACAGTATGGTACCGGCACAAAAACAGAAATATCAATCAATGGAACAGGATAGAAAGTCCAGAGATAAAGCCATGAACATATGGTCACCTTATCTTTGACAAAGGAGGCAAGAATATACAAGGGAGAAAAGACAGCCTCTTCACTAAGTGGATCTGGGAAAACTGGACAGCTACATGTAAAAGAATGAAATTATAACACTTCCTAACACCATACACAAAAATAAACTCAAAATGGATTAAAGACTTAAATGTAAGGCCAGACACTATAAAACTCTTAGAGGAAAACAGGCAGAATACTCTTTGGCATGAATCACAGCAAGATCTTTTTTGACCCACCTCGTAGAATAATGGAAATAAAATAAAAAATAAACAAATGGGACCTAATGAAACTTAAAAGCTTTTGCACAGCAAAGGAAACCAAAAACAAGATGAAAAGACAACCCTCAGAATGGGAGAAAATATTTCCAAACAAAGAACTGACAAAGGATTAATCTCCAAAATGTACAAGCAGCTCATTCGGCTCAATATCAAAAAAACAAACAACCCAATCCAAAAATGGATGGAAGACATAAATAAACATTTCTCCAAAGGAGACATGCAGATGGCCAACAAACACATAAAAAGATGTTCAACATCAATAATCATCAGAAAAATGCAAATCAAAAGCACAATGAGGTATCACCTCACATCCAGAATGTCCATCATCAAAAAAATCTACAAATAGTAAATGCTGGAGAGGGTATGGAGAAAAGGGAATCCTCTTGCACTGTTGATGGGAATGTAAATTGATGCAGTCACTATAGAGAAGAGTATGGAGGTTCCTTAAAAAACTAAAAACAGAACTGCCATATGACCCAGCAGTCCCACTACTGGTCATATACCCTGAGAAAACCATAATTCCAAAAGATACATGTACCACAATATTCATTGCAGCACTATTTACAACAGCCAGGACATGGAATCAACATAAATATCCATCAACAGATGAATGGATAAAGAAGATGTTGCACATATATACAATGGAATATTACTCAGCCATAAAAAGGAACAAAATTCAGTTATTTGTAGTGAGGTGGATGGACCTAGAGTCTGTCATACAGAGTGAAGTAAGTAAGAAAGAGAAAAACAAAGACCATATGCTAATGCACATATATGGAATCTAAAAAAATGGTACTGATGAACCTAGTGTCAAGGCAGGAATAAAGACGTAGATGTAGAGAATGGACTTGAGGACACGGGGGTGTGGGGAGGGGAAGCTGGGACAAAGTGCGAGAGTAGCACTGACATATATACATTACCAAATATAAAATGGATGGCTAGTGGGAAGCTTCTGTATAGCACAGGGAGATTAGCTCCATGCTTTGTGATGACTTAGAGGGGTGGAATAGGGAGCTTGGGAGGGAGACTCAAGAGCGAGAGGATATGGGGTTATATCACAAAGCTGATTCACTTTGTGTACAGCAGAAACTAACACAACCTTGTAAAGAAATTATACTCCCATAAAGTTATTTAAAAAGAAGGTTGACTTCCCCTGTCGTCACTAAACCCCTTCATCCTATCATAAACTTTTTTTATTCCATGTTCTATCCCTGTGGATTTAAGTTTAAACGTGGGGAACCTAAGATGCATGTATACTTTCTGAAATGTGTTACTTTCACAGAGAATGACAATTTGTCTTCTAGAAGCACAGAGTTTTCAAATTTTCCTTCTTCTTATAAAGCCCCCAAATAATATTTTTATTCTATACTAATCATTATACTTTTATATTGTTACCAATAAAGGAGTAAAGCTTACTAATTTTTAATTTCCTTAGTGTTTTCTCTCTAAATGAGGAACAGATTATGGAAGGGAAAATTTGAAAATCATAGTTGGTTGCTAGCTGCTTTTTTAGCACAATCTATTTCTGAGATTTTATGAGATCTGGCTTACAATGCATTCATTGATAAATGATTCAATATTTAGCCATGATTTACCTGTGCCATGTGGAAGAAAATTATGCTGATGGAGCTGAAATCACTGGAACAGAGATTTTTATATCCCATAAAATACATCAACATAGTGTTGAGTGTGAATCACTCACTTGGGACATAAAATATTCCTCTTTTCTAGGACCCAGGATTATATCTCAATATAAATGGTTGATGGAAGTCAACAAAACGAGCCCAGTGCACTGCCTGGTGACATGTGGTAATAAGGATCAACAATGAAGGATGGAAGGTCTCCCCTGCCATCTCTAGGTGCCACAGTAGTTTTTAAACTCTTTGGGTGGTATGAGCCTGGAAATAGAGAAACATTCAGACCATATGGAAACAGATACAGATTCGTGGAAGGAAAGATGAGAAGCAGCCTTGCCTCTTTAAGGGAATGACTCACCAAGGGAGCATGATACATGGGTTCCTCCCTGAAGCTTCACTACCTATGTATTTATCTGAAAATTTACTTCATCTAAATTGATGAGATCCAATGTTACAATCTAGGAGATTTCAGTTGGAGACTATCCTTGTACAGACATTGGAAAGGTGATACCAATTCATGTTGACTCCAATTAGCACATGGAGTCAATAGACTAATACAATATTTATATATTATACCCATATGCTAAAGAAGGCACAAGTAAAAATGGTCAAAGTTTTATATTCAGGATAGGAAGAGTAGTAGATAGCTCATTTTCTGGGGAATCTGGAAGTTTTATTTTGCTAGACAGTAAACTTTACTTGTGTAGGATCACCTATGTTTTGATCATTAGTATATATCTTATTCCTTCTGCCACTTTTGGCCCAAAGTAAATTTAAAATAATTTTATTTTGGTCTGTCTTCTTGGAGACCAGGAAATTTCGGAAGCAATATGAATTTTGGAAGAGAGGTATTTTGAGGGGAAAAATGGGAAAATGGGAAATAGCTGATCTTGCTGTAGGAGAAGCTAGGAAGACTGAGGGGTCCAAATTCTACTCTCATTATATTAATCCTTAAACCCTGGGAAGTTTCCCTGGGATGCTATTCTAACTTAAGGCCAGGCTACTATTCTGATGCATCTATAGCCAAAAGCAAATCTGGCTTTGCTTCATCCCTTTTTCTATAAATTCTCATCAAGTTAACCAGATCTGCAGTCATGGCCAATAAATACACCATACCTTGGCCTTTCTCAAGGCCCAAGGCATTTTAGCTGGTGTCCAGGCCAAGAATCAAAATGAGATTTCAAGTCCCTTAAACTGATTCTGGGTCTTGCATTTAGGCTGACAAATGACATTATTCTTGGAGAATCCAGTAAGTGCCAAAGCCCTTATCCTCAAAATATGGTGGCTTTGGATGTAGATAAAGAGCTGATTTTCCTAAAGGTGATATGACTTATACCACCCAAAATGTTTGGCTGCCATTGTCTCAGGCTTACTTGAGGAAATTTAAAAAAAAATTTTTTTTGAGGTGGCAGACAGCTTGAAAATCATGGTGCTCTTTGCATAATACTATGAAATATGGATGTATTTAATTCTAGCATTTGAACTAGGAACAATTTTCCTAGCAGAAAATGACTATATTATAGGTATGCAACATAAAATCACAACACACGTGCATGCAAACAACAAGCTCTTGAGGGAGGCATGATCTGTTTTTTCAGACTTTTGCCATTAATATTCATTGGCTGCTTGTTCATTTGTTTTGTTCTCTGCCTCACAGGCAAGCAGTAGAAACCACCAAAGGTTTAAGAAAAATTTATGGAAGGAAAATTTAAAGTTGAAAACATTCTATCCATTAAGTTATTATTTCCTCTAAATTGGCAAGGCTGCCATTATTCAATTTCAGCAGTGAAAAATCTTGGATCAGCATGTGGAATATTGAGGCTCTTTGGGAAAGCAGTTTGAAAATTACAGATGGAAATCAGTATAATGTAGGTTAACAATCTGAAACTCAGGGTCAGACACACCCAGATTTGGGTCCATACTCTGTCAGTCTTACTAGCTGTGGGACTCTGGGCATGTCATTGAATCTTTCTGTGTCAAACTTTTTTCCACAGTGAAATGGTCACAACCATAATATCTTAGAATTGTGTGTTAAGTGAAGTAGTATATCCTTAAGGATTCTTTGATTTTGAGCAAAAGAAATCAGCTTTGAGTAAATTAAGCAAACAGTTTATTGGACGGATATTGGTGCTTGACAATATCCATGAGAACCTGAAGAATCAGGCATGGAAATGGGGTTGAACCAAATCAGTTCTGGAGGCTCAGAAGCAGAAAAGATAGCAGTAATTTTATAACAGCAACTCTAGTCCGGTCATCCTCAATCAAATGGAATAGAACTTCTTTGACTCTCTGATGGTGTTCGAAATATCACAGAAGAAACATCTAATTGGCCTAGGTTGGGTCAAAGACCACTTCTTGTTCAGTAGTAAGGAGCACATTTGATTACAGTTTCTTGTCAAGACTGTCTTCAGTGAAGTATTCCTTTTTTTTTGGATTATGGTCATTTGGTTATGTGTTTAATTTTGAATCAGAAAGTTTGAAACAATAAGTCCATAATCAACACAGAGTGAGGGCCAGCCTCTGAGTATCAGCTTATATCAGCTTACAGAGTTCTTTGGGATCCTTGTTAGAACAGTGAGGTTTGAACAGGGAACCAGAAAGGCAGGCATCTGTTTCTTGTGACCACTCCATTAGATAATATGCACCTCATGCCCTGGAATCCTAACACACAGGTCCACGTGTATTACAGTTCTATTTTTTGTTATTTTTTTTTTAATTTTATATTGGAGCATCATTGATTAACAATGCTGTTAATTGTTAGTTTCAGGTGTACAGGAAAGTGATTCAGTTATACATATACATGTATCTATTCTTTTTCAAATTCTTTTCCCATTTGGGTTATTATAGAATATTGAGCAGAGTTCCCTGTGCTAGACAGTAGGTCCTTGTTGGTTATCTATTTTAAATATAGCAGTGTGTACCTGAGGTATTCTAATACCTTTTCAGTGGAAGTGGTATTATAATGAAGAAAAATGGGATACAATTGGAAGGGGAAGTGAATACAGGTGTTCTAAAACAAAAATGTCTTCTTTTTTCAGCTTTTTTGAGGTATAGTTGACAAACTGTAATAAATTTAACAGGTACAATATGATGATGTGATATTTGTGTACATGGTGAAATAATTTCCATAACTGAGTTAATTAGCATCCATCACCTTACATGTTTACTTTGTGTGTGTGTGTGTGAACACTTAAATTCTACTCTCTTCACAAATTTCATTTGTCCAAACAGTACCATCAACTATAGTCACCATTAAACAAAAATGTCTTCTCTAGATGGAGTATGCAGGGTGCCTGATACCTACTAGGTACTCAGTATATGGTACTTAACCTCACCTTCCTACTTCATTTAAGGCAATCAGATGATGCACAGTAAGTGGAGTTGACTTGGGATACTGGGTATTACTCTGTAATATTTTGACATTAGTCCAGTAATTTTTAAGAGTGTCAGAAGCCCAGTATTAGTGGTTTTCCATCTTTTTGGAATGAGCCCCTTCACTCACAAAGGGGCTTTGGATGCCAATCCTTCAAGAGGAGTCAAAGGATCTCTAAAGATGCAGTTTCTCAAACCTGGGGCCCACAGAGGTTGCTTAGATAGAGTAACTCTGCTCAATGAATTATTATAGTGATCTCCAGGGATGTGTGGCTACTTACATCATTGTTTCCAAGGATATTGAAGATCTTGAAGATCTACATTTGGGATCACTACAAAAGAAAGTTCTATGGGAAATTTTCTATTCTCTAAAGTGTGTATCTTTTGATAGGTATTTTCAGAATAAGCATGGCCAAAAAAAAAATAATACTCTTTTTTATCTCTGCTGACTACAAACTAAATCTACAAATACCCCAGAGAGTTTGGCAAATCTTAGCCATCACAATATGATAATTTCACTATTTCTCCTGGAGTGACTGGGAAAATTCACTTTGTGGGTATATTTTCATTGCCAACCGTACTCTAACATTTTCCTTTTATCTCTCTCTCATTTCTTGTTTACCCTAATTATTTTATTTGCTAAACCACAGTCCAATTTTATTCTTATACACATTTGTACTTTAAGGAGAACTTTCTAACTATGGTCTTTTGAAACTCCATCAACCTGTATTCTGATGTGAACATTTTAAAATAGAGCAATCCTTCATTCCGCCCCCAGTTGTAATTCAGAAAACTATGGCGGGGGACAGTCCCTGTAGTGGACTGTACCTCTTCCCCATTTCAACTTTGTGACCAAATTCACCACATCACCTCTTGAGTCCTTCATTAAATTATCAGGACTCTACTGCATTTAGGATTGATTTGACAGGGGACTCAGAGGCCATCAGAGCTACAAGGTCTGTATCTCTAACTTTCTTTTTCCTTCTTAAATCAAAAAAAGACTTTGGTTTGTCACAGCCAGACCCATCTATTCAGAAGTTTGTTCCATTAACTCTTTTAATAGTCTCTTCTCCAGGGCTCTGATGAAATTAAAGTCATTTCCACCCTAGACGCTGGAGGGCTCCTGTCTTTCACCATAATTCACTGGTTCCAGCTAATGGGCGGGGGAGGGGCAGAGTGGAGGTTATTGCAAGGCTAGGCTATGCTTTGCAGACTGCGGTGATTGAAGATGTGAAATAGTAGGTGCTTTTTGTTTCTTCTTAGACCTTCGTTAGAATGCTTATTTTGTCCCTCCTATGCTAGCTCTGGTGGGATGTAGGTAGAGTGGCCTCCATCTTAGTCTATATAAGTTGTGCTAGGAGAGATCTAATCTTTCCATATTCTTTTCCACCCCTTTGACAGAGGCCTGAATTCACACTGTTAGTAATTCATTCTTTCAATTTAAGGTTTTAGATTTTCTAAAATTATTAGAATAGCATATTGAGTTTTATGAGTCATTAGCATCTCATAAAAATTTTATTTTACATTTACTAGGTAACACACTTTGAACCAGAAAGATGAGAAGAGTCAGAGAATACTGGGTCCCTGAGTTAGTGGGTAGAGGTGTGTCAGAAAAGCCAAGAAGCTGACAGCAACTAAACAGCTTTTGCCAAACTTTAAGGTATTTAACACAGAGCTGGCCAGTCTCTATTCCCTACATTCAAATATTGTTCTGGATTCCTAAAAGTGTGGATACTATTTTCTATTTCTTGGAATTAAAGTTTATCAATCACTCTAGTCAAAGTGTATCCCAATTTTTTTTTTTTTGGACATAATTGTACACCCTATTGAACCTCTTTTTCTGGCAGGACTGGGGAGGAAATTTCAGAAAAGATTTCCAAAAGAGAAGTCATAGACACTGCCAGTCAACATATAACATCAGAAATGTGAACAAATTAAAATCAAAGTGAGGTAACTTTTTTTTTTTTTTTGCGGTACGCAGGCCTCTCACTGTTGTGACCTCTCCCATTGCAGAGCACAGGCTCCAGATGCACAGGCTCAGTGGCCATGGCTCACGGGCCTAGCCACTCCATGGCATGTGGGATTTTCCCGGACCAGGGCACGAACCCGCGTTCCCTGCATCAGCAGGCGGACTCTCAACCACTGCGCCACCAGGGAAGCCCCAAGTGAAGTAACTTTTGTTTCCAACCATGATACAGTCATTAGTCCGGGACTTGCCCTCCTGGCATAAAAGGATAGAAAACTCAAAAAATATATGAAACAACTGTAAAAAGCAGTAGAGAACTATGCGGGAAGGGAAACAAACTAGGTGAACTCTACTATTGCCTTGACTTTCTGCTTGGGGACAATTTTTACTGATAAGAACAGATACTACACTTGATCTTAGCCAAAAGGCTGAGAAGCACTTGGGGACAATTTTTAGAACACAATGCAGAGATGGGAACACATGCAGAGTACAGTTGTCCTGCTAAGTTGAAGGTACAGCAATCAGAGTTTTGTGAGGCTAAGGTTTAATCCAGAGTACCAGAGAGTGGAGGGAATTACACAGATTAAGAACTCTAGAAACCAGCATGGAAGTTCTTATGAACAGGTTGCTGAATATTAAGTATGCACTTGTTGGATAAGGTAAGACTGAGCAATGTACAAATGTCATGAAAAAAAAAATTGTGTAATGGAGAGCTACAAGCTGAATAATTCCCAGAGAGAATAGGGTATGCTCAAGTTCTAACCAGACAGATTAGAGAGAACTTAGAAAGTTCACATTTTAATAGTAGGAATAAAATAGATATAGATTGAAAGCTATTCTAGACACACCTTAACAAAATTTATAGGTTTAAGAGGATTTCACATAATTTAACTGCCTGACCAAACTAAACTCAACATTCTTTAAAAGAAAGCAACAAAATTCAGTATTCAAAAATGTAACATTTACAATGTCAAGCATCCAGTAAAAAAAAAAAGAAATAAACAAGCAAAAAAAAAAATGGAAATATATGTGACCTATAATAAAGAGAAAAATCAATCAATAGAAGCAGATCTGGAAATGACAGAAAGGGCAGACAATACTAAAACTATAAAACTCACAGGAAAAATGCATAGAAAAATATTTGTATTTTGGGATAGGCATTTTTTTTTAGACAAGGCACAAAAAAGCTGAAACATAAAAATTATAATTTGGACTTCATCAAAATTTTAAATTTCTGCTCTTTGAAAGACACACTAAGAAAATTCAAAGACAACCCTTTCAATGGGGAAATATATTTATAGCACATGGGCAAGGGACTTTTATATCCAGGATATATATAAAAAAAAAAAAACTCTCACAACTCAGTAATAATTTAAAAAGCACAAATTTTTAAAATAGGAAAAATACATGAACAGATATTTCACAAAGAAAGATATAATAATGGCCAATAGAAACATGAAGAGTTGCTCAATATCATTTGACTTCAGGCAAATACAAGTTTAAACCACAATGTTACCACTGTATACCTACTAAAGTTAAAAAGACTGACAATACCAAATTTTGACAAAATTTAGAATCACTGAATGCCTACTCATTATTCTGGGAGTATAAAATAGTTGAACCACTTTGAAAAGTACTTAACGATCTCTTATAAAGCTAAATATATAACTCACCAATTACACCACGAGGCATTTATTTGTCCACACAAGGTCTTATAAAATAATGTTCATGGCAACTTTATTTATAATAGCCAAACACTGAAAATTAACAGGTGAATAGATTACAGATATGGTACATTTATTCCATGGACTATAGATCAATAACAAAAAGGAATGAGCTATTTTACATGGAACAACATGGACAAATTTTAAAAGCATTATTCTGAGTGAGACATTCTATATACAAAAGAATAAATACCATGTGATTCAAATTAGATGAAATTCTTGAACATGCAAAATGCATCTATAGTGACAGAAAGTAAATCAGTAGTTTTCTGGATCATGAGTGAGGGACAATTGACAACAAAAGGGAATGAGTGAAATTTTGGAGGTTATGGAAATATGACATATCTTGATTGGCATGAAGATTACACAAGTCTATGTATGTGTCGAAACTCACTGAATTGTACACTTTAAACTGATATATTTAATTTTTGGTAAAGTATTTATCACTAATGTTGATTTTTAAATTAACAAGAAAAAGTGAGGAGGGTGGATGCTTTAAAAAGACAGTTTATTTTCAAGTTTAAGCTTGTTCTTAATTTGTGGGACTTGTGAATAGAGTAGAAACAGAGGTTTCTATATGCTTAAAGACTTATGAAGTATAAAATCTAGATACTAAAGTCTACATAAAGTATGTTCTTAACCCACTACCTTCACTCAAATACATTTATTATGACCTGGAAGCCAGATCTGAGTTAGTATTCTTAGACCCCGCAGAACCTGGAATGTTATTGTATAGACTCCTAGCCAATTCTCTTTCTACCTACTTATGCTTCACATACTACATATGGGAGTCTCAACTTTTATGTCCAAGTTCTGTCCACATGGCTCACAGATGCCTTTTCTGGGCACTTTTATGGGGGTGCACACTGACAGTGGAAAAATAAACCCAGGAACAAGGCATATGGAGGCCCTGGACATAGGCCTGTTGCCGTTTGGTTAAATTACAAGGTCTTAGAATATGATCTAGACGGGGACATGGGATTCAGTTGAGCACATATCCTGGTCCCAAGGATGACTTGTCGGATGAGGAGACTGTGGCTGGATGACAGACAGGACCTCAAATGCAGGGTTCCAGCCTGGTCTGAGAGCAGCATTGATCAAGAGCAGGCATCGCAAATAATTTTGCCAGGAAACTATCACTAGACTTCCCCCTCCTCATTCTCAAAACAAGGGAGAGAAGTAGAGTTAGAAGAAATAAGCCTCATTTAAGCCCTGTATAACTGAAGCTTAAAATATCAAACTGGAGGAGGAGGCAAGTTCTGCCAAGGAAAGAATAGGTAAATATATTTACAGAAAGAGGCTGTTCCAGTTATTTGTGAAGGGCAGCATGTAGATGTTTCAACTACTAAAACTTCAGATGTTTTAGTTCATCGTCTAAAACTGTGTGGATGCTAAAGCAACTATATGAAGGATTAAGAATTTAGGAATCTCAGTACATGAAAAAGAATTCTTCTTTCCATTCCTCCTTTTATCTTCCATCATCCCTTCCTTCCTCCCTTCCTTCCTTCCTCCCTTCCTTCCTTCCTCCCTTCCTTCTTTCCTTCCTTCCTTCCTTTCTTCCTTCCTTCCTTCCTTCCTTCCTTCCATCCCTCCTTCCCTCCTTCCCTCCTTCCTTCCTTCTTTAAGCATGATTTGAACCTGTAAATGTCACAAGTCTTTATACTTGAGCAAAGCAATGTAACCCTTGATGGTACCTGTTCTTCAAGGAATTTACAAAACGGTGAAATAAGGTGTAAACATGTGAAAAATAAGACATAGGCATATTATGATGCAATATGTTATTGGCTATAATTTCCCGGGAGAGAGAGATTAGTGTGAGTTTGCATAGTTAGAACACACTTTGATATATAAGCTGATCAGTAAATTGAGTTGGGAAAGTTGAGTAAGGATTAAGGAGTTGGGAGCAAGAGATACTCCCAGGAGGAAACAGCATCAGCAAAAATGTGATTATGGGAATAAACATGGAAGGTTTTAGGTAAGAAGAATGGATCAGGCAGTTCAGCAATAGATGAATACGCAAGTAAAAGAAAGAGCCTAGGTTTTGAAGCTAGAAATTTGAACATAAGCTTAGAAAGCCAGGTTGGGAATGGATTATAGAAAATGTGTCCCTATATTAAGTATACAGTCACTAACAATTAAAACATCTTGTAGAACTTGAAAGTTTACAAAAGCTTGTTCCCATATATTATTTAAGCTGGACTTCATGAACTTTAGAGGACAATTTGTAAATGAGAAAAAAAAAGTCTCAAAGAAGAAAATAACTTGCATAGCTTTACAGAGTTAGGTATGGTGGAGTTAGGACTCAAGCCAGGGTCTCTTGGCTTTATGACTTAAATTCTTATATTGTTAAACACTACCTTCTAAATAAAGTATCCCCCGGTTACTCTCACTTACACCAATTTCATCTTTTATAGGGCACTTTGCCTGTGTATTCATCTTGTTTCTTTCACTGGGTTATAACTCTCCTGTAGTTCAGAACTGTACCTTCCACTTCTTTTCTGTCTTCCATAGGGCATAGCATAGTGCTGGACTCCTAGAGGATATTATTACGTTAATTATTAATGAATGAATGAATGAGTGCATCAAGTAATGAGCTGAGATATGAGAAGGAACTGGATCAAACTGTACATTAGAATCACCTGGTGAAATACTTAAATATCCCAATGCCTATGACCCAGAGATTTTTATTTAATTGTTCTAGGGTAGGGCTGAGGCACTGGTATTTCTTGTTTGCTCTTGGATTCCTCTACACACGGCAGAGTTTAGCATCTAGGCTTCCCTTACATGTGTTTGAGAGGGGGCTGGGAGCCTTCTTCAAATGGAGATATGGGCAACTCAATTCTTTCAGGACAGAAGTAGAGTATATATAATTTCAGTAAACAAAACAAAAGTGAACAAGGCTTCTGTAGCTATAGGTCTCAGGTCTTGGGATGAGTGTGCTTGTGACAGGTCTGGAAAATATAAGAGGGAGGACATTTTTTTCCCCTCTTGTCTTTGTAATATTTCCAATAATATGCCATTAAACTCCTTAAATGACATTAAACATTGTTTAACAGAGAGCACTTACCAACAAAGGGGTGAGAGGCTCCTGTCTGGCTGGTGTGCGTACCAGGCAGGCACACTGATGTTCATTCCAGGCTCTCTGCCTGGTACACACAGGACAGAAACCAGGAGAGCAAGAGACTGAGACAGAGGGAAAGGGAGGGTGTCCATTTCTAGGTAACAATGCGGGTGAGCTATTTTTCCTTAAGCTCATCCAACTTCATTCCCAGAATATTCCTGCCCTTGTATGGTTCTTAAAGCTTTGGAAACATAGTGCAAAGGCCTGACAGTAACAGCTGCCTCCCTGCAGATGGAAATGAAAGCCAAACTAACATGCACATGTGAAGGGGATTATCAACAAAATATGTTGACTTCATCCCTGGATTTTTGCAGCAAAAAAAATGTATGTTTCCGGAATAATAATGATGTCTTCCACTTCTATCATGTCCTTCTGTACAGGACTCCAAGACAGTCTATTTTGTCATTTGTCCATTTAATGGGAAGGATGGAGGAAAGAGTATAAGTATTTCATAGTGTGACCAGCCATCTCAGTTTGACTGGGACTACTGGTCACCATAATTTTTTTTCTCCAAGTGTTACTGTTGTTTTTAACTTATATGATACAAATTATTCATACTTGTTAAAAAACTAGAAAGCATACACACACACACTAAAAAAAACTCAAGAAAACAAAAAACAGCATCATCCTATTATCCAGATATAAAAAATTTATATTGTCTAGGAATAAATATGTATGTCATATTTATATAATATATATTATATAATTATATATTTATATTTTAATAAATATTTATATGTATTTTATATAAAATATATATTTATATATATATATGAATTTGTGGAATTTTGTGTATATATATATATATACATTCACACATACACACATACCTACAAACACACATACACACACACACTACTTTGTTACCTGATTTTCATTCTTCATGAAATTTAGCATGAGTGTATCTTCAGGACTATACTGTACCGATAACTATAATTATTCTTAAAAGCTGCATGGTGTTTCATTGTAAAACTATTCTCTGCAATATCCAACCAATCTCCATTGGTTGTCTCCAGGTACACACACACAAACCAGATTTTTGCTCTTAAAAATAGAGCTGCAAATAATACCATTAACATATAACAGAGGATTATCTAATTATTCATTGGTGACTTTAATGTCCACATAGCTTATCCTTCCCAAACCCCAGCTATCTTAAGTTGGGTTTCCCCAAAACAGATCCTGAGACGAGGATTTGGGTGTAGGTGATTTATTTGGGATGTAATTCCAGGAAGCCCAGTAGGAAGTGAGACAAAGGAAGAAAAGTCAGTAATAGGTGGATTACTGAGTGAGTTTCATGTGTGGGAACTGGGGCTCGATACAACTAAAGACCTTCAGAGAGATTGTAGAACATACTTTAAAACTGTATGTCAGAGGGCCAGTA
Source organism: Grampus griseus (assembly GCF_964374135.1). Taxonomy (NCBI): domain Eukaryota; kingdom Metazoa; phylum Chordata; class Mammalia; order Artiodactyla; family Delphinidae; genus Grampus; species Grampus griseus. The sequence goes on from NC_139017.1 coordinate 44,885,392, forward strand.
AATTTGGGAATTTATCCACTAATTCCCTTCCCTCGTTGATTAAGAGTCACATTAACACCCCACCCCATGAAGGCCAAGGACATGCTTGTGTCCAGAGAACACCCTCAGGCAGAGAGATGCAAGAAAACATCAACATTTCTGAGAACTGTCTAGGGTAGACTCAGGGGTGGACCAAGGAGACATAGGAGAGCCAACAGCATCTGTTCCACGGCCCTCTCAGTCCTTGCCTTCTTCTTCTCTGATGGTGTTGTGTTTCCCCTACCAGGGCACCTTTTGTCAGCAATATCTACACCGCCTCCATAACATCATACCCTCCAACTCCCTCCTGTCTTTCTCATTCCCTCTGGTACCCACCAACATGACAATTCTTTTATCACACTGGAACCTGTAATGCATTGATGCAACCACCTTTTCCCTGTCAGCCAACCCCTTCAAGTCATCATGTCTATTCTTAGCCATCATTATAATCACTCTCTTGCATATTTCCTCAATTCTTTTGCCTATCTCTTTATGAACTGAACTAGCCTAGCAAAACTCCTTTCCTGAGTTAAATCCAAATTTCTTTCTCCTCTGTGCATGTACTCAAACTGTCTTCTAGACATATCATCTTCTTCATACCACCTTCTCTCTTCTGAAACTTCTGATATCCACCCCATCCTCACACTCAGCTGATTATCATGTTCTACTTCTTTAAGAAAATGAATCACTCAGAAGAGAACTTTCCAAGCTCCCACCACAACCATCTCCCATCTACATTGGTGTCCTTCTGTTACTGTAAGTCTGGATAAATAGCTTAGTGTCCTGTCTCAAGGACTGAGTTTTGTCCCAGATCTTATCCCCTCTTACTTTCTTGAGAACATAATCAATTCTTTGTTCATTCCCCTGCATCATTAACTTTTACCCCTCTCTTTTAGATCATTTTTATCAGGCCATAAGCATGGTAAGTATTTCTGCCATCTTAAAAATACCATCTTGAGACCACATGCCCCTTTAACCTCTGCCTCTTTTCTTTGGCCGCATTTTAGTAAAACTCCTCAGAATAGCCACACTTACTGCCTGCAATTTCTTCTCCTTATCTCAGATCCTGGCCAACTAAGCTTCCATTGCCACCATTCCATCAACGCTTCTCTTATAAATGGTAACAATGGCATGCATCTTACTAAATCCAATGGCTAATTCTCACCCCTATTTGACTCTTAGCTGTATTTGAGTCAGTTGATCACTTTCTTTTCCTTGAGATATGTTCCTCACTTGGCTTCAGGGACAATATGATTTTCTGGTTATCATCTTATCTCATTGATCTCTCCTTCTCAGTCTCCCTCCTTATCTCCACAAAGTCTAAGGTTGGAAATGCTGGAGCCATCAGTATTTTCTATTTACACTCAATTCCAACATCTACTCTTTATCTACACTAATGTCTTTAATCAGGCTCATGGCTTTAAGTACCATATGTTTGCTAGCAAGCCCAAATTTATATATTTAATCTAACCCTCTCCCAGATCTCTAGAATCATTTATCCAACTCCAGCTTTAATAGCTCTATTTGGATATCCAAAAGGTATAGCAAGTCTCTGACACCCAAACCCAAATACCTGATCTTCTCATCCAAACCTGCTTTTTTCTCAGTCTTTCCATCTCAATAAACAGCAACACCATTCTTCCAGTTGTTCAATCCAAAAACTGTATAGCCATCTGTATGCCTATCTTTTTCTCACATTTTATAACAAATCAGCAAATCTTATAAGCTCCAACACTCAAACTATATACAGATGTCAACAACCAGGCTGGTCCAAGCTGCTATTATTTCTTTCTTGGATTACTGTCATAGACTCCTAAGTGGTCTTCTGCTTCTGGTCTTTCCTCTGTGATGTTTAATTTTGACACCAGAGCTAAAGTGATGAGTCAGATCAGTTATTCTTTGTTTGAAACCCACTAATAATTTTAGCACTTATTCAGTAAAAGCTTACAGGGCTTGGCATGATCAGACCCCACATTATCTCCATGATCTCATCATCTCCTCTTCCTCTCCCCATTTCCCACTCCATTCCAAACACACCGACCTCCTCATTATTCTTCAGTTGGGCCAGACAGATACCCACGTCAGCATTCTTGCCCTTGCTGATATCTATGTAGCTCATTTCCTCAGCTACTTAAGCAGGTAACTCAAATTTCACTTTCTCAGGTCTTCCCTGACCTGACCACCTTATTTAAAATTGTAGCCACCAGGCTTCCCTGGTGGCACAGTGGTTAAGAGTCCACCTGCCGATGCAGGATTCGTGCCCCGGTCCGGGAAGATCCCACATGGCGCAGAGCGGCTGGGCCCGTGAGCCATGGCCACTGAGCCTGCGCATCTGGAGCCTGTGCTCCGCGACAGGAGAGGCCACAACAGTGAGAGGCCCGTGTACCACAAAAAAAAAAAAAAAAAAAAACTTGTAGTCACGATTTCCCCACATCCTCCCATTCCTTATGCCCTTCCAAACTTTATTTTTACCATAGCACTTACCAACACGACATAATATTTTATAAATGCATTCATTTATTTTATATCTCTTTCTTCTAGAATGCAAGCTTCATAAGAGCAAGGGTTTTGTCTCTTTGGTTCTCTGCATAGAAATGTGCCTGGCATGTAACAGGTGTTCAATAAATATTTGCTGAATAAATGATTAAATGAGAACACGGTTTGGTTTCACAAACAGGTTTTAGCTGTGTGACCTTGGGCAAGTGTTTGGAACATTCCGACTGTATTTCCTTACCCATTCAATCATATGGCAAAACCCAATTTATTGTACTGTTCTGAGGATTAATGTATGCAGAAGAACCTATTGTATCACTTCGCATGAAATATACATTCAATAAACATCCACTGAATCTATTTTTCCTAAATAGAGATTACCAAAATTTCTTGCAAATTTTATTTCTTCCATAGTTCCCATCCTACTGCCTGCTCTTGGGTATTTTCACCTCTACTTTATATTTTCCACTCATTTTGCTAAGCCAACAGTAATCATTTACCTCCAGCTGCTCAACTGATCTTGAATGGATTAGTGCTTTGTGTCAAATAATCAGTTCCTTCCTTCCATTCTTCCATCCTTCTCTTTATTGTCCACCTAAAGACCACATGTAGGTAACGTATAAGACTTAACAGACTTCAAAGAAACTTTCCCAGGTGCTTAAAATTTAATTTTAAAGCTAAAGTGTACATCATTGAAGGAAAATGTCTGAGCTTTAGTGTTAGATGAATGCAGAAATGTGTTAGATGGTTATATATTTAAAGAAAGATATCTTGAGAGAGGTAAACACTTGATTTTAACCCAAAGGATGGATAGGTACATTGATCAGAGTAATTAATGTTAACTGCAGCAACAAGTAAACCCCAAATAATATGGGCTTAACACAATAAATGTTTATTTATTGCTTATGGCACAGTTTGATGTGAATTGAGGGGCTGTTCCTGGTCACACCTCCCCCAGGTGATGATGCCCATGACGTTTTCAGTAGGCCATCTGCAATATCTGGCCCCCGAGATCACCAAGCATATCCTTTATCTGTGCTGGTCCTAGAATAATGCACCTTATAGGCTTGATACAGAGTCTTGATTCAATGTGACTTGACTCAGGGAGCACCACTCTGATCCCCAGGAGGGCATGGGGCTGCCACAAATGGCTGTACATTTCAGAAACATTTGAAAACAACAGAGCATTGTGGCCAGCACCCCAGAGAGACTTTTCTGAGTCTCACAGTGTGGAATTGGAACACAATGGTGCACCATTCTCAACCTATTACCATAAGACAGTAAGATATTCCTGATACTGGCATGGAAATTTATGGGTCTGTTGAAGAGACAGAAACATCTATAAATCAGGTAAATAGGTGTGCACGGGATTACAGGTTTATTAATGAAGTGATGGGCCTTGAGAGAGAGAGAGAGAGAGAGAGAGAGAAATTGCATTTTAGCAATTGTCATAAGAGGTTTGTTTATGATGAGGACTGTGACCTTGGAGGCCAGCACAATGGCACTCTGCATCTTTTGAGAAGATTATAGTGTAATTATAACTCTAATGGGCTTCAGGCAAAGACTCTTAAGTAACCAGAAAGTTCCTGTTTTCTCCCTCAGTAAGGCATGTGCAGGTGATATATTGGGACTAGCTCACAGGTATGGTACTTCTCAAAAACATGTCAGCAATTAAAAGAGAAGACAAATGAATTTCCAGAAATAAATCCCTTACATTTAGAAGGGGACCTTCAAACATAAGCAGTAGCTACTTTCCTTCGGTGTGTCTCTTTATCTCTCCCTCTTCCTAACTCTACTTTTACCTCTGGTTTCATTTCTTTGTCTCTGTATTATTTTTGGTCTTTGAATCTGTGCTGTTCCTCTGTAAACCTGCCTTATCTCTAGTATCTGGCCTGTGTCTCTGTCCTAAAGGAGGATCAACTCTGTCTCACAGACCATATAATCCTTTACACTCTAATGAAATAATATTTTAGTGTCTATTTTTCAAGATACTATGCCAGGCCAAAGGAAAAGAAACCCAAAGCAAAGCTCTTAGTTCCATTGTCTCAATGAATATAAGCAGGAAGTGTCATATAAACTAACATTCCAAAATGTTATATTCCAGTGGATATAACAGATGATCTGTAATAAGCTTATAATTTCTGTAACAGTCTATACTAGACCAGCCAGACCTAGATTTTACTCTTAGCTACTTCTGGCTATGCAACAGAATTCTCTGATGTCCTTCTGATGATCTACCTGAAGGCACTTTTATAGCAGCTGAGAATTTACCTCAATCTGGGAAGGACTTTGAGAGGCAGTATCATCCATCCTCTTGCTCTTCATAAGAAAGATATGTATAGAGATAAAGAGAGAGAAGAAAAGAGAGGTGGGATTCCCTTCTTATTTTTAAGGCTTTGTCCTGGAGCAAAAGAGAAATTTCTATGAAAAGAATCTAATGGTATTTAATATTCATTAAACGCCTAAGGTGTGCCAAAGACCGTGCTAAGCATTTTGCATACATCAACTCATTTAACATGTACAAGAATCCTGAGAAGTAGGTGCTATTATCAGGAAACTGAACCGTGGTATTTTGTGGCTACTATGAGCTGGTTCTTCACACACACTAACCTCATTCAACTGCTGAGCAGTTCTTCATAGTAGGCATTATTATCTCTATTTTATCGGTCAGTAAACTGAAGTTTAATATTTGACTAAGCTAATATAGATGGGAAATGGTAATTTTGAATCTATATTCAGGCCCATAAGAGTACTCCACATCTTAGAGTACTCCCTTTCCCTCCCATCATGCTCCCTCCTGAGCTCATTCCAGTCAAGATTTTATGTTCTTATGTCTAACCTAGATCCCCATAGTAGAGTTTATCTTTTTTCCCTCAGTATCAATCACTAAATCAAAAATATTTATCATGATTTTTCAGTATCTACTCTGTGCAAAGTCTAGTGCTCAGAAGGGAAAGAGATAGAAAAATAAATAGGAACTGGTCCCTGCCCTCAAGGAGTGATGATCTTAATTGGGAAGAAGAAAGAGAATCTCCTGATGAAGTTAAATGGCTTTTCCACACAACAATGGAAAACATGTCATGAAGCAGGATATGATGAATGGCTGAAAGAATGTCACCGACAATATGTGCTGGAGACTTTCAGATGAGGGAGAAATGGGGAGCAGATGGTCACTGTTCTCTGCATAATACACTTTCATATATGTAAAGCTCATCATTAGGCCCTTCCGGAATCCTTTGTTTAGGATAAATCTTCTCATCTTTCCTTGAGAATATTATTCCCCACTCCTTTTATCCTCTCCCTGCTTCTGTGCAAAGCATGGCTGTACATGTTGAATGCGTTGATGTTTCTTAGACAAGGTGGCATCTAGAAAACAATTCAACAATATGAATCCAGAGAATCTTTCCTTTGAGTTCCTGTGTGAATGGAGCCTTTTCTTCAGGTCATTAGACCACTCCCAGGCAATAATGAAAAACCAGTGCTGTCCCAGTGTACTCTTCGTTCTGATATCCCTGAGGAGATGAAAACATACCCACTGGTATTTTCACATTACTCTTGGGACTGGAGCACATGACCATTCCTACACCTCAGCCCATGTGGTAGACTTCAGGATGAGTGGGAGGTGGCGGAGGAAGCATGGGAAAATTTCCCAGCACTCTCTTAGCACCAAGATGTACACTTCCCACCCAGGTAGTGGGGGCACCTTTATAGATACATTCTTAGGTGACCCCTTTAAAATATAAATACTCTTGACTCCTGTGTTACACAATCTCTTACTTAAAAAGGCCTAGGGGTGTGTTTATGGGGCCGGATGAGGGAGGGTGGGTGATGCAAAGTAAGATAACTGCTGTTTGGGCTGAAAACAGAGTAGTTGGGAAAGAAATGCAAAAGACTTGAAGGGCCGAATCCACAAAGTGCAGATGGAGAGCCCTGAAGTAAATCATACCTACTTCACCATCCTGCCAGGGACTAAAACCTGGTGAAAAGGTCACGGCAATGGAAATATATGCACTCATTTTTTGTTTTTTTTACCCTTTAGTCAAATGTCAAACACAAATCCTAGGAGACCAAAAAATTTAGGCCATGATAAATGCCCTCTATCTCGAATCAAAGATGACAGAGAGAGGGAAAACCGACATGATGACCTGGAGAGATTTTATCTCCTAGACAGTTTTCAGGATACATGTTTCACAAAGAGTTGTTCAAAGTCACTTTTGTGTCCCTTCTTGTTGTCACCTGATAAGTTCAAGGCATCTAGTTTGCCAGAAGACAAGTCCCTGCAAAGAAACTGCCAACAATCTTTGATTCATGTTCTCTGTTACAGTATGTTAGAAACTTTCTCAAGAGCCTTTAATTCCCCTCTCAGGGTGAATTGAGTTCTGTGACAAAGAACACAATCACCAACCCAGGCTGCTCCTGAGGGGCCCTTGTGCAGCCAAGACCATGACTAACTCATCCAGCTAGAGACCAACAGGCAGCAGGGAGCCCTACAGGCACACAGAGTCATGGGAAGAGGACTCCAGGGCTGAACTCTGAGGCAGAAGACTCAGAGCCTTAGCTGGGGATGTGCCATTGTCATTGAAGCTTATTCACCTTCAGATTCATTATCTTTAAATGGTGCTAATTATATTACAACCTATACCCATGGGTATTGGGATATTTAAGATATTCTGTGTTACAGCATAGCAGGAAATAGTTGTTTAATCTACGTATCCCATTGTCCCAGGAGAAAGGAGTTTGTAGGGAGGAAGTGGGTCAAAGAAAATAAAGACAGAACAGAGTGATGGCTTCAGGACAGTTACCTAAACCCTGTACAGTAGTCTATTTTGGTGGCTGAGGATATTAAATTTGAACTTTCATGAAACACATTGTTTCAAACTCAACTTCATATCGTTCACTGCTGCATTCTGTGCATGTAACTGCTGCTCACTAGAGGTTGCATGGGAGATAAATGGATGGATGAGTGATGGACTCCTCTAAGGAGTCACTCGATATTTTCCTCAAAGTGATGGCCTAATCAACCATAGCAGGTTATGTCTCAGAGACCATGGGTGTGACCCCTTCCAAGCGTGACAGTAACACACTACCTGGAAGGACATCATCGTGGAAATCATTTCCATCTGAAACTCTTCAAAGCACATCAGAATCTCACTCTCACTGTGCTGGCAGCACCCTTTACAGCCTGAGTCCTTTCCTATTTCTGCTCAAGCCCATCTGCACATGGGTTCAGTATGTAATCTTGCCTGCTATAGGATTACTGATGACTGACAGCCATTCCCTGAGAACATCGAGTCTGCCTGTAGCCTGGCTGTGCATGGATGCTTCATGGTGACAGGATTAAGTGCTGAAGCTTCTCCAGGGACAGCCCATGCTCAGGATGTGTGTCTGAGATACTGTCAAACATGGCAGCCAGGGGATGGCTACTAGGCAATGATGCCTCCTGTGCATGAAGAGCATCACAGAAACAAAGCACCAAGGCCCACTTGCAGGCTAGCTTCCCTGAGCACCTTACATTTGTTTGTCTGGCCAGGGAGATGTTGGTGGGAAGCAAAGGACCCCATCTGCCTTACCTCCTTTATTTTGATAGGTGTTTTCCCAGTAATTAAATGTGTTATAACCTCAAAACCCAGCTGGATGCCTTGTAGACATACAACACACTCTCATCTAAGTCCAGGGATTAAACTTCCTGAACCAAATGTTTGACAGGACATATGAGGAAGAAGGAAGTAGGAAGGTAAACAAATGATTGCAATTTCTGGAACCGTCAGAACACACTGGGGTTTGACCACTGAAAGGGAAGAATCAGCCCACTGAATTCATAAGTAGGATTAATACGTGTTTTTTTTTTTTTTTTTTTTTTACTACTCAGTTAGATTCAGAAGAACGTTTTATTCTCAGGAACACTTGACTTTCAATTGTTAACTCTTAGTTTGTGATGAATATTAAGGCTTCCATGAAAAATATAGGTCTTGCTCATATAATCTAGCTCACAAATGGAGCTAGATTGGGGGAAAAGACCTCCCACATCCTTTGTGGATCCCACTACTTTTTTAATCAGCCCAGTAAGCTGAAGTTAAGAACATACTCCAGGTTTGGGATGAGAACAGGTCTTAATTCCTGTTATTTGCATCCCCCTCTCCTATCCCACCACCTCTTCCAACCCCCCATGGCCTCACAGCCCCAGGGGCACTGCCCAAATAAGTATTCCCTCTCCATTTGCCAATTGGGCTCAAATTTCTTCAGGAGGAGAAGAAGTGGTACCATCTAAAGGAAAATTCTTATCACTGTTGTTAAAACTAATAGGAGGAAATGACAGACCTGAGGGACTGAGGTAATTGGTCTTGTTCAGATGGACCCTGATCACAGTCATTTAGGTCTTTGGGGAAGCCTGTCCCCATGTGCTCTATCACCTTGCTGGGCAGGCAGAAGGTGACTTTCTTACTTTCCTTGAGTGATGACGTGGACCGCTTTTGAGAGAAGCTGAGATATGAAACCAGTACATCCTTTTCTCACTTGTTCTCTTCTTATTCCTGTCATTTGACTACCCAGCATTGCTCTGCTTGCTATTGGTTATTAATGATCCTCTCCTTATTTTGGCCAGTTTCTTGAAATCTTTAGCCACCACTGAGGCTGTCTCTTCTAGAAATACTAACGTTAATATAGGCTTGTTGTCAATGACTCCTGTGGACATAAGGTCATTTAGAATTATATAATGGTTGAGATCATTCACTTCTACATACTAGTTTATAGAATGGGACACAGAGGCTAGAGAGTTGTAACGGATTACCCAAATTCAATTGGGTTATTGTGGCTGAACAGGAATGAGAATCCAGGTGTTCTAACTCCAAGCTCACTGATCATCCTGGTCATTGAGTTCCTTACCAACTCTTTTCAATGATTCTACTCCGTACTCCATGATTAAACTTCTCTTGTTTTCCTATATTCATTTGCTTGAGAATTTTGCATCTCACTTTTTATCCATCTTGTTCTCTATAATCTGTGTCTACTACCATATTTCCTCCTTCTGCACCCCCAACCCGCCCCAACTATTGCTCTCTGTTGTTCAGTCACCTTTAGGAAGACACACAGAATGGGGTGAATGGAAAATAAATTCTGTTATTACTTGTCAGCGAAGCCTGAGGGAAGTTATTAAGAAGCAGCTCTTCCTAGAGATGCTTCTACTATCCCTGTTATAATTGTGGCTGAAATTTCAATATCAAAGTTTAAAGTATTATGGTTTCCCTTTCACTTTCTTTTATTTGCAGTTAACCTGGGAGGAGAACATATCCAAGGAGGAATGCTCAATGCAGTACTTCCCAACCCAGGTCACACTGCAGGATGAAGAACCATCTAAATGTTCTATCTTGGACTCCAGGAGTACAAACTAGATGGAGATGGGTATAGGGAAGGGGATGGACAGAGAAGATGCCAGAGGAGGAACAATCTGGGGGAGTAGGTGGACCACAGCAGTTGGAGGAAAGGATTTTCCAGCTTTGGTTTGGCATTCTAGTACAGATGGAAAAGAAGGCAGATGAATAAGTTTTGTTTCAAGAAAAGGAATAGAACTGGATTAGAAGAATGTGGTAGTGATTAGGGCCCCTAGGAACCAAGGTAAATACAAGAGCTATAATGCTACTGTGGTGGTTTGGAGAGTCAGAGATAGACTTAAAGAAAAAGGGGATGGAACACTGCAGGACTGGACATTAGGAAATGTGGTTTTACTGTCAAATTTCTTATGTGACTTTGAATATGAGATTTCTCCTTTCCAGGCCTCAGTCTCTTTAACTGTAAAATGAGTCAGTTGGACTTGATTATCCCAAGGTCTTGATTTCTTCCAATTCCACCGATGCCCAAATTCCCTAACGTTGCAGTTCTGCTTGACCAACCTGGGTAGGTGTAACTTTCTCTTGGCATCTCCACAAAGAAGCTGAGTCATATCCTTTCTCTTCTCTTGCATGCCTCTCCTCCAAAAAGCACTCTTTTTGAGTCTTTTATATCAAACAAATCCAAGCATCTTTTTGAAGACTTGTTTTTCTGAAGGCACAAAGACCTGGGGCACAATTCCTCGTGAACTCCCTCCCCACCTTAACCCTGCCTTTCTTTTTCCCAAACTCCTCCTCTATACCTAGCAGGTCGAACTCATTTAAAGTGTAAATGATAGCAAATCAGGAACCTCCTGCTGCTTATAATGATAACACTTCCCATAATTTGCATGATAAAATTCAACTGATTTCAGACAGCATTGCTTAGGACAGACAGGTGACACTGGGACTCTATGAGGGGAATAAATTACCACCTCAGGTTCTATGCCATCACAGCTGTGGATACGTATTGGCTGACATTCAGCCTCAAACAAAAGCACAAAGCCTTGTCTAATGGAGCAATGAAAAAGCATATCTAGGAAATATTAACAAGTTCCGCATGGTAATTTATGCAAATACATGCCATAACCTAGCTGGAGAGGTTCAGCTTACACCTATAGAAGGGAGCTGCACTAGCCAGGGATTTTATGGAACTGATACCATCTCATTACATCTCAGAACTTGCGGGTTTCCATACAAATTAGCACTGGAGAAGGCAAAGGTGGCAATTAGTCCTCAGACCACCTGCATCAGAATTACCTTGGGGTGCCTATTAAATGCAGTTTCTTATGGCAGACCCATTAAAATCAGAAGCCCTTTGAGTGGGCCTGAGAACATGCATTTTAATAAGCTCCCCTCCCCCCCCACCCCAGGCAGATTAGACCATCTTTCTGAACTTGGCCTCCCATAGTCAGTACTGTCTACATCTAGGTTAGTCACACAATGCCCTACTCTCTTACTCGATGAATTGTCTAAGTCGCTTCACTATTCTCACCCTCAAGTTCCTCATCTATAAAATAAGAGGTGGACCCAATGACCTCTTAAGTGTTTCAAGACGAGATTCTTTTGTAAGTCCAAACACGGGCCAATTCTGCAGGCCAAACAAAACATACATGCAGGTGTATGTATGGCCAGTTGGCAGACTGTCTGGATGGACCGTGTAGCCACATATCTCTGCAGTTCTGCGGCCTCCCAGGAACCAGGAAGACTGCATAGCCTCCGCATCCATCATAAATCTGCCTCTCTGATTTCTTGCCCACATGGTCTCTTTTTAGTCTGGAAGCCATGCTTACCCCACTGCTTCTGCCAGAGCTCTGTCTAGACCCAAATCTTTTCTCATATTGGTGACTTAGGCTTTTTTTAAAATTTAAGTATAGTTAATTTACAGTGTCATGTTAGTTTCAGGTATACAGCAAAGTGATTCAGATATATACACACATACATACATATATATATATATGTATATATATTCTTTTCAGACTCTTTTCCCTGATAGGTTATTACAAAATAATGAGTTTAGTTCCCTGTGCTATACAGAGGTCCTTGTTGGTTACCTATTTTATATGTAGTAGGGTGTATGTGTTAATCCAAACCTTCTAATTTATCCCTCCCCCACTCCTTTCCCCTTTGGTAATCATAAGTTTGTTTTCTATGTCCGTGAATCTTTCTGTTTTGTAGATAAGTTAATTTGCATTTTTTTTTTTTTTTTAGATTTCACATATAAGTGATATCGTAGGATATTTGTCTTTGTCTGGCTTACGTCACTTAGTATAATAATCTCTAGGCATATATCCAGAGAAAACTATAATTCAAAAAGATACATGCACCCCAGTGTTCACTGCAGCACTATTTACAGTAGCCAAGACATGGAAGCAACCTAAATGTCCATCAACAAATGAATGGATAAAGAAGATGTGGTATATATATATATATATATACACAATGGAATATTATTCAGGCATAAAAAACAATTAAATAATGTCATTTGCAGCAACACGGATGGACCTAGAGATTATCATACTAAGTGAAATAAGCCAGACAGAGAAATGTTTAGGTTTTTGAAGGTAAAAGCCATTATGTTCTTTATTTCTTTGTTTTGCTTTTGAAACCTGGTTATATTTTCCACTGGTTATATTTTCCACTCTTTAGTGTCTCTCCTCTAGGGAAATAATACTTTGTATATTTTATATTCTACAATATTGCTAACACCTTCTAGGCACCTGTTATGTAGTAGGATCTTAGTAAATATTCATTGACTGAAGGAACTCAAGGAAAATTACCTGCTGGGATAGGGAATGGGAAAGAAGGAACTAGAAAGCTATATACCTGGCAGGGGTATATTTTAATAGTTCAATACATTAGTACATAAAACTAACATTTATTTACAACCAAATATGCTCAAGTTTTCTACACATAGTATCACATTTATGCCTTATACGTCTATGAGGCAGCTATTAATATATTCATTGTACCTGAGGAAAGTGGCCTCATACAGGTTAAAATACTTATCCAAGCCTTCACATTTGTAAGTTGCTGAGGATGGATTCAGTGCCAGGTTTGTCTGACAATAAAACCTAAGTATTTCCATCTCAGCTCTGTGTCTCCCAAGGGAAGGTCCAGCAAAAAAGTGTTAATCCATTGTTTCACCTAAGTCAGTTTTTCCCCTACTTATCGTTATTTCCTTCTTTTCTGAAACTAGTTTGTCTGTCTTGTTAAGAGATTAAAAGCAATATTGGAGTTTGTTTAGGTTGGAGCTCAGCTGTTTCTGCAGCCAAGACAGCCAACTACTGACTCCTGGCATAGCTGGGTTGAAGTGAAGCTCAGAGGACCAAACCACACTGCCACCGCGCAGGGACTGCGGGCCTTTCTCAGAGCTCGTGTCTCCAGGTTACACATTGCCTTCTCTTTAATCTTCCACACTTTTCCAGGCACCCATTATTCCATGAGTGTTCCCTAGGTGTTCCCGTTTGCACTCCTCATGATTTCTCAGGTTACATAAGCTTTGGGAATGATGGAATGTGGCCAGATGAAACAAGGGTAATCCGGGCAGAGGAATCAGCGTGGGCAAAGACTCTGTGTGGCTCTAACAGTCCAACAGAAGTTTTAATCCTACATTGTCTTCATTATTAGAGGTACTCAGAGGCCCTTTTTCTTATTTCTTTTTTTCCCTTTTTTTCCTCTCTTATCTCTGCATGGCTCACATACGAACTCCCTGAGAAAGAATCTCATTGCTCCATGGGTCCTTATCGTTCCTGCTGAGCAGAGCGCTTGAGCCAGGCCATCTGACAGCTTGATGGCCAAACAGAGAGACCAGTGGTCCATTTGCAGGGTCAAGTTTCCTCCTGAGGAGGGTGGGCGTGGCAGGCCCTTGGTGCTTAATAGTCTCCTCTGCAATAGCCTCTCCTTCTGCTCAGCTGAATGCCTGGCCATTCAGCACACACAAGTGCAGACACACGGGCAACAGTTATTGCTGGGCAAAAATGTACCCAGGTAGACATAGTTGTGTGTGTGGGGATGGGGTGTTGTGGAAGACATAGTCAGCAGCAGTGGAAAGATCATGATAATGAACAAAGAACAAGTATTGTAAGATGGCCCACTGTTGGTGATCCGCCACTTTCTGTATTTAGAGCTGTGCAAGGGACATTCCTCTGTGGACTCAGTTTCCGAAACACAAAATCTAGCTTCTGGCTCCTTAAACTCTTCCCGTCTCCTTTTTATTGGAAGGCATCAGGCCATGGAAAACTGTCAGCCCACCACGTGGCCTGCAGCCACAGCTCCTGATTCTTCTTAGGGAAGAATGTGTACGTCACTGGTAGAAGCACAGCTGGGACACAGGCAAACTGGGAGGCAATGCCTATGGTTTTTTTCTAAATTCAAAGCACAGCCTGTATTCTGGCCTCACTGGGCTCCACGTCATCTCTCTCTCTCTGTTTTGGTTCTGAGTGTGCCTTCCTTTGGTTATGGTGAGGTCTGGTTTCATCACTTGCTTCCTCAAGTCTTTTCTGTAACTGTTCTCTTTGTTCCCAAAGGCCCACCACATGGGGGTGTCTTTGTTTTTCTCACAAATGGAATTGTCAGCATTGAAAGCTCTTTTCAGAGAGGTAGGGAGGAGGCTCTTGGTTTTCTGAGTCACAATCAGATGCGTTATTTGCACTTCTATCTGTTTTCAGGCATTCGGCATAAACATAATGTCATAGAGAGATCCAGTATTTGTGGGCTTAGGATGGAGTGAATGTGTGTGTGTTGGGATAGCGCATGGCACAATTCATAAGAGGAGAAAAATGAGACAGAACACAAAGGGGAAGAAACAGAGGAAGAGAGGAGGAGCTTTTCACAGGAAAGCCATTGGTAATGGTACCACAGCCCCCAGGCTTCAGTGTTTCTCCCCCAGGGGAGCGTTTTTAATGTCAGATCTTTTCAAGGCTCCCTTCAGCTCAGGGATTAAGTGGGCGTTTGGGCATCATCCAGTGTGACACCCAGAGTGACATCCATCCAGTGCCCCTTTGGGATCCTCTTCGGGCTGATGAAATTAGAGTTGTCACTGTGGATACAGGCAGTTCCACAGTGGCTGTGACCAGGAACACCAGCCCGAGGAAGGAAAGCCACAGTGCATGTTTTATTCTGGGCAGTCTCCCTGGGTGCCAGGCTCTGTGCCCCAAGGGCAGTGCTTCAGCCTTCACTTTTCATTTGTCACCCCTGTTTTATGTCTGTCCTCCCTAAGGTGGTCTAGAGCTGAGGAATGAGCGAGACGGCCCTCCTCTGCAGGCTGGAGGCCAAGTTCACACATCACCAGAAGGACCCCGGTTTGGCTTTGCCAGGTTTTTTACACCCTGCACAGCTCTGCAAAATGTCCTTTCATGAGCTGATTCTGATGGATGAGAGCTCTACTCGGGGACTGGCTGTCAGTCCCTGTGTGATCCTGGTTTCATGACCACACTTGCAAGGACTGCTGATGGGGACGTCAATGAAATAACTCCAGCCACTGCTTTTCTTCCCCATGGCGCTCAGCACTGCTAGGGAAAGGTGCTTTGCAGTTTATCAACAACAACAATTAGTGGAGGGGTAACTGACTGTGAAAGGAGGCCAGTTAGGGCGGCAGGGACCATCTAACATTACATTCCTGGGGCCAGGACCTCCCAAGGGAGCAGACTACCTCCTGAACAAGCAGTCACTGAGCTGTGGAGGAGACACATCTTGAGTTCCATGGGGCCAAAATTTAGGCAATGCTGGCCTGGGGCTGGAGTGAACATAAAATTGCAATGCCTGACAAAGTCTCTTTGTTGGATTAAGCTTCTGATTCTGAAGGGAGAGTCATTTCCTTAATGTGCAAATCCACAGGTTCACAGGCTGGCCATTAGAGCTGGAAATGACATTCATTGTGTGATCTGGGGCCACTCCTGTAAATTCCTGCAGAAGATAATTTGCCTGGACTCAGTGATAATATCTAGTCATTTCCCAGAATTCAGGGATAGTATCTAGTAATTCATGGTTGGAGATCCAGTTATGTAAGATATTAGTTCCTGCTAAAATGCAAAAACCTCATGGAAAGGATAACACACAGAGCGTTGAAAGTCAATAATGTGGTTAGGATAATAGCAATAACAACCAACATTTATCAAGATGTTATCACCAGGATCGTCATCATCATCGTCACCATCATCATCAAGCCATTAACGTGTACTGTATTGAGATATATTTGTTACAGGAACCATTTTTGGCACTTTCAGTGCATTACTCCTTTGATCTTCATTACAACATTATGAGGTCAGTGTCACCATTATCCTCTTTTTTGTAGACAGGGAAAGTGGAACAGAGTATTTAAGTAAGTTGGCCCAGGCTACCAAACATAGGTGTTGTAAAAGCAAGCAAACATAGGTGCCAGAATTCTAAACTACGAGCTCTTCTCAGTTATCTGGGGTCTTTGACATTAACCACCATGTAGCTGGGGTAGAGCAAACAGATGGGTCTTTATGTCCATCCTAGGGCTGTGTGACTATGGGCCTCTCTATGGCTGATTCCGTTATCTCTGACATGAGAATACAAGTACAAATCGAGTCAAGAGGTCCAGAATTAGGTGGAGGCAAGGGAGATGCCTGGGTACAAGATCGAAGGAGATGCTCCCCGCAGGGTAGTGCATGAGGCAGCCCTGCGCTCTGACCCTGGAAGTCAGTGCCTCCTTATGTTTTGTGGCCCAAGCAAGTGGACACCCACTAACCTCATCCTCGTCTTGGCCCTAGGAGCAGAGGTTAAATGAGATCTTTTATTCGGGTTTCTGGCATATAATAGGTTCTTAAATATGCATTTCCTTCTTATTCTTGAGACTAATATTATTAGATCTTTCTTAGGGAGCACAACTGATTACAAGACAAGGAAGAGATGGCAGAGACCTACCGTCCTTGGATTGGGGTATAAGAGACAAGAAAGGGAACCAGGAGGGCTGTGATGGCAAACTCATAGCTGCTTAGGCTCTGCTTGGTTCACTGGAGGCCACCAGCGGCTTTTCCTCCTCACGTGTTGAAGATCTCACTTTAAAGGAGCGGGGAACCAATGCATCTGTGGTCCCCGAGAGTCTCCTGTTTCCAGGCTCCCCAGACACTTACTCTGTGTCGTGTTCAAGGTGTTTGTGTTCCCCCAGCCCTTCTGCAGTCATGCCTGCTCTCCGCAGGGCACCCACATGCGCTTCTCAGCAAAGAGGCCCCTGCCAGGGGAGGGGATCACTTTGTATAAGCAAAATGACCCTTTGGAATAGCAGGATATGATGGCTTGAGGGCACCTTCCAGACCATTTCATCAAACTCTCTCATTTTAAAGATGCTGCATCTAAGGCCCAGGGCAGAGGAGTGACTTATCTTCTGTCCATAGGTTAGGGTGCACTGGGTCTTCTGTTCTGGTTTTACATAGCTTTCTGCACTGTGCATGCAGTGTGCCACCAACGAGGTTAGCAGTGGACATTGCAGGGCAGGAAGCTTGCTCTGAACAGCCTAGCCTTTCCCCTCTTGGAGAAAACTTCTTTTAGAAAGCTTGAGGATGACCCACCCTTTCCTGTCCAGAAATTCCAAATTATGTATCAGTAACTTTCATGAAAGAAGAAACTATATTACATACCCCACCTCTCTGGGTAGGGGGGATAGAGTAAGTGAACTGTGTGTGTGTGTGTGTAGGTGATGGAAAATTTGGAGCTTATAGTAGGTAACAAAACAGTTTCTCTTCCTGTGAAAGCTAATTGCAACATTTTCCATTCCCGGGATCTAGCACAGGGCTCGGCACAATACAGGCTCCGTTTCTGAGCATCTCCCTTTCCTCCCCTGCCATCTTGTATTCCCAGCCCTATGCTCCTAGAGGAAGAGCTGAGTTAATCTCGGCCATATGGATGTTGCCACCACAGCATGACATTTATGCTTTAGGGGACTACTGCTTTACGCATCTTTCTCGTCCTTCCCTATCTTCCTAATGATGACAAAGTCGTAAGGCCAGTTCTGCTCTCTTTTCCCTCGTCACAAAGTGGCTCCTTCTGGTTGCTTGTTAATTACTGATGAAATCTGATCTGATGGAACCCCCAGCCTTATGGATGCTCTGATCCCCTGAGACCTGGGAGCTGAGTATTTAGATGGGTATTTAAGATAATGTCTCCCTCAGCCTTGGGGAAAGTAACGAAGTCAACATTGACCCCAAGTACCAAATGCTTCTGAGAGAAATGCTTGCCATGTACTATTGTCCTTCCCAGATGATTTCTCTCTGGTCACAGTGCTTCATATAATCCAGCCAGAAATAATTTCGAGGCAATTTGGAATAGTCAAGTAATTATGATATCTGCTTGTAGGTTTGTAGTCCTGAATTATCTTAGAAACTGGAAAAATTGCCTCTGCATCATTCATTCCTGTATATTCAGTGTTTGTGTGCGTGTGTGTTGGTGTAAATACTTATTTAGACTAATTGGCTTTGATAATATAAAAATAATTCCATCAACATAATTTTATTTAAACTTTGCAATAACCCTGTATGGTTATTTCTATTATCTACATTTTTCATTAAAAAAAAAAGACATGGGACTTCCGTAGTGGTCCAGTGGTAAGTAATCTGCCTTCCAATGCAGGGGAACTCTGGTTTAATCTCTGGTTGGGGAACTAAGATCTCACATGCCGTGGGGCAACTAAGCCCGTGTGCCACAGCTAACACAGCTAAGACCTGAGGCAGCCAAAAAAAAAAAAAAAAAAAAAAAAGACTTGTCTGAAGTCATCTAGCCAATAGGAAGCAGAGATGAAACTTAAAACCAGGTGTATTGATTTCACATTTAGTGATTGTTCAGTGACACCAGAGTTACTTTCAGAAACATTCCCAACATGTATTGGTGCCCTGCTTCTCAAAGTACGGTCCACAGACAAGTGGCATGGGCATCTCCTGGGAGCTGTCTAGAAATGCAGCATTTCAGGTCTCACCCCAAACATACTGAACCAGAATCTGCATTTTGACAAGATTCCCAGGCAATTCCTCTGCACAATGAAGTTGGAGAAGCAATGCTTTAGAGCAGCGCTCCTTAATAAATATATGGTATGTATTACATATGTACTTTGAGTTTTCTTATAGTCACTAAAAGGTGAAAAGGAACAAGTGAAATTAGTTTTACTTTTATTAATACATTTAGCCTCAAATATTGAACATATTATCATATTAAAATGTGTTGGGAGAGGCAGCCTAGTGCCATAGAAGACAACGATTATTTTCTTTATTTGGACAACAGATGGAACCTAATAGCTCCTTTGCCATTTTAAGTTAAATTGAATCCAGCATCGTGTAGGTGCAGACAATATGCAGTCTCAGGAAGAAGGGATTGCCTGCCCCTCAAAGGGGTGCAGCCTGAGAAATCCAAGAGGCGGCTTGGCCGCAGTCTCACGTTTCATAGCTGCTGGTCCAGGCTGGACTGCAGAGCACTGGGGGAGTAGGGGCGCTTCATTGCCTGTTGCAGAAGTTCTAATAAATCAGGCAGAACCCCACAGAGGGGCCCCACCGATTCCGGCATTTAGGCGAGAGGCGAGCAGAAACAGCGCTAACCCATTCTTCATCCTGCCTGGCGCTGCCTTTCTCCTGGAGGTGCCTTTTGTTGTGCCCTGACTAAAATGGAGTTCTGGAGCCCGTGCTATTGTGAGCCTCATGAACTGGCTCCCAGTGTGTATTTGGGGGGGGGGGCGCACCTCATACGCCTTTCCTCCCTCGTTTCTCCTTTTTATTATCATTAATAATGCAATATTGAGACCAGGCTGCTAAGGAGCCTAAACTCCCTCCTGTTAGTTTATTTTTTGCTTTCGGACTGTCACTTCAGAGTAAATTACTTTTCTCTGCATCTTGTTCCAGTCATATTACACCCGCACGACCCTCCCCGTCCCACCCCGTTCTAATTTCAGGATTTTTCAGTTTCTCTCTCTCCAGTTTACTAAGCAAGGGAGGGCGTCCCATCTATCATAGTTAAACCTGCGCCACATGGCCTCTCCTGCAATTGAGACATCACTCTTCTTGCGCTGGATCCAGTTGGGTTTTAAATACTTACACAATACACATAGATATAACCTATAAATAAGTAAGTAAATAAATAATGTATAGCCATCTCTGGATGTTATTTCTGGAGCTCTGTGGAGGAAGATTTAGAGGCGAGGAGGCAGAGTGAGACCTGTTTTGGAGGGAGGGAGCTGAATACAGACAAGCTGTGGTCCTCGCCATCCGCTGCCACTGCCGTCTGCTCAGTTCTGGCTCCTGTTCATTTCATGGCATGCTAAGCATTTCCTTGTCAATTGGGAGATGTCAGGATGTGAAAACAACCAACATTAAGTAGATATTTTGTGCCAGCACGACAGCAAGTGTCTCAAATATGCTTTTGACTCCTGTTCAAAGATGCTAAACTGGTCTCCATCAAGCAGCCACCATTTCTGTGTGCTTCCTTTGCTATTTGGGACCACAAAGGACTGAAAACTCAGTACTGCTTTCTCTCCCTTTAAATTCCTCCCTGCTTCCTTTCTCTCTTCCTTGTCTTCATATAAGGACTCTCAAGTCTTAGCTGAAATCCTAGCTCTGTCATTTGCTACGTGATCTTGGACAACTAATTTAACCTATCTGTGTCTGTGTCCTTGTCTATGAAGCAGTGATAATAATAGTATTTATTTCATACTGTTTTGAGGACTAAATGAATTAATACGTGTAATGTGTTTAATATGACACTTCATACTTTAAAACACTCCATAGATCTTTTTTCCTTATTCTTCCTTTTCTTCTTCTCCTCCTGTCTTTTTTTCAATCTCTCTCTTGCCTTTCTTTTTTACCACTGGGAATTCTGACCTCAGAGGATTAACTTTTACTAATCACCCACCTGTCTATTCTACACAGAAATGAATGCGTTTCCACTGTTTGATTGATAGTTGCAGACAGTGCTACGTAGAACCATCGGAGCCTGAAGCAAAAACTCAGTAATACTGATCCTGTACTTGTTTAAAAATTTGATCTTTTGTTCATCATGGATCTTTTTGGTTTAATTTTGATTTTTTTTTAAGTAGTACATTAAAATGTCATTTATCTTGATCATTGAGCTTTTTGACAACATTTTACTTTGTGCCCAAGACAAGTGCACTGGGGGCCTTGCTTGCGTTACTTTAGCCCCAGCCCTGGCTGTCACAGAAATCAATTTTCTTCTAGTCATCCTATCTTTCCCTTTTAGTCTGTGTGTGGACCCTTGTAAAGGACATATCTTCTCTACAAATGGCCTCTTACCTGGTATTGATCATTGCAGAGGAAAGGAAGTGAGACACAATTTGATCCAGAAGCAAAAATTTCTTTGGACTGAACATGAAACGAAAGGCCAGCAGGGAAACACATTTGAGATCTACGTGATCTAAAGGTTAGGCCTTCAAATCTTCCCAGCTAATCCATAAAATCTTGTCTTGCCAGTCTTGATAGGACATGAATTAGGGCCAGCCAGGAGGTGGGGTTATTTATGAACCACACTTTGGGTGCAAGTTGGTGCTGATGGAAGAGTCAGGCAGAAGAATTCAAATGGCATAGCTTTTCCTTTCCCATTTCTATCCAAGTGAGTAAGAATCTGCCCTGGGGTTAAGCATTTTTATGGGGGTCTTCTGCTGTGCCCCATGATAAAGTAGGGGCTGCACAGCATTTATCCCTTACAGTTCTTTTGATTTAAGACTAAAATAGTGCAGCTTTTGGTCAAACAAGAGGCTGACTACACAGGCTTCTAGACTCTCTTGCTTATAGAACCACCTATCACAGTGCTGAACCCACTTCCCCTCAGTGCTCAGGACACTGCTGGAAAATTACGTAAAGCTTTCTAAGCTTTGAGGGTCTTTGAGGGTCAGCTCCTTTAAATATGCCCTAGAAAGAGCTACTCTCTAGTAAATGTTGAAGCTATTCTATCTCTTCCAACTCCACACAAATCCTCTAGATAACACTACCCTAATGGCCAAGACAGGCAGTGTACATGCTTGGGATCACACAAGTCACTGAGAAAACCTGATGCACGTTTTTTTTTTTTTCAAGTGATTCTGGTTTGAAGGAGAATGTCAGTATTGCCTTTGTTCCAATTTGTTTTTCCAATGTTCTCAAATATGCCTGAAGAAAATACCAAAATGTCAGAATTAGGAGCATCGAGGCTCTTACCTATGTGAAAAAGTTTCAAGATCTGTCCTGGTACTGAAATCTTCAAAACAATTCTCAAATTTCAGCATGTATCAGAGCCAGCAGGAGGGTTTATTAAAATTGTTGGGCTCCTCTTTTGGAGTTTCTGATTCAGGAGGTCTGGGGTAGGATCCCAGAATTTGCATTTATAATATGTTCCCAGGTAATGTTTCTGCTGCTCCTTTGGAGAGCATGCTTCGAGGAACATGAGCGTAGACTCTAGGTGTTCATTGGGTCACAGCTTCAAGTCAGTACTTTTCTTGATCAGTTGAACTACCTTACAAATTTGGTAGAGAGAAAAAGTCTTTCCCTTTTTATCAGTCAGGGTAGGTTATATTCTTACTCGCATAAATTCCTTTTTGGGGTCCTATCTTGTATTATCTCTGTCCTTTTCCGTGTCCTTGTAGTCTTTTCCCGTGAGCTGGTGGGTAGGAAAAGAGAGTAAGGGGAAAGCACACCCACTTCTTAAACAATTTGGCACATATCCGGTGTGGCACATATCACTGGAAGGATGGAGGAGAATGGAGTACGGCAGTGAGCCTAAGAGGGAAAAGAAATATGTGTTGGTGAATTTATAGTCCTCTCTGCTACACCCCTCAAGAATATTTGGGAGTTCCCTCTTGTTTTATATAAATTCTTCCATCAATGGTCTCATTTTTCTACTTTACATCAACTATATCAAACACTGGTAGTTATATCCTGTGTTCCTTCCCTAGTTATTTGGTAACTTGACATAATCCATCACTCTTTCCTAAAGAGAAAGTGTTCCCTCTCTGTGTAATTGGGATTTGAGGAAACATATCACCAGGTAGGGGAAGATGCTGGTTCTTCTTTAGAGACTTGTGATTCCCTTCTATAAGAACTTCTGAGACAATAAAAAGCAATTTGACAAACCCCTTTCTATTTTAGATGTCCCTTATTTCCTATACTCTTTTGTTAATGGGAAGAGAACTGGGGGTGGGTAGGGAGTGGAAGGGAAAAAGAATAACTTCTTACGTTCCTTTTTACCCACCTGACTGCTTCTACATTTCAATTATGTATGGTCTGTGTGAGAACATGAGAATGAACATCTGCCCAAACATCAATTTTTGTTGCAATCAGGATTCTGACAAATTGTATGATGTATAACTATGTATGTAGGCAGAGATACTTAAAATAGTCTGGAAATCACCACTTGCATGCAGGCATATTGTTGCATATGATGAAATATCATCATTGTGTGTCGAGGAAGGTTAAAAGGAAGATGCTGAAATCAGTTTCTCTCCCACTTTCCTGTAGTTTACAGGGAGAGAATGAATTGCTATAAAATCTATTCTGCCTACTGGCAACTCTGACCATATACTTATTCATACACTTCTCCTTGTCCTTTCCAGGGTGTCTATTTTCTATCTAGAAAGTCATTGAAAGCAGCTCCTCTATAGAGCTTTCATATCCCCTAGAAATCATTAAGACGAGGAACTGCTGTACTAAAATCATTTCGAAAAACAACAAACTATTAAATGTATGTAATTCCTTATACTTTTCACAATAACCTTGCATACATTTTCTCCTTTCTCCTTCCTTCCTAAAATCATTTCGAAAAACAACAGACTATTAAATGTATGTAATTCCTTATACTTTTCACAATAATGTTGCATACATTTTCTCTTTTGGTGTTATTTATAATCTTGCAAAAATATATATGTATAAGGTGGGTACTATCTGTTCAGTTTGCAGATGGAAAAAGTGACATACAAAGTATCAGAGTCACTTGCCTAAGGTTACCAAATGAAGATGGAACTAGGTCTAGAATTGAGATATGTATGCTTAATAGAATATTGGGCTCAGACACATGTGAATATTACCCCAACCCTAATGTTAGGGACCGCTTTCCACTTCCTTCCCACAACCAATCCAATGGTTTGTGACGTTTACGAAGTTATTACTTACATAACTATAATAAAACTTAGGCCAAACAAATTCTCTTGATGATATAAATTTTTAATATGTTCAGCCATTAGCTTCAGGGAGTTTTAACACATACATATTTTAGACATCGAATTATTTATGTACAGCAAAAGTGGCAATGTCAAAATATCATAGGCATAGCTTAAGCAAGCAAATGATCAAATACTTTCTCCATCAGCCTCTCTGTATTCTGAAGAGAGAAAAATACAGCTCCAAACACTCGTGTATGTTTCTGTCTTCTCCTTATCCAACTTATTTTCCAGGAAACAAGGATCCAAGTAAGCCCAACTTAGATCTATCATAGAAGCTTATAATGGCAACAATGACCTAGCACTTCAGTAATATTTTCCTTTTTCAAAAATACCTTATCCCTATTATTGACAGGACCCATTCTACCATTTCAACTTTCAAGTACCAACTATTGTTCCTTTGCACAGTGCTCTACATTATCAAATGTCTTGCTATCTCTAAGTGTGATGTCATCATGCAAAATGAGTGCACATTCTACAGAAAAGTCTTATTTATATATCTTATGACCTATCAGATGAGGCACATGTAAAATAACATAAAAGAAAAAAAAAAAGCAAAACAAAGAACCTCTTTACTCCTTTCCTTTTTTCCCCCCAGGATGTGCTCCTTTTCTTACAAAACTCTTCCTCAAATCGTTTTTGTATCATAACCTAACGGTAGAGGATCAGGTCAGAGGCATCAGGGAACATGTCTTGGCATTTCCTGTGAATTCCCCTCTCTCCAGCTGGGCTTTAAATGCCCTCGTGGTGCTAACAATTTGGTCTTCATCCAGAGCACTGAGCCCTGCCGGCATTATGATTACATGTTTTGCATAGTCGACATTGCTACATTAAACTCCAGATGCGTTCTCACAAGTCACTAAATTAACATCACATTCATTTTGGGCTCATTAACATTACACTAAGACCACAATAGGATTATCACCCAGAAAGGTGATCCTGTGCTTATCTTCTACTCTCCTTATCTTTTCTCTTTTCACTTTTATAAAATTCGGTCTGGGAAAAGGAGGGTAGAACCCTAAAGAAGACCCATGCCTAAGGCGTCATCAAAAAAACTGTGTCCCTATCAAGAGAAAACAATCACCATCCTATGTCTGTCAGTAGGTTAACATGTTTTATGAAGTGCAAGTGACAACCTTTAATGTAAGTACTAATGAAATTACTGTTGGAGGGCTTTATTTATTTATTTTAACATCTTTATTGGAGTATACTTGCTTTACAATGGTGTGTTAGTTTCTGCTTTATAACAAAGTGAATCAGCTATACATATACATATGTTCCCATATCTCTTCCCTCTTGCGTCTGCCTCCCTCCTGCCCTCCCTATCCCACCCCTCTAGGTGGTCACAAAGCACCGAGCTGATCTCCCTGTGCTATGCGGTTGCTTCCCACTAGCTATCTATTTTACATTTGATAGTGTATATATGTCCATGTCACTCTCTCACTTCATCTCAGCTTACCCTTCCCCCTCCCCATGTCCTCAAGTCCATTCTTTTTTTTTAGATTCCATATAAACGTGTTAACATACGGTATTTGTTTTCCTCTTTCTGACTTACTTCTTTCTGTATGACAGACTCTAGGTCCATCCACCTCACTACAAACAACTCAATTTCATTTCTTTTTATGGCTGAGTAATATTCCATTGTATGTATGTGCCACATCTTCTTTATCCATTCATCTGTCTAGGAACACTTAGGTTGCTTCCATGTCCTGGCTACTGTAAATAGAGCTGTATTGAACATTGTGGTACATGACTCTTTTTGAATTATGGTTTTCTCAGGGTATATGCCCAGTAGTGGGACTGCTGTGTCATATGGTAGTTCTATTTTTAGTTTTTTAAGGAACCTCCATACTGTTCTCCATAGTGGCTGTATCAATTTACATTCCCACCAGCAGTGCAAGCGGGTTCTTAGAGGGCTTTTTAGAAAGCGAATATATTTTATAACATGAAATATATTAAAATGTCAGTGTTTTAACCAATGTTTATAAAAATATATCACAGCCATTTATTAAGTTTGTAAAGCACATTATGGACTAACAAGATAAAAGATGTTTTGCAAATAAAGTTGCTATTATTTAGAATGTGCATCTGCTGCCCTAGTATACCGAGTGGCAGATTTGACCTCTTTTAAACAGAATATATTTGCCAAATGCTTTATTTTGGAAGATAAATAAATTGGTCTCCTCCATAGTTAGCACTCATTTAAGCAAACTTCTTCGTACTTCTGCACAAGTACTTTTGTGCAAAGTCCTGTACACCTTGAAATATTTAGTAACTATCTGAGAAATTGGTTGACAAATCCAGCACTACAATTGCCTGTCCCACTGCAATTGCCCGTGTACTTGACTGTGGACCCTCATTAGACTCTCAGCTTCATGAATTAGGAGGGATGCATTGTTTTCCATTGTGTGCCCAATGCCTGGCTCAGGTCAGGACACATAGTAGGGAATCAATAACTGTTTGCTGGGTAGATAAATTAAGTAATGAATCAACAAAGCATAACCTGAGTCCATTGACCTATCCTGTAATCACAAATTTGAATGGGTAGAGGTAGTGTATCTATTTCAAAGAATGGATTTTCTAGTTGTGTTGGCCTGAAAAAAATCAGACTTTTAAAATAACAATTATTAACCGGAGAGGTGCAGTTTCAGATGTTTTAAGCTTATTAGCAAACGGCATCTATTCTGAGACAAGAGCCCTGAATTCAGGCTGTGACCCTGGATTTTCTCTTTTCGGGGAGAAGAAATTATTGAGTGAACGAACCTTCATGTTGTATGACTCGGGTGAACATCCATGTGGTTAATTGGTCTTCATATGTCAATAGCTTTCTACTAAAAATTCTCAATATTCCTTTATGTAAAACTGTCACTGAAGGAGAAAAATACTGGGTGAAAGACATATCATTTTGTCTTTTAAAGCACCTGTTTAATTTCACACACCACCAGGCTATTGTCCTTTGCCCTGTCTTCTCAGCTTCTTCAAACTTCTGGGAACCACAGTCCATGGTACCCCAATGCTGAGAGGGGTGACACATGGTTTAGGCACAGAAGCTGTTTTATTTTGCTGAGCACATTCAATTCAGGAAGGGGTTGGAAATTGGCTTTCAAAGAGCCAGAGCCACAAGCTGCCATATGTGAGGTGCTAAAACTAAACTCAGACTTAATGTAGCTGCAGTGTTTTCCACGGTTCAGAATGAAGTTCATCTGAAAACATATTCACATTGTAGAAAATCTGAAAATCAGAGAAAATTATAAAGAGAGGGGATAATGCCACGACATAATCCCACCCCGAGATGTAGCCACTGTTTATATAATAGATACACATATATTCATATACCTTTGCAAGTAAATATATTTTATAGATAATCCCAAGGCCATGTATATCATTCTGTATCCTGCTTTTTTCACCTGGATTATGACAAAGGTTGGGATGAGGTTAAAACAAATGTATCCAGTGATAGAAATGTTGCCATTGACAATTTAGGGTGAGATATTAATAAAATGCCACAGACTGAAGTAGTTTAGAAATTATTTACTAAACCTCGCTTCTCGTTCCCACTCCATAGATCAGGAGAACAAACTGTTTGCTAACATCACATGGGCCTCTCCTTGCTTGCATGGTGCTCCTTGGACAGGAGTGCAGGGCAGGACAGCACGGGTTCTGGACTCACTGTCTCTGTTCAAATCCTGACTCTGAAACTTCCTAGCTTTGCAATTTTGAGTGACATATTCACATCCCGTACATTACCATTTCCTCTTCAGTAAAACAGATATAATGATATTGACTATCTCAGGTGATTGTTATGGAAATTAAATGAGTAAATACACAAAAAGCACTCAGAACAGAGCCCAGGAGTTAATATGTTGTCAGTAAATGTTAGCTATTATTATTATCAATGCACATACTATTTTACGTCTAGGAGAAAATACATTTACAAGTCCATGGTCATGGTGAATTCCATTTAGACACTCTCTCAAAGACTGAACGCAAGTTCTACAGGGTGAGTTTTCAACCAATTAGTTGAGCAGGAAAAAAAAAGTGTAATCAAGTATATTAATAGACTAAGCCTTATGGGGTTAGGAAAGAAATATACAATATAGCTTACAAATTTCGCTGTATAAACAAAACATAAAAATGAAGCAATCTCGATAAATGTTTACAGTATCTAACCATGCCTAAAATTGTGCATTATTAATTTTCATTCTTAGAGACCATCCATTCTAATGTCCCCATTTTACAGAAGCAGAAACTGAAACCTGGAGAAGTTACAGATTTGATTAAGGAGCCAGAGCTCATTAATACAAAGGGACCAGAACCAGGGACTCTGATTCCCAGCCTGACACTTTTTCCAGTGCACGACAGCTACATGTTATAGAACAAGGTTCAGAGAAAAGAGAGAAAGGTAGGTATTGAATAATTCAGGAATGGTTCCATGGAAAAGGTGGCATTTCAATTAGGTTTTAAGGAAAAGATTTGGAAATGAAGCTAGAAGGAAGAAGAACTATCTAAGTACAGAGAAACGAAAGAAAGTACTCCACAGAGGAACAGGCAGAGTGTGTTCAGACGGTGGGTCCAAAAGGCAGTGAGGAGTCTGGTCAGCCTTAAAATGCTTCACCTTACACGGAGAGGTCTTTTTGCTCATACACCAAGCTTTTCCACTGAGATCCTTGGCATGTGGCCTAGAGCTTTTGTCCTGAAGTAAAAGGAAAGGCAGTGGTGTCCACTCAGCTCAGAGCTAATAGCGGACAGTGCAGGGTTGAGTAACACTCTTCTTTCCCCATCTGCAGCTACAGGGACCCAGAAGTTCTGGGAAACAATGGATAGAGGAAGCGTGTCTGAGTATCAGCTCTGTCACTTACTACCAGTATAGTGTGAGTAAATCTCTCAATCCCTCATTTGTTCATCTATCTGATAGTCATAAGAATACTATCTTGCTGCTGGATTGTCATGCAAGCAAATAAGAAAATACATGTGCTCACGCTTTGGAAACTGTAAGGGGCTAAAATTTTGGTTCATCAAATTTCCCCAGCTTTCCCTTTACGATCAGTGGCCGGCCAACCCAACTAACTCTTAGCAACTCACCTTGCCCTCCCAGGATCGCCATTGCAGCTGGTGCCTAACCATGGAACAGCTGCACCAAGCAATCGAGAACGTTTCTTAGAAACCACAGCACAATTCATGAGCTACACATGCATTGCAGTGACTGATTTAAAAATACAAGATGAAATATTGCAGCTATCAATAATTCCTGCACATGGCTGACTTCTAATGAAAAGGTAAAGTTTCTGAGGGAGAGAGAAGAAATGAAGGAAAGGATTTTTATCAATTTCAGAGGAACACTTGATATAATCCTGAAAATTTTTCTTGGTGAAATATTTTCTTTTATTACCCTCCATCATACAGGGTTTGTTTAATTTTCCCTTTGCAGCAGGTATATATTTCAGTTTTTAATTTAAAAAAACATCATTACCCCTCATTGCTTTCCTCACATCATTTCATTTCCTATTTGCTCACTTTTCCTTGGAATTTTTTGCTACTAGTGATGAGGAATTTCTTCTGACATTTTATTCTCCAAAACTTTTGTATGAAAAGGAGAATATAACCACAAGCAATTTGATTTTGCTAGACTTCATTTCCATATTTGCCCCCAAAGCAATATGTAACTTCTATTTCTACCTAACACTTAGAAGTTCAATATTACCTGCGCCAATATGGCCCTCTGAAATATTTTAGTGAAAATATTATGAAAGATAATCTGTTGTGTAATTAGTGGATGTCTTACCACGTGGGTATGGAGAGCTCTATGAGGCTGTGAGAAGCTGAAAGCTCTCTAGCTGGTTGAAGGTTTGGGCGACATAAGGATCACTCAATGCAAGGTCCCAAGCATCTTTCTCCTTATCCTCTTGTCTTTTCTTTCTGTCATCTATTCCATCTTCCCATGTTACTTGTCTTCCTAGTCCTTCCACACAATCAGGGCTTGGTGAGTTCCTGTGCTACCTGGGCCTTGGGTAAGGAAAAAAAACAAAAACAAAGCAGCAAAGAAACAAGAGCATTTTTGTCTTTAGCTCTCCCACCAGATTCAAGGATAGGGCCACCTCCACTATGAATCTAAGGAATGACCTTCATCACAGTCCTCAAAATAACAACTCTTGAATAGATTTTGTAAGTCTGGCTGAGTTCTGGACATCCAGATATGTAGAGGTACCTGGGAAATAGCAAACTCTGAAGTTAAGAGGACAGTCCTGTAGACTGTCAAGTTTGCCCCAAATTTCTGACACCAGCTACAAGTTTGGGAGTTTCCCCAAACCACCCTGTCTAGGAAAACACTCACCGTTTCCTCTACTCTCACACATTCAATGTTTCTGATACCAGATATGTAGTTTTTTTTTTTTCCCCACACTAACCAAGTCTCTGATACCAGCAGGGTGTCCTACAGTTCAGTTCAATCCTAACCCCATAGGTTAAGGGTTTAGTCTTATAAGACTGCTCCCCATTTTAGATGTCGATCACAAGGAGTAAGTCCCCAGGTTACCCACAACTTCCACCTGACTTGGCTGCAAATCAGAGGTTCCCATTGCCCCCTTGTTGAGTTCAATAATTTGCTATAGCAGCTCTCAGAACCCAGGAAAACAGTTCACTTACTCTTGCCAATTTATTACGAAGAATATTTTGAAGGATACAAGTGAAATGTCAGATAAACAGATACATTGAGAAAGGGCTAGAAAGGTCTGGGAAGGTCCTGAGTACAGGAGCTTCTTTCTCTGTGGAGTTTGGGTAAGCTACCCTCCTGGCACAGAGAAGTATTTGTCAACCCAGAAACTCTCTGAAGTCTGTAGTTCAGGGATTTTTATGGGGCCATCATCATGTAGCCATGATTGATTATTAACTCATGTTCCAGCCCCATTCCCCTCTCTAGAGGATGGAAAGTAGGGCTGAAAGTCCCAAGCTTCTAAGCATAGTTTGGCCTTTCTAGTGAAAAGCCCTCATCCAGGAGCCCACCAAGAGTTGGCTCATTAGAACAAAAGATGGTCCTGTCACCCAGGAAATTCCAAGGGATTTAGGAACTCTGTGTCATAAACTGGGATCAAAGACCAAGTATTAGCAAGAACTAGGGGCAGATAAACATATATAAATATAATTATTTTACATACTCTTAATTTCAGTGACTCACTAGAAAGACTCAGGGAATTCACTAAAAACTATTGTACTCATGCATCCATGTTTATTATAGGTAAAGGATCAGTCAAAGGAAGAGACTCATAGGATGGGGCCTAGGAAGGTTCTAAGCCCAATTTTCCATCATCCTGAGGATGCATTACCCATGAAGTCCCCTCCAGCTTGGTATGCAGAGTTTTTATTGAGGCTTCCTTACATAGTCGTGATTGATTGATTGCCCATGTGGTTGAACTCAGTCTCTAGTTTAACTGATACCTCAAGACCAAAAGACTCCACCCTCTAATGATACTGTTGGTCTTTCTGGCATAGCCAGTCCCACCTTAAGACTATTAAGGGTGGCCAGCCCCACCCTGAGTCACTTTGTGAAATAAACTATCAGGTGTGTGTTTGGGGGACACCATAAATAACAAACACTCTTGTTAGGAGCCAAGGCCAAAGGCCAGACCTCTGTTTAGATATGGCCAAATTCCTCACCACTCCAGGGGTAAGATACAAAGCAGGAAAGCCACGGCAGCCACCCAAGTCCACCTGTTTCACTGAGTAACTCTCAGCCCCTTGTCTCACTCCTTGCAATCCTTAAAGGGTCAAGTGTATTCTAAATAGAGTATTGATACAGAACTGTTGCTTTTACCTCATATGTATTTTAAAACAATATTAAAATTCTTATGCAGTCCCATAACTGATGTGTTCTGGCATATCAGATACTATTTCAGCTAATGTTTAATGGTGCTTTTCATATCATAAGCCTTAACATTCTGAATGGAATTCACGTTTCTTTAAAAGATTTCTACATTTGAGATAGTGTTTGCACCCACAAAGTGAGTCCCTGGAGGCTCTGTTTGTTTACTGGGAGTTGGCTGCTCTAGATATTTCACATGTGTTTTCCAAACAAAACATTTTAGTGAATATCTTTCCTTTCTATATCATTTCATGTGACTTGAACATAGAAGAAATTGCTACAAGCTTTGTAACTGTAACTTTTTATTTGGTTCAGTCTTACCAGTGCTTTCAGCAACATAAGAGTGGTCTAAAAGAGACTTAAAACATTTCTATCCATTAAGGGCAACAGGAGGGAATTCCTTTGTGAATAGACATGCAGGTCCAAATGTTTTGTCTGTAACACAGTACTTGTCTCGAAAATGGTGAAAATGAGGTTGCCATATGCATCCAGGCACAACCATCTGCATCTTCAGGATATGCCCATTGCTTGCGTATTCACAGGTGGTGATTGACAGAAATGTGCCTGTCCGAGCAATTTGGTGTGTTCAGCCGCGTGCTTGCTGATGTGGGTGTATTTCACAGAAGCAGGTTGGGCAATAAATTTTGAAACTTTATCCTCATCTTTGGATAGAGTAATAGAAGTTTGTAGGCTTAAGAAAGCAATATTTCCTGGAACTGCAATATATGGGAATGATGAAACTGAACTAAAATGTACAGTAATCTCTAAGGCCTACCCAAGCTAGAGAGGTGCAAAGTGAGAGCTATAAAGCCAAATTTAACACCCGCCACACTAAAAGTCATTTTTGGCCTCTGACCAGTTTCACACAGAATTGGGAAATATGGCTAATATCAAGGTCAGATTCCCTGGAGGGGCTTAAGAAGGAGCATGTCAGGAAGAAAAGTGATGGTCTATTGTTAGTGGAACCAGTGAGAGGTCAGTGCTGGTGTAAGAATGGCCCAAAGTCTCCCCAGCAGCAGCTTGTCTTCCCTTTTCTTAAATTCCATCTGCTGTGCAAAACAAGATTTGCAGCCATCCTTGGGGATTTGGGACTTCTGTAGGTTAAAATGTCTCCATGGCAGAGACCAAGGATCTTCCTTTCCATGGGGTATAGTTTAGGGTAGGACAGTCAACTCTTTCCCATGATGCGATGTTTGCAATGTGCAATATACTGGCACTAAGGATGTCCGCATGCAACAGGCTTAGAGAGGCAAAAAAAAAAAAAATTAACCAAACCCGCATAACTATCAAAAGGATCTGATCAACACATCCAGCCAACCTAAAACACTTATGGCCACAGTTCCCCAAACCTTCTTAACCAAAGGTTAGACATGGTATTCTATTTTTTTTTTTTTTCTGTCTTAGTTGGATGATTATGTTGGGTTCTGGTACTTGGGTTCCCCTTTTAAGATTTTTTTTCTTTTTATTATCTAAATACTATAAGGCTCTATATAGTGAACTTGTCCTGTGCCCAGAATGACCATCTCTTTCTGTCCCTGAACCAATGATTAGCCCCATCTTTGATGATGGTGGACACAGCTTCACATGACTATCAGCTCTGGTTAATGTCCCTGATTGCAGGATCACTGCCATAACAGGAACATGTCAGCAGTGGGTGATTTCCGCTGAACAGTGACTCCTAGACGGTGGCTTTGCAAGCAGAGTGAGGAGGAAAGATGAGCAATTATGCAGTGGATGTGATCCATGTTGACAGCCAATCTGGATAATTCAAATAGAAACAACTTCTTTTGCCTCACTGACAGGTTTGGGACTTGATTTAGTGAGATCATTGTTTAACTTTCTTTGCCTGTGGAAAGGCAATACATGTGTTTGCTGGTTGGGTGAGGGTTTGGGGGTTATAATCACAGCATCTGTTAATTTAACATTCAAATTTCACTCTGGTTTGGAAGCTCCTGGGCCTAAAATTTTAAAGCAGCAATACCTACCTATCTTCCAGATATCTGGGAACTCAGATTGCATATGCTTCTTGGTTTGCTAATGTGTCCAGAGAAATAAAACCATCACCTGAGCCAAAGAGTAGTTTACTTAACTGGATTATTTTTTCATTTCAGAGATACACAAAGTGTATTCTAATGTTGCAGTTGTCTTAGTAACATTGTGAGCTGAGCCAGACCACTTACCTAGAGTTGAAGATTTACATTTTGATGATGTTTTGCAAGTGCTGTTTTTACCTGGAGGAAAAAAGAAATAATTTCAGCAGCTGCAGAGTTCCTCACACATCTGAAGGAAGTCTTTCCTTCTGCCCTGGGCAGTGCAGAGTAATGGCTAGATCGTAGGTTTTCGAGTCAATTTGACCTGGTTCAAATACCAGTTCTAAAACTCTTTAGGTATATTCTCTTGAGCAAGATACCAAATCTTTGCAAACATCAGTTGCCTCATTTATAAAATAGGGAGGTGACCATCATTCTGGTAACTTCAAGACTGCTATGAGGATTAAAGATGATTTATTTCATAAACATTTACTTAGTGCCTACCATGTGTCAGGTACTGTTTTAGGCACTGGGAAAACAGCAGTGACTAACAGAGATGAAATCACTACCTCTGTGGTGCTGATAACGAACTGAGTGAGACAGACAAAAACAAGATTAATAAGGAAAATAAATAGCAGGTAAGATGGTGGTAAGAACTCTGGGAGAAACATAAAACACAGAAGAAGGACAGGAAATGACAGTGAGAAAGTGAGGTGGAATTTGTGATGAGGTGTCAGAGAAGGTTTCAGTAACACGAAGTGATAAATAAAGAGGTGAAAGCGTAAGATACGGGGATATTTGGGAGAAGACTGTTATGGGTTGAATTGCATGCCTCCCCCTAAAGATAGACCGTGACCTTATTTGGAAATAAGATCTTTGTAGAGGTAATCAAGTTAAAAGGGGGTCTTAGGACGGGTCCTAATCCAGTATGATGGGGTCCTTACACAGAGAGGAAATTTGGGTACAGAGACAGATGTTCACAGAGGGAAGATCATGTGAAGAACCACAGGAAGAAAATGGTCCTGTGACTGGAATGATGCATCTACAAGTCAAAGAAAGCCAAGGGGTGCTAGCAAACACCAGAAGCTAGAAGAGACCAGAGAGGATGCTCCCCTAGAGCCCTCAGAGCATGGCCCCACTGACTCCTTGATTTCAGACTTCCTGCCTCTGCAACTGTGAGGTAATACATTTCTGTTGTTTGAAGCCATCCAGTCATGGGCACTTTGTTACAGCAGCCCTGGGAAACTAATACAAAGAACATCTGGGCTGAGAGAACAGCAGGTGTAAAGGCCCTGGGGCTAGGAGTATGCCAGAACATTGGAGGAACAGCAAAGAAGACAGTGTGCCAGGAGAGGTACAAGTCAGGGGAATAAGGAGTAGAAGGTGAAGTGAGAGAGGCCGGGGGTGCAGACCAGGCCACCCTCAGGTCTGTGTCTTTACCCTTCAATATAGAAAAAGCCATCAGAGGGCTTTGAATTGAGGGGGGCTCTTATCTGACTCACATTATCAAATTATGTATGTGAAGTGCTACCTGGCTAGAAATGATTATTTTTACTCCTCTAGCCCACTTCATTTCTGATAAATTCTAGTTGAGGGGTGGGAAGGCAATGTTTTAATATTCATCATTTATGCAGCTGTTCCTGCTCTGTGTGCTGTTGAGAACTTACACTCACACTGATTGCCATCCTTCGAAGTTTACAATGACAGAAAGCTTCTCTCTCTGCACGACCCAAATGCCATTTATTCATGTCTCACACACTAGAGGATGACTTAGTTAGATGTCTCTCTTCATTTAGTTTTGATTCTGCTTTGCCTATGTATTTCTTTGGCTTGGCTGGAGAAAGATAAGCTCTCACAGAGCTAGTTAAACCAGTTCTCGAGAGGTAAACAAAAGTTTCACCAGGCAAGATAAAAGGACAGTCTTGGAAGTAGCTTCAGTTGCTGGAGATACCCAGGTTATTGGTGAGTGAGTGATAGGAACAGAAGAGCTGAAGGAAAGGAGGAGATGTCAATCTTAGGACATGAAATAGCATGGCAGTGTTAATTACAGTGGATTGGGCAGAACAATGAGTGCTGGGACATTACTTCATTCATTCTACCTGTGTTTATTGAGCATAACACCAGAGTTAAACACCAGATATTAAGAAGTTAACAAGATCTGGCCCCATCTATAAGCAATTCCCAGTGTGTGTGAACAAAAAAGAAACAACACAGAAGAAGGGGATTCATTCATTCTGCTCTGGGATTGGAGAAAACATGAGGCAGGAGGAACATGGGACCCGGAGAACATATGGTGAGGCCCAGGTATTAAGCAGCTCAGTCTGGCAGCTGACAAGAGGGCTGTCAGGAAGATGAAAGTTGAAAGTTGAAATGGGGCAGGTGACAGGTGAACAAAGCAAGACGGAGGGAATTCTAGAAGTGCTGGAAGATCTAGAAAAACGGGCAGGACATCTGGAAAGTGTTTTCACTGTAGCAGAGCCCAGACATAGTGTTGGGATTCAGGGGAAAGACTCCATTCCATGGGGATGGTAGGGGCGAGTGATAGGCAAGAACAATCAATATATATTTATGTTTATATCCCTCAGGATATACATTCCTGAGGGTGATATATATCCTGCTTGTTATCAGACAAGGATTTTGGATTTGTACACAGGGAGATAGGATGGATAGTTAGCTAAAAAAATACTTGAGCGTAAGATGGGTTCAGGGTTTGGAAACATAGCAGCTCCCCAATTATTATAATGTGGGGAAAAGGTTAGCCAAATTCAGAGTATGGGATGCTGAGGTCAAGCTCCGCACCCCCCTCACATCACCCCAAGGCTGGGGTGCGGCTGAGTTTGCCCCCAATGCCCCCCTTGGTGAGCTGTGGGGAGAGGAAGCCTATAAAGAGAACTCAAGGGGCAGTGCATCAGCACGAGCTTCCTTGCATGACCTGGGAATTACTGAAATGCAGGCTAAACCACATGATCCACAGAACGGAGAAGAGAAAACTGCGCATCTCCATGGACCAGGCCTATCACCAGGCACCCTAGCTCCTGCCACACCACAGGCCACCTACATTGGCCAAAAATTAGCTGCTTCATGCAAAACAGCTTATCTTCCTAGTGAAACAAAGGAGAGGATGAACTTATAGGGTCTGAAATGGGTGGGACGTTAGACCCCATGTATTCCTGCTTCTTCCTTTTACAGAGGAGGGATCTGAGATCCCGAGGTGTTACTTGGTTTACAAAAAAATTGAAAAAGAAAAGAAAAAAGACAGCTGCAGTTCTTTGCTGGTCTGTATCTTGATTTAGATTTTCTCTTTTTCTCAAATGGCTGGAGAGGAGAAAAAGAGCCTTTTAGACATAACCACTATAATTTAAACAACTTCTTCTTGGTTTTCTTTCTGGTATAAGGAGCAATTCTGGAAAGCAGAGTCACATGTATGCTCACTGTTAGGAATAAACATCTCAAGAGAAGGAAATAGAAATATCTTTCTCTCTTAGATGCCACTGGAAATACCTGTGTATCTGCATTTTACTTCATTTCTTCTGTGTGGGCACCGTTATCTTTATCTTAAACAGGGGCGTGGAAAAGACTTTCTCTTCCTGTCCTCTCATCCAGCATGTTTAAGAATGTTTAAGCCTGTAATGAGTGCTCTGAGGTCAGAGTAACTGTGTTGAGTCCTGGCTCTACCTCTTACTAGTCATGTAACCTTGGACAAGTGATTTTACCTTCTTATGCCTCAGTTCTCTCATCTGTGAAATGAGGTTGTTACAGTAACTATGTTATAGTGTTAGGATGAAACAAGTTAATACTTGTAAATTTCTAGCACAATGGTTGGCACATAGTCAACACACAATAATTCTTTGCTATTAATGTTAATGTTATTACGTTTATATGTGGCCTTACCTGGGTGACCTTGGGCAAGTCACCAAAGCCATCTGGGAATCATTTGTAAAAATGAATGGAGTGGGAAAACGAATCTCTAAAACCTTTCTGATGCTAAGTTTCTAAGGTTTTGTCCTACGATGTTGCCATAAAAGTAAAATCAATAGTTACATTTTCACATTGACTGCAACATTTCTGGAAAACCATGCTTTGGGGGTTTAAAGATGAATGTCACTGGTAATTGGAAAACTTTCTCATTTTCATGAATGATCTTCTCCATTTGCTCCTTATTGCTCATAAATTGAAAAAGTTGTCTTGAACTTCAGTTTTACCAAATGCGAGCATTAGTGAAGGAATGTGGATTTGAAGGATGAAGACCATTAGTGCTCCTTTGCCTTTTCTGGCTTCATTGTGTGGGTGTTTACATTCTGCTGGCAAGGAGACTCCAGCTCCCTCTGACCCTGACCTTTACATAATATTTATTGGATTAGAAAAAGAAACAATTCACAGAGTAATAAAGATTTCTGTGTGCACGTTTATTATACACAGAACTGTGCTTCATTTTGGAAAATCTGTCCCAAACCGACTCAGGCAAATCAGCCATTACAAGGTCACTGCAGACTTAGCAGAATGCCCTACAGATATCTTTTGTTTTAGCTGGGATGGCAGTGATAGGATGAAAAGAAAGAGAAGAGAGACATTTGTGTGGAGGGAGGGACCCTTCACTAACTGTGCAGATAAAATAAAAGCATCCAAGGTGATCTTGGGATGGCTGTTTGGCTATAGAGGAACCATTAGCGTTTAAGGGAGACTCACTTTCATTCCCAGGGGCTGGGATCCCTCCTCTGCCCTTCCTTCCCCTTCTCCCATCTCCACTATTGCCTTTCTTTCTCCTTCTTGAAAAATCTCACAGATTCAAACTTTCTTCTCTGTTCCCAATGACACCACCCCAGGCCAGGATCTCTGTACCTCACACCTCAATCCCTGCAACCATCTCTGAGCACGTCTTTTTGCCACTCTTTGGCTCTAACAAATCTATGCCACATGAAGCTTCCAAAAATACTTATCTTACATTCTACTTTCCTTTGGTTACTTAAATGATAAAGCTCAGAGATATGTTCTTACTTATCATTTCAAATCAACATTTCTTAGACCAACATCCTCAGCTCTCTCTCAATTAGTCTCTAAATATCTATCCAGTTTATTTCTGGGAGATCTGATATCTAGTTCCGCCCATTCAGCAAGATTCATCTTTCACCACTTAACAAATACGTGTACCCACCCCACACACCCAGCTCCATCCTCATGCACCTGTTAATTTCCTCCTCATTGAATAATAGCCCACATCCCATCTTCCATCCACAGAATTTCTTTAAGTTAAGCTAAAGAAGCATTTTCTCTGAGAATTCTATTTGCCTTAATCAATAATAATTTCTTTTTTAAACATTTGGGGGAATTCACTGGTTGAGGCAAAAGGCCTGGATATCTCTTAAATAAGAATTTTTAAATTATGGATTCAATTACTCATATAAATATAGAACTTTTCAGATTTCCTATTTCTTTTTAGGTTAATTTTGATGAGATTTTTTTCTACGATTCTATTCCGTTTTTTTCTACACATATATTTATGTTTGTAATATCATGTGTTTTTAATATTGTGTGTTGGGTTGATAGTGATATTCCCTTTTTCTTTCTTTTTATTGGTAACTTGTGTTTTAAAATTTTTAATCAGTTTTTTTTTTTTTTTTTTTTGCGGTATGCGGGCCTCTCACTGTTGTGGCCTCTCCCATTGCGGAGCACAAGCTCCGGACGTGCAGGCTCAGCGGCCATGGTTCACGGGCCCAGCCGCTCCGCGGCATATGGGATCTTCCCGGATGGACCAGGACATGAACCCGTGTCCCCTGCATTGGCAGGCAGACTCTCAACCACTGCGCCACCAGGGAAGCCCTTTAATCAGTTTTTATATACAGTTTCCAAATATTTTTTGCCTTATCAAAGAAGAAATTTTTTGCGTTGTTGATTTTCTTTATTGTACATTTGTTTTATATTTTATTAACTTCTCTTATCCTTATTATTTCTTTCTATGTTCTTTCTTTGGTGTAATTTACTATTGTTTTGTCTAACTTCCTGAGAAATTACTTAGAAATTTAATTTTTACCCTTTCCTCTTTTACTATATGCATTTAAAGCACTAATTTCCCTTTAAGATTGCCTTTGGCTGCATCTCACAAATTTTGGTATCATTTACTTTTATCATTCAGCTCAAAATTTTTCTAATCTCCATTGCAACTTCTTTTCTTCTCTTTTATCCAGAGGGTTACTTATAAGTCTATTTC
Organism: Grampus griseus; assembly: GCF_964374135.1. Taxonomy (NCBI): domain Eukaryota; kingdom Metazoa; phylum Chordata; class Mammalia; order Artiodactyla; family Delphinidae; genus Grampus; species Grampus griseus. The sequence goes on from NC_139017.1 coordinate 44,925,500, forward strand.
CTGATTACCAGAGTGGAACATAGGAAGAGGAGGATTTCAGGTATGGATTTGTTGGCTTACAAGTGTCCAAGGGAAGCAAACAGATGGAAAACGGAGTCCAGAGCCTGAGAGATAGATCTGAGCTAGAGATAAAGATCAGGGATTCCTCAGAAAAGAGATGGTCATGAAACCCTGTAAGCAGATGAATAACCCAGGAACAGTGAGTTGTATGAATAGTCAAAGGCCAAGACAAGATAACTGAGGACCATCAAAATTTAAGGAGTAGGAAAAGTAGATTAATTTTAAAACAGATTTAAAAAAAAGTGCCTAGAAAAGTGGTGTGCAACTTATCGAGGTTGAAAAGTGAGTGGGAAGAAGAAAAAATATTCATTGAACTCTATTTCTAAATTTGCCTGCAAAGGGGAAAATAAATATTATGGTGATGTCTGAAAAAGGCCATGGGACTAAAGAAACACTTTTTAAGAGATTAAAGTCTTGAGTATCTGTTAATGAAACTTGGTAAGAACCACAGAAATCTAGATATTGAATATTGATGGAAAAACATCTTTGAAGATGGCAAGCATCAAAAGGATCCCCAGTAGAGCAGGAGGTAAGAACTCTGTGTGTGAAAAGGGACACCTCATTCTCTGCAACGAACAAAGAGACAGGCAGATAGAGTGAGTGTAAACTCACATGTATAGGTTTGGGGGGCAGGAGGCTAAGGGGCTTCTCCTGGTGTTTTGTGCATTACTTCATTAATGATATGTCTTGTGAGAATTTTAAAGGTAGAAAAAAAGGATTCCACATTTAAGTCCTGGCCCACTTTTAGAAGTTAGTAATAATGATAATTGAAATCTAGAGGGTTTACAAATTTCTCCTTTTCTTTAATTATTCTTCACATCCCTCTCTGGAAATATTCCAAAGAGAGGCTGTGAAACCTGAGCAGCTGGGCTGAGGCTGCATGACATAGAGTGGTAGTTCTCAAAGTGTGGACCCTGGACCAGCAGCATCAGCATTGTCTACTGACTCATCAGAAATGCAAATCTTTAGGTCCCATACAAAAACTACTGACAGCAGACTCTGGAGATGGGGCCTTGTATTATTCTCCTAGGTTTTCTGTAACAAATTACCACAAACTTAGGAGCTTAAAACAAAAGAAATTTATTGTCTCATAATTCTGGAGGCCAGAAGTCTGAAATCACGGTGTTGGCAGGGCCATGCTGCTTCTGAAGCCTCTAGGGGAGAATCCTTGCTTGCCTCTTCCAGCTTCTGGTGGGTTCAAATGTTCTTGGCTTGCAGGGGTATAAATCCAATATCTGCTGCTATCTTCACATGGTCTTCTCCCTTGTGTCTCTTTGTCTCAAATCTTCCTCTGCCTTTTTCTTATAAAGACACCTGTCATTGGCCTAAGAGCCCACCCTAAATCCAGGATGATCTCATTGCAATATCCTTAACTTAATTATATCAGCAAAGACCTATTTTTCAAATAAGGTCACATTCATAAGTTCTAGGAAATATCATTGGACATATCATTTTAAAGGCTATGGTTTAACCCATGACAAGCATAGTAATCTGCTTTAAGATGAGAGAGTGTAGTGGGTCTCAACCCTGGCTGGACACTAAAATCACCTGTAGAGCTTATAAAATCACTGCAAATTAAATTAGAATTTTTGAGAATGGAACCCAAAGTTCACCAGATGATCACAATATCAGTCAAATTTGAAAATCCATGGTACAGAGAAAAGAATATCAACTGAGGAGTTAGACAAACCTGGGTTCCAATGTTGCCTCTTTATCTTATCAGGAAGGCTTACTCTTCTATAAATGGAGATAATCATAGCTACTTCATATTATTATATTATTATTGTGAAGCTGAAATAAAATTCTATATGTAAAGAACTTGTATTTTTAGCCATATGCTGTATATCTTTAGAGCTTCATTCATACATTAGCTTATTTTATTTATTTATTTATTTATTTTAATGAACTTTATTTATTTCTTTTGGCTGCACCACGCAACATGATGGATCTTAGTTCCCCGAACAGGGATTGAACCCACTCCCCCTGCAGTGGAAACACAGAGTCTTAACCACTGGACCACCAGGGAAGTCCCTCATTAGCTTGTTTATTGAAGCATCTGAAATGATTTTCTGTTGAGAATTTTCATGCTACCTACAGTCCTCCCTCAGCTCACCTCTAAAGGCAGGTAGAAAGATCTCCTTTGTAGCATTCTCCTTGTAGCCAGCTCAGCTTTCAGAAAGGAATGTATTCCTGCCTGCCCCACTTCAAGATCTCTTATGTCATTGGGTTTATATTTAATTGGACACACAGAATATCTGGGTTCTAGGCATTTTCCAGGAAGTACGATCTTGAGCTCATATCCGCTCACTATTTAGCAAACATTCGTTGAGCAGAATACTTTTCCAGGAAGATTGCATAAAAGACTGAAAACATGCTAAATTCCAGATATTTTATGCTTCCTTTTTTTTTTTTTTTTTTAGAAAAAAAGAAAAGGAAACTGCTATCAAGCATCTAAATGTCAAGGACCGGAGATATTGTGATGATTTTAGTCATCCTATACCTTGGAGTCTAGTCAGGAGACAAAAAACAATCAAATTATACCACAAACAAATGTAAAGTTGCAACTGTGGCAAATGCTGTGAAGGAGGCTTGTTTAGTAAGACATTGCAAACCTATAACAAGATTGAACAGAGTCAGAAAGATCAGGGAAAGCTCTCCTGAAGAGAGACCCTTAAGCTGAGATGTCAGCTATGACTAGGAATTAACCCTGTGAAGGAGGGAGGGAAAACATTCCAGACAGAAGGAATAGCAAGCAAAAAGGCTGTGAGGCAAGAGTGAATTTTCCCCTCCCCACCCTTTTCTTTGCTTCCTGTTTTTTCTTCCTCTTCTTTATCATCTCATGGTAGTAAGATGGCTACCAAAGCTCTGGACATTGAGTCCACATTGGCGTCAGAAAAAAGGAAAAGGGGGAAACACTAGCTTTGTCTGCCCCTTTCATCAGAAATTAAAGACTTTCCCAGAAGCTCCACAGCAGACTTCTCTTATATTTCATTGAGCAAATGCTCACACTTAGGTCAATCCCTGACAAAGAGGAATGGGACCAACATGACTATCTAAATCAAAAGAGCTCTTTCTTTTATTCCAAGGTCAAATATGGGTTTTCAGAGCAGATAAGAATTCTGTTTGGGTAGGCAATTAAAAGTGTCTGCCACAGAGACTGCAGCAGTAGTCCAAGCAGAAGATGGAAAATAACAGGCTTTGGGTGATATTTAGGAAGTTACAACAGCAGGGTTCATTGATTAATTTACCGGGAAGTTAAGAAAGTGGTATCTTCTTAGAGAACGAGTAGCCATATGAGCAGGGGGCTATGTAGGCAAGGAACATGGCTCTTCTGAGAGCAGAATTTCTCAGCCTAGACACTAGTGACATTTGGGGCTGGATAATTATTTTTGTGGGTGACTGTATTCAATTCCCCAGAGAAACAGAACCTATATATGAGGAATCAGCTCATGTGAAGGAGGCTGAGAAGTCCCATTGAGGCAGGAGACAGATGGGTCCCAAATTAGACATTTACAGCTAGACTCCTGTTTACGCTTTGAGACAAAGATAATAACAGGAACAGGATAAGCATCTGGGCTTTGTCTCCTGTAAACACTTCAAGATAACAGGAATGGCAGGAACAGAGAGGGACTAAGCCCTGCTTAGGTAAAAGATAAGGAGGTCGTATATTTTTCATTCTTAAGGTCAAGGAGACCCCACCCCCCCACCCCAAGCTACGTGTGCACAGAAAGAATCCTCAGGGTAGAGGGTTCTATACCATAATATGTTCTGCTAAGCTCCCAGAGACCCTCATGCTGGAATCTATCTTGGCTAAAATACGCGTGCACACAGGGGAGGGCCCTGAGCCAGACCAAATATGGATTGGGAGCCCAACGAAGCAAGACGATTGGCCAGAGGAAAACCAGAAAACTGCCCCCATATAAGTGATTTAAACCACCCTAAATGTGTGCATCACTCTCTCTCTCTCTCTCTCTCTCTCTGAGATTGTCCATGCTTTCTCTGTGTGTATCTTTTCTCCTAATAAACACTTTTCTTGTCTCATAGTACTTTTTGTCTCTTTGCTGAATTCTTTCTTCAAAACAGACAAGAGCCAGGGCTCTGCTCCTAACCACTAGTCTCTGGTGGTCTGGTGGCTAAGATTCAGCACTTTCACCGCCATGGACTGGGTTCAATTCCCGGTTGGGGAACTGAGATCCCACTTCAAGCTGCTGTACACCGGGGCCACCCCACAGTCACTCGAGATCACCATAATCTACTGTCTGCCAGCTGGAGATCCAAGAGAGCCAAAGTGTAGCTCTAGCCTGAGTCTGAAGGCCTGAGAACCAGGGGAGCAAAAGGTATAAATCCCAGTCCAAGGACAGGAGAAGGTAAGATGAGCTGTCCCAGCTCAACCAGTGAGGCAGGAGAGTAAGGGACAGATTCTTCCTTCTCCCACCTTTTGTTCTACCCAGGCCCTCAAGGGATTGGATGATGATGATGACCACACTGGAGACGGTCATCCGCTTTATTGAGTTCACCAATTCAAATGCTAGTCTCATTCAGAAACACCCTTCCAAACACACCCAGAAGGAATGGTTAATCTGGGCAGCTATGGCCAGTCAGGTTGACATAAAATTAACCATCACAGTGGCTGTCCTGTGCACTGAAGGATGTTCAACAACAACCCTGGCCTCTACCCACTAGATGCCAGTGCCACCTGCCCAGTAGTGACAATATCTCCAAACTTTGCCAAACGTCTCCTGGGAAGAAAATTCACCCTCTATTGAGAACCATTGCCCTAGAGAATTCTTTCTATTGAATATGGCTTTGAATGCTGTGATCACAGGGACAGGACTAGAGGGAGAAGGGTGGTGTCCTAGGACACAAAATTTCAGAAGACACTTGCACAATCCCGAGAGTGAGTGCCTCCTTCGATTTGTGCCCTAGGAGCCTCACACGCCTCTCCCTTGTTCTGACCATGTGTCATGTGGTATTAGCATACGTTTTAACAAGGATAAACCCAATTCTATTTATAATTGACTCTTCTTCAAGGATGTTGTTGAGGATATTGCGCTGTATCCAATGCAGAGTGGTCTATTTATGAGAAACGCCAGGAGAATTCTTGCTTATTTTTTGTCCAAAGAATAGACATGTTTTTTCCTAAGCCACTGGTTTGCTTTTACCTGATGCATATTATGAATTGTACAATCATTTGGTTCCCCTTCTGCATTGGTTGTTATTAATTTTTCCCCTTTTTTTGTATTGACTGCTATCAAACTTGGAAACCAAACTGGTAGCTTCCGTGGCAAGAATATATAATAATATTTCTAGCATTATTCCTGACTATATTTGAATTTTTTGCCTCTGCTTTTCCTCTCTGTTTTGTCTCAGTTTTGTTTTGGGTAATCATACATTTTATGTATTCTTATAAAATACCTTAAAGATGTTTGGAACTATATCATAAAGTACCCAGCACAGGCCCTGGTCCCCAGAGTCCATTTGGTACATAGCCATTTCCTTCCTTCAGTACTGAGATTGGAGAGCAAGATGCTGCCAGGGACAGACCTTTGTAAGTGGCCAAATGCTCTGGAAGGATAAGAGCAATATTTGGCGTGAGGGTGGTTTCTGAGGGCAAAGAAACAGAGGCAGCTTATGGCAAAATGTTTTAAAAATACATTTACTTCTCCAGGAAAATAAATAACTTCCAGTGGTAGACTTCTGACCTGTGTTTTTCTTGATCCAAACTCTTGCGGGTTAGAGAACTTTCATAAACCCACGCCTACATCCAGCCCTGAAAGCACTTATTAGCCTGTGTTCAAGTGTCTGAGGTGTCATCCTCCTTCACAATGGGTGCATGTTATGACTGTGAGTTGTGTTCCATTTACCAAAGACAAGATGCAAGCGGAATGACAAAGAGGGATGAGTTAAGAAGCCCTTGGAAAACTGAAAGCTGTGGTTACATTAAGTGAGAGAACAATGAGCCCTGATCAGCAAAGACAGAGCAGAAGTTGGGGGAGGGGGAGGAGGTATTCTAACTAGCCTCTGCCTCTTGCAGTGAGATTACTGCATTTTCATCATAATTATTAAATCTTGGCAAGAGGCAGCCTGTTACCCACCTCCCTGATGTCAGGCTGCTCTCCCCACCCTGCAATTTCGAAATCTGGTTGGCAATGGCACCCTGAAGAGCAGTTCTAACAAGGCTGCAGCAAACTTCCCCCCACTTGAAATCTTCAATTATAAATGTATAGACTAATGGCAATCTACACCCTACCATTTTCTCCCTCTGTCTTTTTTCTTATCGCCATATCATTAGCTTCAACAAAATTAAGTTAGGGACATTTAGTGCTCAGAGAAACCAGGGGAATAATAGCAGATGGATTAGGGGAAACGGGAAAAGGCAGAGAAAGGACAATTTGATTTCCTTTTAGAAAAGTTTGAGCCACACAAAGAGAAAGACACATATGCACAAAGATAACATTGAACTTTGCAGAGAAAATTCCAGCCCATGGTGAGTTGAGCTACTAGAAATCCCTAAGATATTAAATAATCACCAATCCTTGGGGGGAATGTGTGGGGGCAAATTGAAGAGATAACATGTTTTGTACAGTGTAAAAGCACTGGAAAACAATAGAAGAGATGTGATAAAGTTCTATTATTTTCCCCTAGCCTATTTAAATTCTCAGTTAAATGAATAACAAAGGTTCTGGAGTAAAATCAACAAATCCCTGCATGTTAGGGACACTAGGGAATGGCAGTTGAAGGGCTCTTCAGAAATATGGCATCTGAGCTTTGTTAGAACCCAATAAAAATCAGATCTCAACAGGCACCCTTCGAAGGGCTTATTTAACCTTACCCATATATTGTTAGCATTAATTAGCCTCAAAAGTCAAGTCTGGCTCTACTGCACTGGTAAAAGTGTCTTGAACATAGTAGGTATTTAATATGTGTTCACTGAATTGAATTAAGGTTAGTGTACATATGTTTCTAAAGCAAAATAGGTAAATACAGGAGAATGTCATTTGGAAACATTTCTCTAAAATAAATATATTCTAAGATTTCACAGATCTATATTCCCAATGAGGAATGAAAATCAGAGTTTTATAGGATGGATGTAGCTTTTCAGAATTTAAAAAGAAAATCTGTTTTGTTTATCTTATGTAATTTTTCACAACATTCCTATGGGAAAGGTTTTGTTATCCAAACGAGGTAGATAATACTAGTGCCCTTCTAGTCCATGAAAGAGCTCCCTGCTGTTGGGCCAGGCTAGGAAATGAGTTCTGACCTATTGGCTGCTAGAGAAAGTGACATGGATTCATTCTGGAGGAGGTGATGAGATGACCATGGGTCATTTTCTAGCCTCTTTTCCCAAATTCATTGATCAATGAGGTTACTTATTCTACATGATGAAGCTACAGGATGAATTCTTTATCAGCCTGGACTTTAAACTCATCACAGAGAGGAAAATCACCCTAAAAAGTCATCTAGACTCACATGGCTATTTTTGGGTACGAATGAACCTTTGTTGTGTTAAACTACTTAGATCTCGGCTAGTTACAGAGCATTATAAGATCTATCTTTATTAATATGCCAAGCTTTATAAATGCGAAAGCTGTAGCTCAGAGAATTATTTTAAATTGCCTCAGATCACATTGCCAGTATGGGACAAACTGGTATATGAACCCAGATCTCGCTGAAAATATACCAATACAAAGAAAAACCCAGCTCTTCTGCAGAACAGGAGGGAAAACCATATTTGCGTTTTGTTTTTGTTTTTTCTGATTATAAAGATTGGCAGCAGTATCTACTTTGGGTAGCAGGGTCAAACAAAGAACAGAAATGATGCTCCTCTTCTGAAACACAGACTAGCAGAGAAGCAGGGGAAATAGGTACTTACATGCTTTTTGCACTATCTGAAGAGCTCCTCCCACAGTGTACTATTAAATAACTTTTGTTTCTTTGAAAGAAAGGCCCACATCTCAGTGGGCTGACACACAAAAATGTTTATTTCTAACTTATATAAAGTCTAATCAGTGGAGCTTGGGAGCTTAGCTTCACACAGTTATTCAGGAACTCAGGTTGATGGATTCTACCATATGCAACACATGGTTTCCAAGGTTGCCCTGGGCATTGGCACAAAGCCAGCAGATGGAGGAAAATCAAGTGTAGGGAATTGAGCTGGTCTTTATGGGCCAAGCTTGGCAGTGGCTTATATCACTTTGCTCTTATTCCACTGGCTAGGAGGTAGTCATGTGGTTCTACTTGCCATTAAGGGAGCCTGGGAAATAATCTAGCTGGGGGCCTAGGAAGAAAAAGAAACATTTTGTAAACATAGAGCAGACTATCCTTCCAGTCACCAAATAACCATTCCACTCTTTATCCCCAAAATAAAACACATTCACTCACCCCAACTCCACCATCCATCCGTCCAAGGGAGGCAACCCAAAGCTCTGTACGATCCCTCATCCAACTCAAAGTCCAAGATCTTCAGGTGATATTCAGTCCCCTCCATCAGGTGCCACTTTATTTCCAGAAATTTGAACTAAGAAGATAAGTAAATTGCCTTCACAAATAATGGTGACGTAAGGACAGAAAACTGCAAAAGTTCTCCCATTTGGGAAAGAAAAGAACAGAAAACATATAGCAATCACTGGTTCCCTGCAGTTATGGACTCCTGAGGGACAGGTCTTGTGGAGGCTCCTAGCCTGAAGTTGTGCAAATTTCCTTGATTAGTTTCTAACTGTTCTCTTTCTGAGGAGTTACCTTGCCCATAGTCTCTGCGGCACCTGGTGATACCCTCTGAGTGGCCCTTCTTTGCCTATTGTTCTCTAAATCCAAAGGTTCTTGAGGGATGCCTAGATTGTACAGCCTGCTTTTTTTTTTTTTTTTTTTGCTAGTGATGTTTAGGGGCTTAATCGTTGTTTTTAGTTTCACACACTTGAAAAATTTTTAGTCTGGACTCATGGTACCTTCGGTCCAATACAATTACCCCCAAATCTTAGGAGGCTTCTGATCCTTTTTGCTTCCCATCAGCTCCTTGTGCCAGAAACCCAACCCAAATTTATTTTCTAGACAAAGTTCTCAATCGGTTTTATTTCTTTACCTTCTTACCTTATGTCTCTCTTTCAACTTAATATTGGTTTACCTTTAGACGTCTGGAAAAATACGTGGAAAGGTGACATCCTTAATCTCATCTTTGCCACAGGGAAGAGTCATTTTGTTCAACTGATGTTTTATAAAGCCTTTGCTACTAAGCGTATTTTTCAGATTACATCTTCTTAAGGTCTGAGTTTACACGCACAGGACTTTTCCAACCTTTTGAAGTTCCCGAATATTTGGTCGCCTTTATTTCTTTTCATTCTAATTGAAAATCAGCCAATTGTGTCCTGAGATGATCTCTTTCTTACAATAGCTTTTCAATGATGGACAATCATTACTATTTCTTTCTGATTCTTTCAACCATTTTTTCTTAGAATCACTGGCTCAGCAGGCATGTAATCTTATTTCCATGTTTTATCAAATATTTTGATAAAAATTTTGCTTCTAAACAGCAGGTTCACTTGTGCAGCCTCCCATATCAGTTTCTTGGTTCCATCTCCCCGACTGCCAAGTCAGTACCACATAGTTTAGGTTTTTCATCCAATCATACCCCAATTCTGGTAATAATTTTTCTATTTGTTAAGTAACTCTAGCTTCTATAACAGGCAAACCTGAAATCTCAATGACCTAGTGGATGTTTATTTTCTTTTGTCATAAATTCCAAGTGGTGGTACATGGGGGTACACCCATGTACTGGGCGGTACAGTCCACAGTCATTGAGGATCTCTACCATCTTGCTTCCAACAGTGCCACGGTCATTGACATCCAGCTTGCAAATATAGGGGGTGTGAATAAAAAGGGTTTTACTAGATATTTTTAAGTGCCAGGCTTAAAAGTGGCATATCTCATTTCTGACCACATTTCATCTGAGGCTAGGATTTTACAGAGTGTGTGAGGCAGAAGAACAGGAACCTCTGAGAGCAAAGGTTAGAGTGAGGAAATGGTTAGGGTGATGGAGCTTATTCAGGCAGTAAAAGGATTAAAGTCAGGAAGGGCAGACTTTCTTATGAGTGGGCAGAAATGTGGATTTGAAGAACTGGTAGTCTTGGTGAGGTCTAATAGCACAAATATAAATAAGAAAATGAGAAAAATGGAAATACAGGAATGATGATCAGAGAGGAAGATGTTGGAACTGATGTTTTCACAGGTGGAATAGGTCCATATGTTAGGAAGATTCCTGGTTAGAGAGGCAGGTTGCTGAAGCCTGGCTAAGGTGTCTTTGTTCTAATGTTTCAGTCCTTTGTGAGTCCAGCTCAGAGGCAGTGCCATGGTGCAGAGGTTAAGCTAGCAAATTCTAGAATCAGAATGCCTTGGTTTGAACCTTGGCTCCATCACTTGTACACCTATGTCTATTCCTTGCTATGTTAACCTCTCTCAACTACTCATCTGTAACAGGACAGTAAGAATCACTTCTCCTTCATAATCAGGAAGTTTATACGTATAAAGTGTTCCATATACTCAAGCCCATTGTAAACAGTCATTTATAATCTACATTCTGTCTATGTCATTCTTGACTAGTTCTTTTGTTCTCAACATTCCCCATCTCTACCTCTACCCTCGTTCCTACTCTAATTCAATGGAACTATACAGTATCCAAAATACACTGAATGATGTGCTATAACTTCAACCTTCTCTCCAAATTTATCACACAACTTATAAATGGGAATTTTTCTTATATCACATTAAATATCCAATTTCAGAGGTAGTGGCTTAGTCTAAAGTGGTTCCATTTCACTAAATTTCTCTTGAGAAAAGGAAACAGAGGAGTTGCTTTTGTTTTGTTTTTGCTTTTTGTAATAGAAAGTTTTGCCCAAAGGTGTGGCAGATGATGCAATATTACATTCCCATCATAACCATTACCATCACAGCCAGGAAGGTATCATTTCTTACGGCAGTCCTCATGCCTCTCCCCTTGCCTGGCCAGAAATCTCCCATAGCCTCCAAAGCCTTATTACTCAAAATGTGGTACACAGACCTGCAGCATCAGCGTCACCTGGGTTGTCAAAAATACAGAATTGCAAGCCCCATCCAGACCTACTGAATCCAATTCTGCATTTTAACAAGATACCAAGAGATTCTAATACATTATAGAGTTTGCAAAGCACTGGTTTACAGCAAAGAGATGACTTTCCATTCCTTTGTCTGAAGGAAGGGCTGCATCTTAAAATAATGTATTCTGTCAGACATTAGGCAGAGCCCACTTGGGATTCATCCTTCCTATCTAGAGATATGAAACTTAGGTTCTATTGTTGTCTAATGCTCTTAACTTGAGATTCAGAAATGAGGGAGGGAATGATAAGTGGTAGCTGGTTTCTCAAAGGAATTTCTGGCTCTGAACAACAAGATTTGGGGAGTGGCTTTAAAATCTTTCTTTTAGGTTGCTTGAGGAAATTTGCCAGTTTCCCAGATATAATCTTCCCCCTACTTCAGAAGGGGAAAAACAAACAAAAAAGACTGAAAGAAAATGCAGTAGAAGTTGTGTGTGTGTGTGTGTGTGTGTGTGTGTGTGTGTAAAATCCTCAAGAGTCTGTTCCATCTGCAGAGAAGTCTAGTAATAGAAATCAGTTTGACTGGGGAAGTGGTAGTCTCTTGTATGTAGATATAGCAAGGGGCTAAGAGCCATCTGCTTAGAGAGAAGTGGGCAGTTACCCCAAGGAATGTGTCTTGAAGCTGTGTTAGTATAGCAAGCACACCACTTTTAATCAGACTACATGCTTATTTGGAGGGAGATGGTAGTCATTGATAGAGATTATGGTGGAAGCTAAAGCCCACCCAAAAATTACCAGCTTGGAAGATAAGTTGTCTATCTGAGTGGAGTCCTATCATTCAATAGCTATTATTCTACAGAGATTAAATGTGATGATTTCAGGGTGGAAGGTTTCATCTCAATAAACAAACACAAAAAGCATAGTTTAGTGGAAATTTCCCTTATTATCTCTATAGATAGTCTGGAACATTAGACCAAAAGCAGAGACTATCAATAGTTTACAAGGTTCCCTAACCTTTCTAACTGCTCCAAGTTTGTCTGAATTGCTCCCCAGCTATGTATTCTGGTGATTAGGAAAAGAAAATTACAATTTAAGTCCATGGTAAACACCACTTTAACCAAGTGATCTGGGTTAACATCACCATCAGTCAGCCATATCAGCATCACCCACCCTCTGATACGATGCACTGAGAAACACACAATGTCACTTCTGCGGTGTTCTGGCCCAAAATGTATAACTTCATTCTATTGGAGCTTTTCATGAGAAAACGTCAAACAAACTTCAACTGAGGGACATTCTACAAAATACTTATACTCTTCAAAAATATCAAGGTTACATACAACAAGGAAAGCCTGAGTGACTGTCTCAGATTGAAAGAGACAACTCAAAGCAATGTGGGACAATAGATTGGATCCAGTAAGAGAAAAGGGGCATTAGTGAAGAAAATAGCAAAATTTTACAATCTGTAGTTTAGTTACTATTGTATCCATGCTAATTTCCTGGTTTTAATTCCTGTACTATGGTTATGTAAGATGTTAACATTAGGGAAAGATGAGCGAAGGATATAGGGTCACTTTTTTTTTTTTTTAACATCTTTATTGGAGTATAATTGCTTTACAATGGTATGTTAGTTTCTGCTTTATAACAAAGTGAATCAGTTATACATATACATATGTTCCCATATCTCTTCCCTCTTGCGTCTCCCTTCCTCCCACCCTCCCTATCCCACCCCTCTAGATGGTCACAAACCACTGAGCTGATCTCCCTGTAAGGTCACTTTTTATACTATTTTTGCAACTTTTGTGTAAGCCTAAAATTGTTATTTCAAAATTAAAAAAAAAATAAACAGGAACTTAAAGCTCTTTTGTGTTTGTTTTTTGAGAGAGCTACAAAAAATGAGTCCCAATCTTCTCTATCAGTCTTAGGAAGAAAGCCTTAAAGGGAATGGGAAAACAGATCAAGATCCTGGGGACATAAGAAGAATAATGACAGCCCCAAGCATTGTTCTGTGTCTGGGAAATGGTCCTGAACTTTACTCAACTATAGCTCATGAAAATCTAAAACAATAACACACATTAAATATATATGTGTATATATATATATACATATAATATATATCTATATTATACTATATTAGATCTATATTGTACTATACTATTATATTAATATAATATATATTTTAATATAATAGTATAATATAGATATAAATTATGACCTAAAACAATAACATCTGAGATATATATATAAAATGTGTACCAATAGTCATTGCTAAGGGTTGAACTGTGTACCTCCAAATTCATATGTTCAAGCTCTAGCCCCCAGTACCTCAGAATGTGATTATATTTGGGGTTAGAGCCTTTAAGCAGGTGATTAAGTTAGAATGAGGCTGTTAAGGTGGGCCCTAATCCAATCTGACTGGTGTCCTTATAAGAGGAAATTTGGACAGGTGCACAGAAAAAAGACCATGTGAGGACACAGCCAGAAGGAGGCGGCCTGCAAGCCAAGGACAGAGGCCTCAGGAGAAACCAAACCAGCCAATACCTTGATCTTGGATTTACAGCATCCAGAACTGTGAGATCTGGGCTGTGAGCCACACAGCCTGTGATATTTTGTTATGGCAGCCCAGGCAAGTTAAAATAATCATGTATATTTTAAATAAATCTATATTTAAATTGGTCCCTTCTGACTTCTCTAAACAATTCATATTTTTTTCCTGCCTTCATGGATGAACATACTGTTTTCCCAGATGTAAGACTTTCGACATATGCCTTGGTTAGTCTTTAAGACTTTAAGTCTTTAAGACTTATCTTGAGACTTTCATCTAGAGGATGCTCCCTTAAGTTTGTGGTGAATATTAGATAGATATGATGTTTCTCAGATAACGCTTACAATGATTTCTTCAATTTATGGTATTGCATTTAAAGACTTTGGCCAACTACAGTATGTTCAAAGGAAGTTAACCTGGATTAGGAAAGGTCTATAAACTGTGTCATTCTAGGAGCAGTGGTAGAATCTGGATTTACCAAGTGCAAAGAACCGAGTAAGGAAGGACATGATAGATTCCTTTAAGTGTTTATAGAGCTGCCAGTGGAATAGATTAGGTTTATTTCATTAATTTTTAGAGGGCAATCTAGGACCAGCTGGATGTTAGTCCCAGGGAACATATTTTGTACCAACATAAGAAAATACATTTGAACAATTGGTACCATCCATAATAGAATAGTCTAGCTTGAGAGGTAGTGAGTTCTCCATCACCCAAGACATTCAACCATCTACTTGTGTCCAGCTGCCAAGGATTATGTAGATTAGGTTCTTCCATTGGGTAGAGGGTGAGAAATGTTGAACTTTTAGAGTTTTCTAACACTAAGAGTCTAAGAGAATTCTCAGGGTAAGATGGGAGAGTGAAAGGATTCAGGATTTGGGGGGAAATACCCTGAAAAGTACTATCAAAGATATTAGCAAGGCCATGTCCCATGGAGTAAAAGATTATTCAAAAGTGATGCATCTACCTTGCCCCACAGGAAGTTGGCTTAATTGGTCTGGGTTAGGCCCAGACATGGGTATTTAAAAAAATCTCCTCAGGTAATCCTAGCTTGCAGCCAGGGTTGAGATCTTTGATCTAGCTAAAGTATTTAACAACATCCTGCATGATTATCTCCCAACTCCTTAGAATTTCCAGCAATTCTCAAAATCCTGAGATTTACATCAGACTCCCTGACAAAGATGATGACATAAATTCTTCTGAGGAATGCTAATACCAAGCCACCAAAGAGTTATGGACCCATCACAGACTTTTTCACTGTCTACACTTGTCTGACAGCAATCATCACACCCCAACTTAATGCAAAATATGTGTATCAGAACCTGGCACTTAGTATAAAAGTTTTTCCCAACTCCCCCATTGCATGATAAATTGGGAGAAGTTGAGTAACTATTCTAGATGCTGTCCAATACTTAGCACACATCTATCATCCTGCACAGGCAGCTGGTGCCTAAAACAGTTAGTCACCTTTGTTTGGAAAGAGTATGGAAAGATACCATAGGAGTTAATGAGACATGAAAAAAATAATATTGAGATTCATCAGCTACTGAAATGCAGGAAAAGTTTCCCTTCTTTAGGAGTTAGAATAATTATGAAAATGAAATAACAGCTAACATTTCTTGAGGAAATATTCTATGCCTGATGGTATTCTAAGTAAGCACGTTGCATCCATTGCTCCATTTAATCATCACAACAATCCTTTGAAGTAGGTGTTATTTCACCTTCCTATCCAGTTATGTAGATTTGGAAACTGAGGCACAGAGAGGCTAAGTGAATTTCACCAGGTCTTAAAACTAATATGTGACAATGCTGAGGTTAAAATAAGAACATCACAGTTTAGAACCCATGCTCTTACTACACCCCTATGCATACAACTAGTATGGTATCATCAAAAGATAGTGAAACCAATTTGATGTCATCTAGTCCAACTCTTCATATTGTAGATACCTACAAGGGTACATGACTGACAAATTTGTCAAACAGATTGTTATAAAGGCCTGGCCACATGCAACTCAGCAGATAAGCAGATCAAGGAACCCATAACATGTTCCTTTAGTCAGGGACTAGATTATATATCATCTATGTCACTGCTTTCACTTCAACCAATTAGCTCATTTCTCATATATAAAGGGAATTAAGTTTAATTAAAATTTAAAAAAATCATACAGTTGGGACAGACTATTCAGGTGCCTCTGTGATTTGATTTTTGTCTTATGCTGTAAGGCCTCCTTCCTAATTTATCACTATTCTGGTTCTACATTGCTTCAAATGTAACTTTTGCTAGCTGAGAATCCCTACCTACTAGCTTCCTTTTATGCTTGCTGACATTATCTTTAAAAATAAAGGAAAGAAACTAGCCCTGGGAATGTTATTTTGTTATTAACACATTTGTTTGAATTAATATATCAGATCATCTAATAGTAGTTAAACATTTTTTAGCTGAGAGCTAGTCCATGTTTCTGTATAGAAAAATCCAATACAGTCAATCCTTCTCAAATTAACTTACGAAATGAATACAATTCCAATCAAACTTGTACTTTTGACTAGATAAAATGATCCTAACATTTTTCAAGAAGAGCCAACAGAATTGCAGCTAAAATAGTTTTTGAAGAAGAATAAGGTAGGTTTATGCTAGCTGATATCTAAACATATCACAAAATTTAATAAGTAAACAGTACAAAAGAATGGCATGAGAAGAGAAAGAACAATGGAAGATTACATTATTTCTGACTTTAGATTTTAACATTTTTGGATTTTCATCTGCAAGGGGATTTAACTCCTTAGAAATTTGAAAGTAGGAGAAGGTTTACAATCAAATTTGGGCCATCTAAATGCTGTTGGTATTTTATTATCAGAGGCTTTTATTTGTAAAATCCTTTTATTTGTGTCTTTATGTTGTATTTAGTCTCCTGGCAGAATCTCTGATAATGGACATGGGACAATGTAGCTAGATATAATTTAGGATGGGAAATAAAATAGGGAGTTTTCAACTTGGTGGGTGGTGACGGTGGCTTGAAATTGTTGATTCATTTGTTGTTTTGATCCCTTTCAGAGCTTTCTGGAAACGAAATCTAAACTATCTTCAGAAAAGTTACTCAAAAAAAAAAATAGTGATCAGTGTTGGAGATAATAGCCTAAAGAAGGTAGACACAAGAGTTCTCCTGCTATATCTCCTCCCTGGGGAGGTAGCCACACCCATTACTCTTTATTGTGAAACCCAATGGATTTAGAGCAATGTGAGAGAGGAATGTCTTTTTTCCACTCCCAGGATCCCTTGTGAAGGGATTTCCTCTAGCATCTCACTCATTACACCAAGGGAAAAGGGAGTAACTTACTTAATTAGTAGAATTTGAAAGGATGAAACAAGCTTGCTAGACTCAGCACTGTCCATTTTTTCTCTTGTATACTGGCTACAGCCTCCAGTCTGTAAGTCTTAGCCGGGTAGGCAGCCCTTGGAGAGAGGAATTGCCTATGACTAAGCAACTAACCTTGAATTTTGGGGTTCGGTTAGCAGGGCCCATTTGGCTCTGCCAACAGAGAGCTACATCCTCTAACACACCTATTGCCAATAATAAAGGTAATATGTTGGCCCCCATCTGCCCTACTGATCCTTATTCTCAATTTATTGAGACCCCAAGGGTACTACGTACATGCTGGGCCTCTTCAAACGCTCCAAGCATTTGATAAAGGTGGCTTCTTGACCTTCCAAGTTATATACTCACCATGTGTTCTATGGAGTATTAGTTTCTTTGATGCTAACAGGTGGTGTTTGTACAAGGATTACATGGCTAAATGCATAATTCTAGGTAAGGCAAGATAAAATAGGTTTTTTTTTTTTCCTGCAGGACTTTTTGAAGCCTTTAAATGGAAACATGCTATGTGAATCTTAATGAAGAACTGGATTATTCAGCATGTCTCAAATGTACACATATCTGAAAGAAATTTTTTTTCTGTTTCAAAATCATGAAGTAGGGCTTCCCTGGTGGCGCAGTGGTTGAGAGTCCACCTGTCGATGCAGGGGATGCGGGTTCGTGCCCCAGTCCGGGAAGATCCCACATGCCATGGAGCGGCTGAGCCCGTGAGCCATGGCCCCTGAGCCTGTGTGTCCGGAGCCTGTGCTCCGCAACGGGAGAGGCCACAACAGTGAGAGGCCCGCGTACCGCAAAAAATAAATAAATAAATAAATAAATCATGAAGTATTAGTGTTCCCTGGAACATATTTGGGGAAATCCTGAATAGTTTCATAAATTGTGTTGGGCCAATTGGCAGTTTGCAAAGAAAAAACAAAATAGAAAAAAATTACTACCCGTACAGCATACAAAACTAAATCACAGATGCATTTTTAAAAGTAAAAATGAAAATATAAACTATTAGTGATTATAAAATCTCAGAACATGAGACATTTTCCAAATACTAGAGCAAGGAAAGATCCATCACAGAATAATAAATTTAACTTAGACAACATTAAAAGTTTATGTAAATAACACAATATCATAAGTAGAGGGGGAAAAGCAAGTAACAAGCTGGGAAAAAGATACTGTTAAGGATATGTGGAAATGGTTCAATATGTAATAACTCTTACAAGTGAACTTTCAAAACATCAGTATCCCAGGAGTAAACTGAGAGAAAGTTATGATTTAACAGTTCACAAAAAGAAATCCATTCAATAACTATAGGAAAAAATATCTGATCTCACTGGTAGTAAGAATTACAAGTTAAAATAATGGTGAGATATGATTTTTTTGTACTTTATTTGTTAAAAACTTTACTTATCTTTCCCGTATTGTTGGTTCTGGGTATGTAAATTATTGGTTCTGGGAATCTTTTCTGAGGAACAACTTGACAATATGTTCCAAAGTCTTTAAAATGTACATAATTTTTGACTCAGCAAATCCACCTCTAGAAATTTATTCAAAAGAGATGATCATGGCTGCTTGAAAAGATTTACATTCAAGCACAGCCATTTTATCATTGCTTATAATAATGAAAATGGAAATATCCATAAAGTCCGATTGTAAATACAATAAATTCATGAGCTGGAATACTATGCAGTCATTAAAAATCATATTGTACAAGAATATTTAATGATGTGGGAAGATGATGATATAGTAAGTGAAAAAGCATGTTTTAAAGACATAAGTGCAACATAATCCCATTCTATTAGAAAATATGTAGAGTAAAAAGGTTATACACTAAAATGTAAATAGCATGTATATCTGGGTAGGTGGGGTTATGTGACTTTTTATTTTGTGTTTTACTGTATTTTCCAATTTTTCTGCAATTAAAATATATTGCTTTTTGAAACCAGAAAAAAATAAATTTCAAAAAGATTATACTAGCAAAGATTGCATTTTAGAAAGAAGGGATCTGTATGTATACTTTATTAAAATATCATAATTAGTGAAGCATTAGTCTACTACATTTTTAAATGATAGGATCATGACTTCACTGCATTGTGTAGAGCGAAAACCAAGACAGACACTTAAATCAATGTCATGTATAGTACAAATGTATAGTACACTTAAATCAATGTCATGTATAGTACAAATTCTTTCAACAACACCCATGGATTGCATGGTCTTTTGAGTTATATATGGACCATGACAGTTACCCATCTTCAGGTTACAGGCGTGCAAAACCATAAGTAAAACTATTTTCCGATGTAAACAGGCTCTGCAAATTCAGTCTTCCCAAGTAATCCATGAAGTCCAAATTTTACACTCAGTTCAACTAGAACAGCTATCAGCTCCCCCAAGCTGTATCTAAACCACCCACATTCTCTGAACATCTCCACAACCATCAGATCTGTTTACTCACAACCTAGGGATAAAGAGTTAGTGGAAAGGAAAAGAAAATTGTCCCACTCAGATATCTCATATAACATAACAGAGAGGGCAAGACCCTTCATCCTTCAGAGAGCTAGAAAAACATTGTCTCGGATTCAAAATGGAAACACTTACTCTGTTTATCTGGTATTCTCCTATTATGTTCAGTGAGGCCATGCCATTTAAGACTGTTTCTTTCTACCTCTGTCTCTTTTCAAGCACATCTGCAGAATTAAATTCTATGCACTGACAGGGATGCTTTCAAAAGCTAAGAATCGATTCTTCAATCATTCCACTTTCTTAGCTGTGATTAAAAACATGTGTCCCCTGATTAAGCTAATGAGAAATTGTTAATTGGCACAAAGCCCCCTTCTGTGCGCACTTGTTAATGTCACCATCACTTTGACAGGAGAAAAGATCAGAATCAAGGGCAGAGAGTTCTTAAGTGACTTCTACATTGGACTTAAGTACAGGAGCTCTATTTGGGAAGTGAGGGCTGCCTGTTCTAGGACTTACATGGAAGAATAGAAATGCCATTTTTCTGCTGGTTTTTTTAGGGAAGCAGAAGGCAGAAATGCAATTGTACAATTGATCTGTTGATTTCTTTTTTCCTCTTCATAGAAACGATGCTATTCATTCTCTCATCTGCTTTCCAGGTAACATTGACTCTATGTGGATAAGCCACAGCTGAGCAGGAATACATCTTTCTGAAGGACTGTTATTGAGGTTATTGCACCAGAATCATACCCCTGCCTCTCCCTCAAATAGAAACCAATTACTCTTATCCAAGTTTCGGGAGGAAGCTGCAGAGAGAAAAAAAAAAAAAAAACAAGGACTGGTTAGAATCAACTAGGCCCAAGATGGTAGAAGGTTTGACTTTCAGTAGACCTTGAGTCTCATTATATGCTCATTGTGATACATTAGCATGCTAAATGATACACACACCAGAGCCATGATAGTTGAAAATTGCCATGACAACAACCAGAAAAGCCCTTACAAAGACTGAAAAGGAGAATTTCATCAGTTCCGGATCTAAACCACAGCCCTGTTCTGGGATAACTCATGAGTATTCCTCCTACTCTTTCCAATTCCCTCCCTTTTACCTCGACCCTACTATATATTTGGTGTCTTCACCTAAATTGGGTTGAGAAGTTGATTTGCACACTAGGTTTCCACTTCTCCATTCTTTGGCCATTGAATACAGCTTGTGCTGTTCTAGTCTCAGAATCAGTTTTGTTATTGGCTGAGGGAATTTGATCAGAAAAAGAACCTCCCTGGCTGAGACAGGGGAGTCTCAGCCCGGACTAGGACCCCAGCACAGGTCTGGTGGTCCAACTTCGTAACAGGACCATGAAGAAGGCGTCTTCCTTAGTCATTCACCTCACTGTTGGCCCATTTATTTCCTCTTGGCCTCAAATGAACAATATCATTATTGCAAATTATCCCACACCCAAGGCACCTTGTGGATGAGAGGACTGTGCTATGGCAGAGGAAGCATGTGCTTTGGTGACAGTTTTCTACAATTTCCATTTGGGGAATATCAGAACTTTTTACTTGCCTAATGTGTCCCAGTTTTTCCTGTGTTCCTTTGCACACCAAAAGTGATTAATTCTCAAAGTCTTGGAAACTTCTGAAGATGAAATGGGCCAGGACTTATGTAGGGTTCTCAAGAGAGCCTTAAGCAAGACAGGAGGCCATACACAAGGAGAACTGAAAATACATAAGTTTATCTTTTTGTTCAGAGTAGCAACTTCCAGGAGATGGAACTTGCTACTTCAAGCAAGCCCAAACTCAGACCCTGGATTGATCCTTTCAGAAAGGGACAAGCCTAGAGACAAGGGTGGTTAGGTTACTGACAAAACTCCGAGGATGCCTAAGAAAAGCAATGGATATTTCGGAGGGCTGGTGCCTACATCTGAAAGTCCACTGACTTATGAATCATTGGTGGGGGTTAGAGGTGAGGAGGTTCTGCTGACTTAGGGTACCGTTTATCCATCACCTGCCTGAAGCCAGGTCCTCAGTATTCTTGTAGATCATATCGGGGTAGGGGATGGGAGTGGGAAGGATGAACGCTTTGCTGTTTGAAGATGTGTGAGTCACTGCTAGAAGCCTGAGATGGTGGGGCAGCCAACTGGTTCCCTGGCTGGGTATATAGGGTTGGTTAATCCTCAGACAGCAGTTCCAGTGAGTGATTTGATAAGAAGAAGGGGAGGCCTGTGTAGGAAAGGAAAATAATTTTCCCTCCTTCCTTCTAGGTCCTTGTCTGAGAACTCCCTGTAATAAAAGATAAACAGAAAAACACACAGAAGTTAAAGGACATGTATACCTCCTGTATACATGGGAGATCCCCAGGAAAACTGAGTAACTCCCCGAAATGGCCCATGTCAGCACCTTAAATAACATTGCCAGCTAAAGACCCCAAAGAGATGTTGCGGGGAGTGGTATTTAGTTTATGAGAGGCTACCAGGAAAAGCACAGTGAACGGGGTAAGGTTGTCATTCAGATTTTAGTCATTGCCTTCTCCCTGGATGAGTTTCTAGAGGGTTAGAGTCATTCTCCTCTTCTGGTACAGAGAGGGAGACACCCTTACAGATGGCAATTTTCTTTATAAATATAAATGTCTTACAAAAGAGTAATTTCTACCCAGTTTTCAGAGCTTTTCCTGTGTCTGTAGTTTTTGAAAACAATCAGCTCAAGATAATTCTTATACCAAAGGGACATATTTTGGGGTGGCAAATTCTGCTCCCCTTTACTTGCTAAGGAGAAAGCTGTTTCCAGGGTCAGACATGAGGGACATGGGCAATGTGGTAGTGATAGCTGGTGTCTTCCTTCCACCCAATGCCTTGGGCTGTGTTTGAGTTCAGAGAGACTATTTGATATGGGCTCTGATTCTCAGAGAAGAAGGATAAGAAGCACCCTCACGTCCCCAGCTGAGAAAGGATGACAGTCAATGGAGGAAACAGGCATTGTCCTGACTCCTGCAGAGCTCAGCCTTGTTTGAGGAAGCAGCCTCTGGCATAGATGCTGGCATTCCACGGTGGGCGTCTACATCTGAAATAGCAGTGAAGCAGCCTGCAAAGCTGAGGACCTTGACAAGGGGCACTGTGTGAGCAAGAGAGGAAGAGCCCTGAGACCACTGTGTGGTGGTTGCAGCGATCAGGAAGCCTGCTCTTGCCGGACAAACATGGAGGGCATTGCAGGAAAGCAGATGCCCTGTGTGTGTCTACAAGGCTGGGAGGCCCGTGGAGATTTGAGTCACACCCTCCTGTGGGTTACAATGGTGAGTGGGGAGAGTTTCAGGAAGTCTTGGTGTGGGGTGAGAATGGGAGGAGGAGTGCAGGAAGTACATGTACCATCACGTGACTGTAGACAAAGAGCCTGAAAGGTCTCTAAGATCCTGTCAAATCACGGCACATGCACCTGAGACTGTATCGTTTCAACCTACTCATGTTTTCCTTCCTTATAATCTCACCCGGGGAACCATATGCACAAAATTCAATCAGGGGAGCCTCCATTAGCTTCTATCTGGTGCATGAAGAGGAAAGATAAGAACATACTGGGATGTGCTCCCTGAGTATCAGCTGGGAGTTCACAGGGAGGGGAGGAAAAGGCAGAGATTGAGTTGCTGTGATGAACAGGATGTCCTTGTCACACTCTTCAACCCCCTGCCCCCAGGAATTTGCTGTTTAACAGAAGAGTTCTATCCTAAGGCAGAAGTTATGGATGAGTATTTTGCAAATCAGTGAATCTGTTTATTTGCACTAAAAATGTTTAGGTCAATCCATAAACAGATGGAATGGGGACCAGTAGGTAATGTTTTGGGATTCATCTGAAATAATTCCTTTCTTTTACCCCATTGCTTACCAGAGGGACAGGGACAAGATGAGATGATGTACATGAAAGTGTTTTATAAACACTAAAGCACTCAGAACACTAGGTGAAATCTGCTGAGAGTAGCAGAATAGTTAAAGTACGGTTGGTAAGTCATGATTTGGTAGTTCTAAAATTCTGTTAGCTCAAGTCACCAAATGTATTAATTCCAACTCTTGTCCACCACATGACTGCTAGCCATGACTTTTGTGTCCATGAATGTGTCTGTCCTGGCAGAGAGGCAGAGCAGACCAAGAACAAGAAACAAGTTCGTTATGCTCCAAGCATACAACACATTTGTCTATTTACCTTTAGAAAAATGAAAAGAGAGTGTTTTGAGATAAGTTCTGGGTGAATTATTTTATAGACACTTACTTTAGCCTATTCTTAAAGTAATGAAGACCCTATATCTCTCATTGAATTTGTTTCAAACTTAGTAAGTGTTGCCTATTCCTGTCTGAATATTCTTAGTTCCTTTAACAGGCCCCTCACCTTCTAAGAGAAAGGATGTAGGAGTTCCAGGCTCTAGCTTTCTGTTTTCTTTACTCACCCTTCAAGACATACTTGCTTTTTATTGCTGTTTTCTTTTACTCAGTTGTCACCTCTAGACCATTTACATTTGGACCTTCTCCTTGGTTACCATACCTACCCACAGATGCTGTCTGTTGGGGTAGCTCTTAGTTTTAATCACTTCCCTTAAAGGTCAGTACCATGTCACTCCTGTGTCCGCTGTAGCCTTCTGGAACTCCAGGCAGAATCAGTGAGATCTTGTATTGGCATGGAAAGAGAGTTTGGACAATTCCACTCTTTAACTCCAATTTTTAAGAGTAGAACGTGGAGAAGCTCCAATGTATACCCTGAGTCAAGGGCAGGTCTAGGGTCTAGATTTTGTTTGAGCTGTGGTGCTCATCACTGGGTCCAGAAGACAGAATATAGAGGTGAGACATTTTATCCAGGCCATGTGAGGAATAAGGAAAACAGCCAAGACATGATAGTAAATAGTCTTTGACTCCTGAGCCTTCCCACTAAAACCATGGGAATCCAAGCTATAAAATCTCCTTCTGAACAGCTTCACATATATCCTTTATCATCTGATTCTGCCCTCATTGCTCTCTGCAAGGCCACCTTGAGGACCCCGGGGGTGACAAGAACACAGTGGTAAAGATGAGCATGGAGAAGCCAGAGTGGTGATGCTCAGTTTCTTGATGGTGGGCTGCTTTTTGATCCAGAATGGTACCACAGAGTTAAGGGTAGGTTTCTCCCCAACTATTGAGAGGTGCCCTCTCATTAAGCATGAATGATTGGACTTCAGTGGGCACAATTCTTTTTTATGTTCTTCTTTCAAACTTGGAAACCAGCTTCCCAAGCTGTGGGTCAGAGGTTGACCTGTACTCCTGAGAGGTCTGAAAAGCTCTCTGACTCTATCACCACATACCCATGTTCCAGGGAGAGTCAGGTCCTGGGGCCCACTGGAAATCTGCACCCCCACCCCCAACCAATGCATGCTGAAGTAAACTTCAAATTTTTTAGAATTTTGACCGAAGAATGGACATGATATTCATTCTTCCCCAAAATACATATTGATCACATAGTATGTGCTAGGCACTCTTCTAGACATTGAGGATACAGCAATGAACAAAACAGATAAAAAATCCTGCCTTCATGCAATGTACAGGTCAGGGAATGGGTTAAATACATAGTATGTTAGACCGTGATAAATGCTACAGAGAAAATAAAGTAGGTAAGAATGCTGGCATGGCCTTTGCAAATTGTTTTGTTTTGTTTTGTTTTGTTTTGCGGTACGTGGGCCTCTCCCATTGTGGAGCACAGGCTCCGGACACGCAGGCCCAGCGGCCATGGCTCACGGGCCCAGCCTCTCCGCGGCATGTGGAATCTTCCCAGACCAGGGCATGAACCCATGTACCCTGCATCGGCAGGCAGACTCTCAACCACTGTGCCACCAGGGAAGCCCGGTCATTGCAAATTTAAGCAGGGTAATGAAAAAAAGTATTGCCGAGGAGGTGAGATTTAAGTAGACTTGAAAGAAGTGAGTGATGAGGATATCTGGGGAGTGTTCTAGGCATAGGGATGGGTGATGGCTAAAGCCCTGAAGTAGGGTAGTCCTGCCATTCCCCAGAGACTGCTCCAAGAGGCCAGGGCAGCTAAATCACAGTAAATGAGGGGACGTATGTAGAACATGCAGGAAGTGCAGGGAGAGATCTGGGCAGCCAGTGGTGGCAGTGGGAAACCTCATGAGACATCTTGGGCTCTGTTGTGGAGCATAAACAGAAGGGTAGAGCGGGGGCTGGGAGCAAAAGTGGAAGCAGAAAGACCAGGCAGGGGCTACTGTAGTGATACTGTCACTGAGTCCAAGCTTGTACTGCTCACCACACAACAGGCTGACAAATTGAGAGATGAGTTGTTGGGATAAGGAATAGTGACTTTACTTGGAAAGCCAGCTGACAGAGAAGATGGTGGACTACTGTCCCAAAGAACCATCTTACCCAAGTCAGAATTCAAGCTTCTTTTATACTAAAAAGGGGAGGGGGTGTAGTTGGTTGTTGCAAACGTCTTGGTGTCTGAATCCTTTGTTCTTGTAGCTGTTCACGTAGATCAGGACACTATGTTCCTGTTAACTTCCAACAAGACAAATGTTATTCTCTCTTCTGCAACGTTTTATCTCTAGATGAATGGAAAAGTGTTATACCCTTAAAGGTCAGAACCTTGAAAATGTGCTATCCTGTATATTTCAGGCCATAGGCAACATTCTTAACTGGAAGCAAAAGCAATGGAATACAACGATCAAAGTAAAAGAAACAGATCCAATATGGATTCAGATTTGTTCTTCCCTATTACAATATGGGTGAAAGATGAGGGTGGTTTGGACCATACCTGGCGTGATAGCAAAAGAGAGGATAAAAGTGGATTGATTTTGAATATATTTTGAAAGTGAGCCAATAAGATTTGCTGATGAACTGGATATGGGGTATCAGGGAGAGAGAACAGCTCCTTCATTAACTCTCCCAAAGGGTCTTAAGGTCTCTGGGTGGCCTGGCAGTTCAGAATAGATCATGGGCTTGCAGACCAGCCTCTCTCTCCCTGCTCAACCTCATTCTACACATGGAGTAAGACAGGACTCTTGTGACCCCAGGCAAAGCCCAGGGATTAGATGATAAGTCACTGGGTATAAAAACATTAAATTAGGAGTCATAAAGGATTATCTTCCTTCCTAGGCCTAAAAAAGTATGCTTTCTTTCACATGGTGTCAGTAGGATTTTCAGAAGGGACCCTCGTGCCCAGCTTATATATGCCTCCATATAACAGAAGCCCTTAGGTGGTACCATTTATTGCTCTCCTCTCCCCTCCCCCCCCACTATTCACTCTCTTCTGGATATCCTAGGAATCTTAAGTTATTGTTTTTCTGAAGCAGGAGTGTTTATGATCTTCCCCGCACAGGGTAGAAAATAGTTATATTAAACTACTCATAAAAGAGGCGAAGTTAATAAAAGCGAGAGCTGGGGGAGACAAGGGAGCAAGAGCCTTCAAGAGTAGCACCTTTTAAATGTTTTAAACAGCTCAGTCTGCCCAACTCCTTTCGCCGATCAGCTGTCACTGTGGTATTTTTGCTTGCATCAGCGACTCTCCACCTCATCTTCTTTTCTCACAGGTAGTTTTGAAACCTAATTTCAACCTGTTTGGATGAGATGCCAGCACTTGACTGAAGCAGGGCCTCCACCAGCAATCTGGCACTCTGTCCTGGCCAGTTCAGCTGCGAGCAGCAAAAAATGATGGATAACTGAGAGTTCCTGTGGAGCAGCTGAAACAGGTGTTTCTTCAAGCTGCACTTGCTGCACACATTCTTTGCTAGGAGGATTCAGCTTTGTCAGCCCCACCCCAGGAGAGACAGCAAAGTTGCCTTTATATGCCGGGATAAAATGTAATCCTTGGGGGTAATGCTATGCCGGGAAATTAGCTACCCATCCCTTCTATTGTTAATGTGAAGATGCATTTCTCACTGGCTGGAAAAGAGTGCCATTGTAAGTAGGGTCTGCGTCAGAAACTGGTTTCCCATAATGTTTAGTCCTGGCAGCCACCACCCCCTCTTCTTTCCTCTACACCCCCCTCACACACCTCTCTTTTCAGTGAGTGGGACTATGCAAGGCCCTTGAAAGGATAACTACTGCCACACTTGACTATAATGCATCCCCATAATTGAACGGAGACAGGCAGGGCAAAAGCAGCTAAGAGATGTGGCCTTTTCTCTGCCAAGCAAAGATTTTACAAAGCGAGGAGAAGGGGTGGGGGGAGAGAAGGGAAGACTGATCAGATTTCTAAAGTGTCTGAGCAGCTGTAAGCTTATGCGTATGAATAGAGGCTGACTATACAAAACCACCAACCCAGGGCAAAAGGCCATCTGACTACACCAAAGGGAAGAAGGAAACTAGGGGGTATGGCGGGGGGGACCAATAATAAAGGTTGTATTAAAATGGTGAATAATGAAAGTCAGAGGTTATCACCAGAGTTGAAATGGAGTATGAGGTTCTCCCTGTCATCCCATCTTAAGCCTTGTGTGCTGCTGATGTGGTTTATTAAACGGCTGTCACAACCCAAGCCCCTGACGCAGATGCACTCAACAGGGTGTGAAGAAGAAATCCCAGTAGCGCCGATACAGCAACTGGTTGCTTCACAGGCTCCGCAACTGCAAGTCTCTCCCCCTACTTGCCCCCCCACACCCTCGCTAAAAGGACACAGAAAAAGGGAAGGAAAAGAAAAGAACAAAGTAACAGGAAAATGAGTAAAAAAGCAGGACGAGGAAATAAAGGAGGAAGGGTATTCTCATAAGAAATGCTAGCTCTTTTCTCCCCACAATTAGTTAAAATGTATCTAGTGAGCCAAGCATGTTACATGCTGTGAGGTTCACAAAGATAGAAGAGGTAGCGCGCCTGCGCTTTTGGAGACTTAGAATCCAAGGTGACATTTGAATTGAAGGATGAGTGGGCTTTGCAGGAATAGATCACGAAGAAGCTGTTCTCAGGCAGAGAGAGTAGAGAGGCATGCAAACTTTTACCATCATGTGGCTTGAGCAATAGATACTTAGGAATGAAAGGAGGGCATCTGGAAAGACAGGTTTGGGCAAAATGGAGAAGATTCTTAATGTCCATCCTGTGGCATTTGGATGTGATCCTCGAGGAAAGGTGAACCTTTTAAGGGATTTTTATCAAGAAGCAATCAGATTTGCATGTTAGAAGGACCTATTTAGGTGCTGTGGGAAGGACCTGTCCAAAGGAGGCTTGACTGGAGACAGGGAGACCATCAAGAGGCTGGTTCAACGGCTTCAGATGATAGGGATAAAGTAGGATAATTAAATAGGTAGGTTAGAAATCCCATTAGGGGATTAAAGACAGAGGGGGGATTTAAAGGGAGTTTGGGAGACTGTTGTAAGCTAATGATTACTCAAGAGAAGAATTCAGTAACCTAATAACAAGCTACACTACCTTGAAGGAAGACCAGGTGCATTCAAGTGCTAGTCACTCAAGCCACAAATCCTGGTAGTTAAAACACAAAACAATAGGTAGAGTCTGAACCCTGCTATGTGAAGTCAGGGAATTAATGGTCCTTGAAGAGTAGCATTTCTGCATGTGGCCAAGACAGGAATATAGGTGAAAGGGGGGAAAAAAAAAACTAGGTGAAAGGGGACATTATTCTGAAACCTGAAATAAATTACCATATTTTTTCAGTATATGTCACCACCTTTTTGCTAATATAAATAGAGTTAAATAGCACCATGCCAGTCCCGGTTAGACCATATAGGGTCAAAGGACAAACTAATGGTGTAAACCTTGATGTCTACCCAAAAATGAGGAAAAAGATGATCTTCTCCCCTACCTACTTTTTCTTTGATTATAAAACCATAGCCCTCTTTGTTCTCAGGGCTGCACTCCCTTTCCAGCCCACTTGTATCTCTCACAAGCATCCTATGCTAATAAACTCATTCTTTGCCTATTGCTCTGCCCCACACTGAATTCCTTCTGAGACGAGACAAAAGAACCTGAGCTTCAGTAAATTCTGATACCAGGTGAGCGGTTTCAATTAAAAGACAGTGGGTTCGTCTCCTCTTAAGTCAGGGATTGTGGGTTCAAATCCCATCCAAGGAAGGGTGTGGTTTCACATACACCTCTGCAGAAGACATGGACCCCATTTCTCCCCAGCCCAGTCTGTGCTTTCTGGCCTACAGTTAGACTGGCAACTCTTCAGTTCTTCAAACTGAATGGTCAGCAGTGTCCTGGGAAAGGCAGCAAGAGCAGCACATCCCTGGGAGTAAAAGTGAAGTCCTGGGTGCTGGAAGCAGGGTTCCCAAGACTTAACTGGCTCCATCCACAGCCTTAGCAGTCTCAGAGTCAAGCAGCTTTTTTAAGTGCCAAAGAGCCCACTAAGAGTAGCATGTACTTTGGAAGAAATCAATTCCCAGCTTTAGGCTAGATAGTAATTAACTCCAGTTCCAAAATTTCTTAAAATAGTGTGACTTTTACTTCTATTCACAAGTAGATTTAATACTTTTTTATGATGCTGTGCTACCCAAATGTTAATTACATCATTATTTTATTATCCAGAAATAAGAAACACTTCATAGGCTTTAACACTTTTGAATTCCAAAGGGAAAAGAAATTGGATTGTTAATTTTTTTCAGTGGGAAGAAATAAAATACCTTAAATCAGTCTATTCTTTGCCTTATAGTCTTTTCTCAGCAAGTGCTACGTGATAAAATAATTGTGCAATTAGGAATAAATGGCTTACAAGAGCGACATCTTATTTTGTTCTAATAAGGTATAAATAATTTTGTTCTGTATTCCTTTTTAAAGGTGCTCAATTTGTGCTAAAAAAGAAGCGAGGAATATGATTTTGGAATAATTGCTTAATAAGTTTGGTAAGCAAGATTCTCCCATTGGCATGGTTCCCACATTTCTCCAAACAATATCAATGTGTCTCAGGAACTATTTAGAAATGGGATGAACCATCTCCCTTGAGTCTGGGTTTGATTATCTTGGGCCAGGATAATCAATAGCTTTGGGTCATCATCATGTATTTTTCTTCCTCTGAGCAGATAATGGAAGGACTGGAGAAAACACTTGATGGCTGTAAGTATATTATTTTTTATCTTTATGATTGCTTCAGCTAATAAAACTGAGATTTTTGTTGTTGTTCTCATTTTAATGGTGGTTTGACAGCTACAGTACACTGATATTTTTTCACA
Organism: Grampus griseus; assembly: GCF_964374135.1. NCBI lineage: Eukaryota > Metazoa > Chordata > Mammalia > Artiodactyla > Delphinidae > Grampus > Grampus griseus. Next base: position 44,956,112 of record NC_139017.1, read on the forward strand.
TCTGCTTGATAAACTAACATCCTGATTCTGGTTGACGCTGGTAGGAACATTTTTACATGCCAAGGAGAGGAGAAAAGAGAGACACACAGAGAGGGGAGAGGTGGGAAAGGTAATTATAACTTATCAGACAAGAGTCCCAGAATTTAATTTTTCTATCTAAACCAAGGGCTGGTTCATAAGAGTAACCCGTCATATGTGTAAGCCTTTTTATAGTTTTCTAGGATCCCAACTTACATATTTGATCCTAACAAGGTCCTATGACTCAGGAGGGCAAGACTAGTTCCACTTGCCAGGGACGGATCATTGGAAGCACGCTTTAATCCTCCTGCCAGTTTTTCCATCAGAATAAAAAGGAGCATTATCCCGAACCAATCCATCTCTCCCAAGGGTACTGGAAAGAGAAAATGACATAAAAGATGTGGCTGAACTTAGAAAGTAAAAGCAACATATAAATGCAAGAGATTCTTAGTGTTTATTACAGAGATACATCTAGCCCTGCTACATTATGACAGCATAAGCCCTATTAGCTACATATATTATAATAATCTATTATCGGCAGAATCAGCCTTGGGTGGTAGCAGGTGGCCTTGACTATTACCATAGAAATCTGTTGGAGATATGATAGATGAAGTATGGCTGTCAAGAGGTGAGACTGGTTAGTGTGTGTTACCTGTGGAAAAGTGTCTTGGTTTGTTCCCAACCCTGTGAATTTCTCCAGAAGAACCTGTGTCTAAATGAGGCTATCTGAGACGAGTTGGGCACAATATTATGCTTAGGGCCAACGTCCTGGTTTCTAGACCCAGCTGTCCCACTTACTAATTGGGCAAAATCTTTCTGAAATGATTCTTTTAAGTAGGCTTAGTTATGTCATGAGTGAATTGTTGAGTTATGTTGGTGGATACTGGGATCTTAAATGCCAACTGCTGACAACTGTTTTATTTTAGAGGGACAAAAAGACTGAAACTTAGGATCCAAATGAGATATAGAGGCCTTTTGTCATTCACTCATTCATTCATCAAATGTAAATACTAAGCAATTAGTATGTACCAGGCCCCTGTTCTAGGCACAGAGAATAGAATAGAAAACAAAGAGAAAAAGTCCTTTTCCTCTAGGGGATTACATTCCAATGAAGAAGAGTATATTGTCTCCTATGGTTGCTGTAATAAATTATTACAAATCGGTGGTTTAAAACAACACAAATTTATTCTCTCATAGTTCTGGAAAACAGAAGTCCAAAGTCAAGGTGTTGGCATGGTCATACTACCTTTAACCACAGGTCCTAGGGGAGAACCCCTTCCTCACCTCTTCCAGGTTCTGGTGGTGCTCCTTGGCTTGTAGCCATATCATTCTGACTTTCAAGGCCACCATCTTCAAATCTCTTTTTGCACTGTCTTCACCTGCTCTCTTCTATGTGTGTCAAATTCTCCTTCTACCTCCATTTTATACATGTGGTTGTATTTAAGGTCCATTCTAATAATCCAGGATAATCTTCCCAACTCAAAATTCCTAATTTAATCACACCTACAGAGACGTTTTTTCCATGTAAGGTATCCTCTAAAAAATATTTCTAGTTTATATTGTGGTAGTGAAATTATTTCCCTCCATTCCATTGATCTTCCTTAGGGACTTGAATTAATTCCAATATTTCTGAAGGCAGCTACTTCACTCTTCTATAACTTGAAAGCTAGTCACCAGAGAGGTAGTATCTCACTGTCTCCTACATGACCTATGTGTGGGCTACACATGGGCTTTGCATTTCACATCTATCAAAACATCGTTCACAGAGAGGTTAATGGTGTCCCTTGAAGTTGGGTTCTGCAGTGACACTATAGCCTCATTTAAAGAGGGTGTGAAAACGCCTTCCACAAGGAACTAAATGTCTCCATTCCCTCCATACCCAATCAGTGCTTGAGCTCCTCTCCATCAGAATCCTGCATTCTATTCTGAAATAGAAATATCCTTGGGAGGGCATGCATATGGGTTTTGTAAACCAGTATCAGTCATTAACATCTTAAAGAGTATTGGTTTATTCTTGCTAAATAAGAGTACATTTTTAATTGAGAAAGAAGGAAATTCAAGGTTGAGCTAATGAACTGTGTGAAAAATATCTTCAGTCTCCCAGCAATTGTGTGAAGGCAAAGAATGAATGTGAACGGTCAACATATAGAAAGGGGAAGTAGAAGGCATTGAAGGCTCTGGTCCATTACCGCAGTGTTGCCCTGGCAATTCATTTCAGCTTTCTGGACCTGCTTTCACTAATTCCTTACAAAGAGATTGATAATAAATGAGACGGTCCCTTTTAGTTCCACAGCTTATGATCTAATTTAATAGCTTACATTTATTGAGTGTTTATGCCACACACATTAAATCCTTTACATATATTATTTTATTTAATCCTTCCAACAACTTCCATGAGATAGTTACCATCATTATCTCTATTTTAGAGATGAGGAAACTGAGGCTCAGAGGTACTTAGTAAATTGTTTACATTCTCATAACTTATAAGTGACTAAGCCAGGATTAACTCCATGTCAATTTAATTCTAAAGTTCTTGCCCTTATCTACCACATTCTCTGGTCAGAGGAGGGTATGTCATGTCATAAAAACTGCATACTGGAGACCCATTCCCAATTCCTTCCAGCCTGCACCCAGCAAAGACTTTTCTAAGTTTTCCTGATTCCCACTGGAGATTTCTGGAAACATTTTCAAAATCCTCAGAGAACATGTATACTTAATGATAAGTGGCTGGCTTGCTGATTTAACGTACAATCATTATCTTAATCCAGACAACACAGCTTGCCTTTAGCTGCTCCAAACCAGTTCTTTTGGTAAATATGATTAGACATTTACTGTAGACCAGTTTACTAGGGCTGAGTGACATCCATAGATAAGCTGGTCATCAATGCGTTTCCACTATTAAAAACAAAAACAAAAAAAAACGCGTCATAGTCTTAGTACTGAACTCATAGGTTTAGCTTGGGGTCCTCCCACCTGTGAAGCCTCCTCCAAAGAGATACCATAGCTCAGAGGCAGAGAATATTTGACAAGGCAGAGCATCAGGACATCTGTTCAGGAAACCCACTGAAGTCCCCTTGGCTGGAACAAATGCATCTCTTAACATGGCCCATCATTTTGATATTTTTTTGACAATTTCTAAACGTGTATAGAAACAAGCTGGCTCCCTTTATATTCATGTATTCCAGCACACAACGTCTGATTTTCTGCATGGCAGGAGCCAACCAAGTGCCCACACTCCCTTCCCCAGTTCACCGTTTTAATGCATTTCATGATTTTGTTGCTTTGGTGTGCATTTCAAAATGACATATTTGATCAGTTCTTTAGGAAATATTGATGTTTTGCCCTTTTAAATGTGTCATTTGATTTTCTGATGTTATTCTCCATCTGCTTTGGTAACACTTTCATTTAGTCACAGCTTTTTATTGGGTCCCCAAAGGCTTATATAAAGGAATCTGATTTAAGGGTATTTTATTTTATTTAAAAAATGTTTTTCTCAATTCTCTGATCTTGTACACTCCCAACCCCACCTTTTCAACACACTTCTCCCTCCTCCTTCCTTTCCCCCCTACTACCACCTCACTTCCTTATCCACCTTTTAAAACACTGTGAATACATTGTTCTCTACATTGTGAAGAGCCTCGAACGCTGGACTTTCCTCAATTATATTTAAATATTTCATTGTATAAGGCCTATTGCCTTGGCTCTGCTGTTCCCTGTGTATTCAATCAAAGAGCAATTTTTAAAAGCAGTTATGGGGAGAGGGCTGGTGTTTTACATTTCTGACATGTTTTTATTGCCCTTGTTGAAAACGTTTCAAATAGTAGTTCTAAATTTTCGAAGGCAGCAAAAAAAACCCAGTAAGGTCTCTTCTTTTCCCATTGTTTGCCTTTTTTTTTCTTTTACCAGCACTGATTGTATTTATCTTACACTCTTGGCAGGTTAATTTCCACATTTCTGATCTCTTAACCTCTTCTTCAAGTACAGTAAATGCAGATGTTAGAGACAAGCAATGGGGTTAGAGACTAATCGAAAGTAAGCACATGCCAATTTCTTCCTTGTAAAATATCTGAAGAGACCTGAAGGATAGGGTCAAATAAATAATAAAAAATACCTTTGTTTTATGTTTGCAATTGTCATCACAGATTGTCTCAAAATGTAGATTCTGCGCAGAAGGGCCATGCAATCTGTGAGTTCATCATCTTCAGTTAGGCAAAGTCCCCAACATAAATGTATTAGCTCAAGAACTTTTCTTTTAAGAAAAGACACTGCATTATAAATAAGGACCATGAAGTAAGCTGATATCAAGTATCTCATTTATTTCACTGGGATGAGTTTAGGATCTATTCATCAGAGAGAATGAACATAAAGTTACAGGATTATAAAAATCATTGGCTTGGGGCTTCCCTGGTGGCGCAGTGGTTGAGAGTCCGCCTGCCGATGCAGGGGACACGGGTTCGTGCCCCGGTCCGGGAAGATCCCACATGCCGCGGAGCGGCTGGGCCCGTGAGCCATGGCCGCTGAGCCTGCGCGTCCGGAGCCTGTGCTCCGCAACGGGAGAGGCCACAAGAGTGAGAGGCCCGCATACCAAAAAAAAAAAAAAAATTATTGGCTCTTCTATGGTGGGAAAGTGCAAGGGAGGTAGACAACTTCATATAAGTCTAGCCTTTGGCATAAATGCGAATCAGTCAAGTTTGTTTTTAGGATCATTCTACTTTTCCCCCTTCCTTTCTGCATAATTGGTGTATCTGATGTGCCTCTAAGTTCCTGGTAAAGTAGTATTGTGTGATGAAGAGAGCATACATTTTGACATAAAAATGACTAGTATTTTGACATGGACTCTTGCACCTTCAGACTGTACACCTAAACCTCATGACTGATTTCCACATCTAAGAAGAATTAGATGAATGTTACCTACTTCCCAGGAGGAGGCTGATGTCATTTTTGGTATGATGGAACATGCCACAAATGGAATCCAGGGGCATGCTGCATTAGCAGTGGGAGTTTTTGCCTGGAAGCAGCAGCAGTTCTGTCCCATGAGGAACAGCATCAGGGGGAGACATGTTATAAGCTGAGCCAGGGCAGTTATGTGCACAGACATCAAGAGCATTCCAGGGGAAAGAAGCAACTTGCAGGTCCAAATGGATAAAATTTCCTATAACTTAAGGATAGTGACCAGATATAACGATAACAGAAGGAGAGACAGAAGTTTGATGGCTCACACATTTCTTCATGATGTTACTGGCTGGCTGCTCTTGTCTTTCTATTCAACCACTTCCTTTAAGTATAAATTTGTTTTGATCCACTAGATTACCAAGCTTTCCTTTTTTTTTCCTTAAAGGAAGACTGACAGAAAGGAGGATATTTTGATCCTTCACTGCACATGCCCCCACAATGATACTCCTGTCTCTCAGCTTTATTTTTCTCCGTAGCCCTTACCCCGATCTGTCTATCCTACTAGAACAGAAATTCCATAAACGCAGTGATGTCGTTTCCTTTTTCATCACTGTATCCCCAGCACTTAGAGTAGAGGCAGATTCACAGTTCTCACTCAGTAAATATGTGTTGAATGAATAGATAACTTATTAGAGATTGCTAAGGAATATATAAATAGAGGTGTAGCTTAAAGGAACAGGACTTAATAACCTTCAGTGGTAGCTTCTAGGTATCGGTCACTCACGTGTTCAGTATTTATTGAGCCTCATTTTGTTCCAGGCCCTGTGCGATATGTTGGAAACACATCAGCAAATAGGACCAGGTTGTTACTCTCAAGGAACATACACTTGAGCAAGGATACAAATAAACATAATCTTATTCAACAGTGTAATAAATACCGTCACAAAGGTAAACAAAAATAATCTCCTTCAGAAAGTGCTTTAAATTATTTTTCCATGATTCCTTTGCCTAGGATAAAATTCATTTTATAATGGACTCTGAGAACACACCCATAATAATTGGCTTCTGGAAAAAAATAACCTGAGGTGCCAATTCTCTTCTGCTGCCCCAAAGAAAAGAGAAACGCAGGCCCCCATCATGGCATCTTCTCAGTCTCTAAGAGATATCTGATTCTGATGCTGTCTCAACAAACTTAGAACTGTACCAGACTATTCATATATCAGCTTTTTCCACCATGCCCCTCATGATACAACATAAAATCCCTCATCCAAGGAAGGAAACTTGGCTAATTCTCCCTACAGTCTTTGAAGTTCAAAAGCATTTGAATTTGCCTTCCAATAAGTGGTAACACAAACTCTGTCTCCCAGCATTTTACCAACTGGAATTTTTTTCACTAGCATAATACCACAACCTTATAATAGAGTCACACTGATGATTTTTTTTTAATGTATGTCAGAAAGGCTCCTTCATGAGGCCTAGAACAAGCTCAGTCAACCAGAAAAAAGAAATATGTAATTCAATTTAGTATAGGAATTTTTAAATTACATAGTGATTTGGGGGTAAATTTTCTTAAAAAAAACAGTGATCATTGCATATTTATAGTGCATATTGGTGTCTAGTAGATAGTTGAATGAATGACATTCTTTCTCTAATTGTGAGATAATTTTTCTTGTTTTGACTTACATTTCCTTAATTAAGAGTAAGGTGAAATATTTTTATATATTGTATGTTATTTGTATTTTTTCCTGTTCAATTATTTGCCATTCTCTTGCAGGTTATTTATATTTTGTAAACTGATGTCTGTTCTCCTTGATGTGAACATTTTCCTTGATGAAAGACAAGTGAAATGCCAGCTAGACATTTCATAATTGGGCCATTTGACTACTTTGCTATTTTAAGCACCAAAGATTTTGCTTTGAGCTAAGACTGTGTATAGCTCCACAAATGCCTTTTCACAATCTTGTGAATTAGAAGGGCATAGATTATGAGTGTTTCCACTTTTTTAAATGAAGACATTGAGCCACCAGCTGAGCTTTTTTGTCTAGAGTGACAGAACTATTGGATTTACAGTTAACCGTAGCCCTCTGTGGAGCATTAACCCAAGGAGATTTCTTATAAAACAAGAGGATGGCAAAAAATAAGTGTGCAGTAGTATTTCCAAACACGGACAAACCTTTCTTTTGTTAGAGATCAGGTGCCTTTTTACTGCAGGTGCACTGGCATTATTCTTTGATTAATCAATGCTGGACAGGCCTCCTGGCTAATCTCATTAGCTAATAGTTCTTCTGGGTAATTAGCTTGATGTGTGCAATTACACTCAGATTTTAGGGCTTTTTTCCCCCAGTCTGAGAGCATTGATACCTGTTTAATGCTTTGGAGTGCCCTGGCCCTTTGAGAGATGATTGAGCAAAATTCCCAAGTCTTTTCACATCAAGAAAGCATGACTGCCTACCTGACAATAGAATTATCTGATGTTCATCTATTAAGAACTTTCTTACTGACAGAAATTTCTCAAGCATGCACACACATACACAGACCACATAAACAATCCAGCTGATGAAGTCTGGAAGTACTTCCAGAACTTTCCATGTTGGCTGAAGTCATGAATCTCCAGATTTCATGATAAAAATTCTAACTAGAATTTAGCCAAATACCCCAAACTAGAAAGAAAATTCCTCACAGCAGACAATTCTGACTGCCATGTGGAAATAATACAAAATCTTTGGTCCTTTAGAGATCTGTTCTCTTTCTGCAAAGAACCAAGAGATCTGGGCTGTCATCTCCATTCTGCCACTATCTAGCCTTGTGACTTTGGGCAAAATATTTAACCTCTTTGGCACTGAATTTATGTATTTACAACATGAGAAAGCCCATTCAATCAGTCAATATGTTTTAAGCTCCTACTGTGAACTGGGCCTGTGCTAACCAAGAGACATCAGGACTATGGAAGAAAGACTCAGCCCACCAAGCTTGTTGTCTCACTAGGTTGGGTTAAATGATTTTTCTAAGATCCTTTCAAACTAGGCAACCTTATGATTCTACCATGAACCACTCTTTCCCTTTTCCTTCTTCCCTTCCCAAGTCCCCCAGGACATAAGGAGGAAAAGTGAGCATATTGGGAAGCCAGGTGAACCAAATGTTTGAATCCAGATATAGTTAGTGGTTATTCAGAAGAGTAGGAATGTCATGGACTTTTACTTTGCCATATTTTTCTCCCTTCCCCATTATCAACCTTAATCCCACCCATTGTGAGCCTGGAAAAGGGACTAGGAAAAGCTGAGTTTATGCATTTAAACCTTCAGTATTTTCCTGTGCCTAGGAGCCAGATCATTCATTCCTCCAGTGACAGCAGGGTACCCACCTGAATTTATACCTGGAACATACATCCCTGGCTGCAGAGTAATGACCCTCACCTGATATTTCTAAGCCATTTTATTTCAGGGCGTTTTAGCAACCTGGCCTAAACCAATGTTGTCAACAAAATAACCCCTAGGGACACTAATGGAAGCTTTGAAGTGAATTGTCCTATTATGGAAACATCATTTTTTGGTATTGCCTAAACAACCTGAAGTTTTATTTTGTTTTTCCTGGATCTGGTTGCAAAAATACCAGAGAGTGCCTTAGTTATGTTCCAACTCTTGCCTTGATATGATTGTATATAGGCCTTTCAAGGAAAGAACCATCAACCATCACTCAGAGGAAATTTGTGGTTAAAATGTGTTATTTGTTCTTTTGTTATTGAGCTGCATGGGCTGCTTGTAAATTTTGGAGATCAATCCTTTGTCAGTTGCTTCATTTGCAAATATTTTCTCCCATTCTGAGGGTTGTCTTTTGGTCTTGTTTATGGTTTCCTTTGCTGTGCAAAAGCTTTTAAGTTTCATTAGGCCCCATTTGTTTATTTTTGTTTTTATTTCCATTTCTCTGGGAGGTGGGTCAAAAAGGATCTTGCTGTGATTTATGTCATAGAGTGTTCTGCCTAAGTTTTCCTCTAAGAGTTTTATAGTGTCTCGCCTTACATTTAGGTCTTTAATCCATTTTGACTTTGTTTTTGTGTATGGTGTTAGAGAGTGTTCTGATTTCATACTTTTACACGTACCTGTCCAGTTTTCCCAGCACCACTTATTGAAGAGGCTCTCCTTTCTCCACTGTACATTCCTGACTCCTTCATAAAAGTTAAGGTGACCACATGTGCGTGGGTTTATCTCTGGGCTTTCTATCCTGTTCCATTGATCTATATTTCTGTTTTTGTTCCAGTACCATACTGTCTTGATTACTGTAGCTTTGTAGTATAGTCTGAAGTCAGGGAGACTGATTCCTCCAACTCCATTTTTCATTCTCAAGATTGCTTTGGCTATTCAGGGTATTTTGTGTTTCCCAATCCAAAAATGGGCAGAAGACCTAAAAAGACATTTCTCCAAAGAAGATATACAGATTGCCAACAAACACATGAAAGAATGCTCAATATCATTAATCATTAGCGAAATGCAAATCAAAACTACAATGAGATATCATCTCACACTGGTCAGAATGGCCATCATCAAAAAATCTAGAAGCAATAAATGCTGGAGAGGGTGTGGAGAAAAGGGAACACTCTTGCACTGTTGGTGAGACTGTAAATTGATACAGCCACTATGGAGAAAAGTATGGAGGTTCCTTAAAAAAGTAAAAATAGAATTACCATATGACCCAGTAATCCCACTACTGGGCATACACCCAGAGAAAACCATAATTCAAAAAGAGTCATGTACCAAAATGTTCATTGCAGCTCTGTTTACAACAGCCAGGACATGGAAGCAACCTAAGTGTCCATCAACAGATGAATGGATAAAGAAGGTGTGGCACATATATGCAATGGAATATTACTCAGCCATAAAAAGAAATGAAACTGAGTTATTTGTAGTGAGGTGGATAGACCTGGAGTCTGTCACACAGAGTGAAGTAAGTCAGAAGGAGAAAAACAAATACTGTATGATAACACATATATATGGAATCTAAGAAAAAAAAATGTCATGAAGAGTTTAGGGGTAGGACGGGAATAAAGACACAGGCCTACTAGAGCATGGACTTGAGGATATGGGGAGGGGGAAGGGTAAGCTGTGACAAAGTGAGAGAGTGGCATGGACATATATACACTACCAAACGTAGGGTGGATAGCTAGTGGGAAGCAGCCACATGGCACAGAGAAGTAAGCTAGGTGGTTTGTGACCACCTAGAGGGGTGGGATAGGGAGGGTGGGAGGGAGGGAGATGCAAGAGGGAAGAGATATGGCAACATATGTATATGTATAACTGATTCACTTTGTTGTAAAGCAGAAACTAACACACCATTGTAAAGCAATTATACTCCAATAAAGATGTTTAAAAAAAAATGTGTTATTGTCTAGCCACTGATGGCCTATCACCCAGGTGCTGAAGTTCTGGAAGAGTTGTGTTTACTGTCTAATCTGAGCCAAATTTGGTATATATTAATGATCAAGGCAACAGCAAATACACTGGGTTTTATTCTCCCCTTTAACCTGCCTCAGTAATAATCTTAATGGGAAAAGAAGCTTTTATGATCTTTCTCAGAGGCCCTATGTTCCTGCCTCTTACAGACCGTTCCCTCCCCTTCCCCTGACAGCTCGAGGGAGACAAAAACAGAAAACAGAATGATTTTCTTTCTCTTATATATTGAAAAGAAAGGGAGTATTTGAGTGCCTACAAAGTATGGGAAGTGACAATAAGTCAACTTGTGTTTTTTTCATTCCTTGGGTCTAGTCTAGAGAGAGATTCTTCCTTCTCTAAACTTAGTAAATGAAATACTTTGGATGTCTCTCTAAATAGCTAAGCATCGGAGCATTTATATTGTTATTATTATTTTTATGTATGTTATTTTCCCTTAGCAATAGAAAAGAAAATAAATGTCTTTTCACTGCCAGTTCTATTTTTGTTTAGGGCTTAACTAGAAGATATATCTAATCAAAATGAGCAGAGCATAATAATATTAAGATTAAAAGAACTTATATTTTCCTTTATCCTCTCAACCATCTCCAGATGGATTTCCTAGGGGTTGCCTTCTAAATCTTCTTACACAGTAAGCTGTAAATCCTGGACCCAGCAAGCTTCTGGTTTGGATGAACACAGCCTTTCATGTACAATATGTTCAGCCAGAGTAATGGCAGAAAATTATTCAGAGGATAATTACAGCAATTGATCTTGAGATGTTTTATAGTATCCTTCATAGATCATTCTTCAAAGTCTTTCGGAGAAATAGTGTCTGTGGAATCCTCCAGAAGCAGAAAGCTACTAGGGTCTAATGTAAAATAAAAGGTCTGCAAGAGTCGTAGTCACCCGAAAAGGAAGAGAGAGAACCCTAAGAGAACTCAGGCCAGAGGTTGGAGACAGCTCAAAGAACCATATGATTTTGATCATCCTTAGATGAAGATTGCCTTGATCACCTTCTCAGACCATGGCCTCCATCTCAGATATTCTAATACACTTAAGCCTTTAATTATGTATTGCTCTATAATTCAGTGAAGGTCTCCTGGGAGTTGTCCCACATGACTCTGAACATCTTCCTATGAAGTAGGAGAGGTGGTGAACCATTAACTTTAACAGATGAGGGAAATAAGGATGAGCAGTCAGATAATTTCACAAGGGTCACAGCTTTGGCAAGTGGTGGCACCTGAGGAGAACAGGGTCTCCCGCATAAGGCCAGTGGACTTTGTTCCCTGATAACCCCTAAACAGGAAGCAAAGCTCACACTAGACTTTTTGGGGGAAATGCCACATGCCATGCTTTAGTTTAGTATCTCTCCTACCAGAGAGGAATAATTTGAATCCCTATTCCTCCCTTTAACATCACTTCTATATACACACACCTCTGTGTACACACCACCACACACAGACATGCATACACACATGCGCACACACACACACACACACGTGCACACACACAAGTCTCTATTTTTCTCAATGGTCCTGCCTTAGGCAGAAAACAGATGGGCGGCTGAGCCAGCATACCTGTATTGGACGTAGAAATCAATAGAGACAGTTATTTCATAAACGGCTCCACTAGGCACGGAAATTCATGGCTTAGAGACAGTGGGTGGTTAGGGGAGGAGGAGTTTTGGAGGAGGCAAGTGCATCCTTTCCCAAAGACAGCTTGTTCTCGGGGATACCTGAAGCCTTCACAATCGGCCATAGCTAAACAGTGCCAGCTCAGATGCTTAGATGGTGACATTTTATTTTTTATATTCCTGACACCTTATATGATGTCTGACATTAGAACATTTTATATATAATTATATAAACATTATACATGTTATGAGTATTATATATTTTATAATATATATTTATATTATTTTAGAAATGTTTTATATTATTATATAATTATTATTTAAAAAAAAAACTGTACTGATTTTAATTAAGCTGAGGGTATGATTTCAGATGAAATTGAATGAGGCCTGGGTAACTAGTAATTATGGCCTGAGAAAATTATGCCCACTTGTGGTAGAAACAAAGAAAGTATGAAAATCAAATAATGACTGACAATCTGGTCAATTAATGGAAAACAGAGATGGCCAGATTTGTACCCCCAAATCATTAGCTGGTAATTAACCTTCCCCACCTCCACTTTTTACCAGAGCACTTATTTTTCTAGATAATCCCCATGAAAAATAACACAATTATCTATTTGTTTTATGATTTGTGTATCATCAACCTTAAATTATCACAATTAAACTAATCAATTATTTCTGTGTCCTTGCAGCTGGGACTAAGATTTCTTTAAATGAGATTGGACAAAATATGTATTTGCGTGGATATGTGTTTAAGCTTTTAAAGAAGTTATTTCTGAGAGTGATAATCAAAGGTTGTGTTTTTATGCAACTTCATCTAAAACTTAAAATCTAAAGTTAATGTTCCTTTCTTCTCTATCAAAGTGAAGACAAGGCTTCTTATTGGGAAAAGGAGAAGGTTTTGTGTGTGTGCGTGTGCGTGTGCGTGTGTGTGTATGTTACAAATACAGTGATACAGGAAAAAGGAATTGCCGTATTCCAACAAATCCTTAACCAACTATCACAGCATTCCATTATCCATCTGTATCCTTAGGGATGTGCTAAGAAAGTACAGCATTATCATCCATGATTCCAGCCCTAAAAGAAAGGCATTCATCTGTTTTGCTCACAGCTCAATATGCTTTTGTCAGTGACAAATGTGTTTTTCTTCTTCAACCCATTTCCAACTTAGAACCGTATGTGAACTTATGTATTCTAATGGGAATTATCCATTTTGGGGTAGTTTCTTTGAAAAACTGCACATCTTCTTATGATGCTACTAATTCGTGGTGTGTAGCTAGAAGAATTCTGGATTAAGGGCAAGGCAATTAGGCTCCTACCTGTGAGTCCACTACTGATTATAAATTGTATCCTTTTTCAAATTACTTCCCCTGTCCCACTCTGTTTTCTCATTTATAATGAGGGAGGATTGATAAGCTCTCAAATCCCTGCTAAAATTATATGATCCTATGGCTTCTATGTCCCAAGTCTTGGGGAACTTTTAGGAATTTACCTTCTGTCCCTTATGATTTGTTCTTCTGAATTTCCTCAGTAGTTGCAAGGTTTGTTTTTTTTTTCCCATTGAAAGCAAATATGATTTGAAACAGCTAAAGATCATTAAGAGCTGAGCCTAGGGATTCAAGTGCTTGACCAAGCTGGTTATGAACCTTTTAGGTCAAAAATGAGCTGTGACCATAAACTAATAAGATTGGTTTTCTCAATGTGTCATGTAAATCGACTTTGAGAGCCTAGCCCAAAGATGAGTTCCAAAAAGAATTCAAGTACTGACAGCTTAAGAAGCCTGCTTTGAAGAGAAAATATCCTTTCATTGGCCAAACATGTTGTCATATGTTGGGCCAAATTCAAAATAGTGTCATAACTTTTTAGGACTTTTTAAACGGCTGTTTGAATGTAACAAGCCAGAAATATTTCTTATAACTAAAGTCAAAAAGCAGTTGCTGTGTTAAGTAGTATCAAACCTCTTTACTATAATAGGTATAACAGGTTTTGAAGAGGATGCTCCTATCCATGTTCAAGTTATTATTATTATTGATAATTAATAGTAGTTAATATGTATTGACTGCTCAGTCTAGATTAATTATATTAGATAATGATTTCACATATTTTCCTAACTCTAGAAGATAAGAAGTAGATGAAAAAACTGAGTCTCATAGTGATGAAGTAGCCTGTCCAGAATCACAAAACTAGTAATTGGCTCAACAGTGTTGAAAAGTCTCTCTGACCACAAAGTGTTGTTATAATTTGAGAAATTCAATAAGTGGTGAAAAATTATGGTTTCTCCTTAGTCACACTTTGCCCTTATCTTAGTCTGAGTTGCTCCACAATATGGAGCCAGAGATGATAACTTGGGTGCAGGCTGTTTATTTGGGGGATAATATCAAAGGAAATGGATGTGCGGGGGTGGGGAGAGTGAGACAGGGAAGGAGGATTGTGTAGGTTGCTGCTGCTGGCAAAGAGGCTCTGTTCTGTGCTTCACTCCAGGAGCATACAGAATGTCTTGTGCAAACATCCACCCAACAGAGGGAGGCCTGAGCAGTTACTCATGTTTCCATTGGCTAAGGGTTGCCTCTGGTGGCCGTAGCTCTCTGAACTTCTGCTATCCACTTGTACACAGGCTGAGCAGGGTGCTCATGGGAGAAAATCCTGAAGCAGAATGGAGAAGATGTGAGCAAACTCATCCCAGAAGTGGAAAGGTCAGAGAATGATAATCCTGTGCTCTTATGCCACTGTCCCAGTGGCTGCTTCCAGGGCATCTGCTCCAATGTCCACAATATTCATGCTACTGGAATTCCCTCTCTCTCACCTTTGAATGCCCTCCCTCTCTTCTCTATTGAAATTCCACTCATCCTTTAAGGCAGTGGTCCCCAACCCCTGGGCCACAGACTGGTACCTGTCTGTGGCCTGTTAGGAACCAGGCCGCACGGCAGGAGGTGAGTGGAAGGCGGGAGAGCAAAGCTTCATCTGTATTTACAGCCGCTCCCCATGGCTCACATCACCACCTGAGCTCTGCCTCCTGTCAGCACTATGGTGAGTTCTATAATTATTTGATTATATATTAAAATGTCACAATAATAGAAATAAAGTGCACAATAAATGTAAGGCGCTTGAATCATCCCCAAACCTTCCCCCAGCCCCGGTCCGTGGAAAAATTGTCTTTCACAAAACCAGTCCCTGGTGCCAGAAAGGTTGGGGACCACTGCTTTAAGGCACTAACCAGGTATCATGTCCTCCGTAAAGTCTGCTTCTCTGGCCCTGCCTCTTCCCTCTGACTTCCCGCTACAGTTTGGTCATAAGGCCATTAGATATTCCATTGATGTCTTGGAAGTACTTGCTTACAGACTTGTCTCCCTCTCTAAATCTGAATTCATTGAGTGCAGGGGTTACACTTCTTCATTTCTATAACCCTAGCACAGAGCCAATATTTTTGTAGATACTCTACACATTTTTGTTAATGAAATAAGGGAGTGAATAAATATCCACTTTTCATACTTCGGTAGATTTTAATCCTGAACTCTTTCTGCCTTTGCCTTAGCAGGTCCTAAAACTTTCTACCAGTTTTGGTGCCCTTCCCTGGACCCTCTCCAGACCTCCTTGATCTTGAGATGCAACATGCAGAACTGCTGAGAGTGTTCCAGGTTACACTGCACCACAGTTGTACATATCAGTGTAGTCCTGGCATCTGTTTCTCTGCCTTTCAACCCAGCGACATCAAGTTCTACTTCATTGCTGGCCGCTGCTTTGAAGCCCTGTGTTATACTGATTCACGGCCAGGCCTCTCTTCCCTAATGCACTGCAGACTCCTGAGGGGAAGGCAATTATCATCTTCATCTTCTTATTCCCACAAGGGAGAGAAGGTGGTATAGCTAATGGTCAAGGACAACTACCTTCTCATACAATGGTAACAATAATAAGGATACCTAACACTGATAAACAGGTCCCATATCCCTGTCTCTCTGAGCACTCTACATAAATTATCTCATATCACTTTCTCACTACAACCTTGGAGGTGGTCTTATTATTCTCCTCATTTCATATACAAGGAATCTGAGGCTCGGATAGACTAAGTGACTTACCTATGATTACGTGTCTAGCAAGTGACAAGTGACCTTAACTAAAGTCTGTGCAATTATAAAATACTGCGCGGTCTGCTGAGGGTTCTCCTGGAAGATGGAAGCAAACACAGAGATCATCAAGGGTAACCAGGAAAGACATTTGTTTTTGTTTTTGTTTTCATTGCTTTAGATCAATGCTTCTCAACAAGGGTAATTTTGCCCTCAGGGAACATTTGGCCATGTGGAGAGACACTTTCAGTTTTCACAGCTAGGGAGAGGGGAGGGGTGCTCCTGGCAACTGGTGGGTAGAGGGCAGGGAGACTGCTAAACATTCTACATTGTACAACAAAGAATTACCTGGTCCAAATTGTCAATAGTGCTGAGGTTCAGAACTCCTGGGTTAAATAAAGAAACTGAGACAGAAAAAAAGAGGATGAAATAGGTTTAACACGAAATAGTGGCAGGCTTGGGAAAAGAACTTAGGCCTTCTGCCTCTACCCCATTGCGTTTCCTACACTACCATGCCCGTAAGTCATGTTGGCTCATGCTGACACATGGTAGCAGCTGTATGTGAAAATGCTTTGTAAACTATGAAGTTCCCACAAAGGTTAGGTCCTTATCATCAGCACTGTATCCCTGCTGAGCCCCACTCTAACTGACTTCTGGGGACTTTCCTCCACGTGCCTGAATCTGTTCACTCTTTCAGCCTTCTCTTCCATAGCAGAGTGCTGTGTCCCCTTTTTCCTTGGCCATCCCTACCAACTACCACCTGAGGTGATCACAGAAAATGTTTTATCTTATTTTTCTTTAACTTCCTTAGTGATTTTTACATGGAGTGGCCTTTTTGGATGGTGTGGTACTCCAGGCTAATGCCTCCAGAAATGTTCTTGTCCTTCTTGGCCTAGGACCTGGTTCAGTTCATTAAAAGTATAGGATTTGTCAACTTGGGTCTTACTTAATGATCTACTTAGAGAAAGTATTTATGAACATCGTATTTTTGGCATCTTTAAATGCTCATGATGTCTGACAAGAACTCCCATCTCTGGAACTCACCCAGGTCCTCTTCAGTTTACCTGCCCAGACCTGGTACTTCACGTTGGCACTTCCCAGAGTTCTGATCCCCGCTGACCTTTGCACCTTGACCTCAAGTCTCATTGCAAACACTGCTGGTTTCAATGGCTTATTGCGTCCAATGATACTCTGGATGGGACTCGATTCTCCTTCAGACCCAATTCCCTTCCAAGCCCCCTGCCCAACAAGATAAGAAGATTGGATATATCTTTCACAATAAGGTTGTGGAAGATCCAGTTTGCAATCAGCTTTAGAGGACCTCACTCAAATATCCTGCATCATCTTGGTAATATATAATAGATGTTTCATCCATGAATTTCTCTGTAGCTTTTTGCATTTCTAACTATGTTCAGCCTGTAATGGATTACAATCAGTCAAAGAAGAAAGCAAATAATCAATAATCTAAGTGAGTAAATAAATAAGAATTCTGCAATTTACTACCCACTATGTGAAACAGCCATGCCAAAGTAAATGTTCCAAAGTTCCAACAAATGGGAACATCTCCAACTCTTGCTTTGTTCTCAACTGCAGATATAGAGGGAGTAAAAGGATTTGTGTGTTACTGGGTATATATATATATTGTGGGTGTTGTGGGTGATGAGCAGACAAAGGGCAGAATGTGTACATTTCATTTCATGCCTTTCTCCCCCAGTTCTCCCAAAGAAACATAGTGAAATACCCAGGATAGAGTGTTCTGGCCTAAAAATATCAGGCTGGCTTGGGGGAAAGCCAAGGTTTGTAGTCTTCCATGCTATATCTGATGTCATCGTGCAAGCCATGGCATTGATTTTCAGTAGCAAAAACTGCTGTTTCAAGATCTCAGGCAGACTACAAAGCACACAAGTTTGTTTGTCTGGTTCTTCCATCTCTCTGAATTCCTACCTTGTCTTTTTTCTCCCTGTCTAACATCACAGAAGGAAACAAATTTTGAGCACCAGCGGTGGCCTGACTTCTGCAGATGGCCACTATGCCCATCAGAAAGGACCTGAGCTCTCCTCAGCTACAAAGACCCCAGGTTTCCTCTTTCTAAGGCATCCAGGAAGGATCTTTTTGTAGCACCTTGGCAAATGTTCATGGAGTTCAGTTTGGAACTAGGACCAAAGATAAGCAAGAGTCAACAGAAGGCTAACTTTATACTGAAGCTATAGTCCAAGTTTTGACTCCAATCAAATTCACCATCTTTCCCTATCCTTATTGTGAGATACTGCTCCAAAATTCAAACCTCATTGGTCATTTACTGTTTCATTCCAGTCTTTTCATTATGAAATGTTGTGCATTTTTTTTTTCTTCTTACCAATTTGTCCTACCTCCACTGCCCTTTCTTCCAAGTGCCATCTGGAACCCCAATTTCAAGGTAAATAAACTCCTCTATATCTGCAATTCCTTCACAGCCCCTTTCCTCTCTCCCTGGCTTTGAGTGAATCCTGGCAATCATTCAGGAACACTGCAGTCTAGTGTGGATGTAAAGAGCTCAGTTTCCGGGTTCAAATCCCACTCCTGCCTCTTATCAAGTATGTCACCTTGGGCACGAAAGGTACAAATTTTTTTTAACCTCAGTTTCTACATCAGTATATGGAAGAAAAAACTCCCTTAGGATTATTATGAAGATAAAATTAGTACATCATAAGCACTTAGAAGAGTATCTAGCACTTTGGAAGAATAAAAAACAATAGTATTTAGTGAGTCCAGCCAGGACTGCCTACATTCCATACAATTCAGTATTAATTTTTTTGGAGATTTTCAACATCTTTTCAATGATGCATTTCCTTCTCCAAGCCATTACTCGTTCACTGTGCTGTAAGAAGTACCTTTTTCTATGAGACTCATCCTTGCAAGATGTATCACTCTTTTCCCTCCTCACCCATGCCATAACCTCACATTCATCCAGAACTTCTGCACCACCTCACAATACTTCAGTTTCAAATCCCATCTTCATACTGTGTGACATCTGTGATTAGATGACTTGTTCATCCTCCTGAAAAACCACATCTGTGTATTTGTTCATCTCCTCAGCATCAACACCTCAACTTGAACACTGCTGGAGGTAAGCAAGGTAACCTTGCTGCCACTCATTTGCTGTGAAACAGGATTAAATGCGTCATTTTACAACTGAGGAGGTAAGTCTGAGACAAAGAGGCTGAGACTTTTGCTCACGAGCACATAGCTAATAAATAATTAAATCCAGTTCTCTTGACTTTATTCCAGACACTTTGTACTGCATCAGATTTCCTTGAAAGACTTTCTAAAGTTTATGCATATTTGTTTGGCATTTTAGTTTCCAGAAGAAGCATGTAATGTTATCTGAAAGCTTGAAGTGTTTGATGTCATCTTCCTCTCTCCTGTAGATTATTTTTTGTGTAAACAGTTGTCTTTCATTGTCAAATATGTAGTTTTTCCATGAGAAATCTATAATTCTTCTTTCCCAGCTTCTGGAAGAATATATCTATATCCCCATTTCTCTGAACAAAGGGGTACATTTTATCATGGCAGCAGTAAAGGGGAAAAGGAAGATCTAAGCCCTCAGCCCAATAGGGTTCCTTCCCTCTGGGGCTTAACAGCAGGCTGATTACCATTCAAGATATATCAATTTGCTAAGGGAAACACTGAGACAGGTAATGAAAAATCCACTGGGAAGAATGTTGGGGTTGAGGGCTTGTTGCTGGTGGATCTAGTTTTTATTTTCTTTTTGAATAGGTAACGGGGATGGCAGATGGATTGTCCAGTAGTCTAGCTGGACAAGAGAGGACCTGCAGTGTCTTCCAAGGAGAAATTGATGATATCTCCTCAGGCATGGGAAGTGGAGAGGAGGTTTAGTGTTTGGCACCGAGCTGCAGCTTTCTGAATAAGCATTCATTAAAAATGATGGAGAGTATAATTCAGCCTCACATCTCACCTATAGAAAACCAAGCTAGAGGACAGAAGTATTTATTTTGAGAAGACGTGATCCTTTGGAAGTGAGGATTCAAGGCAACTACTTATCTACCCCAATTAAATAAATTGATTTAATTATGATTAATTATTTATTGAAGACCTACTATACATGTACTGGGAAATCCTGAACTTTTAACCAAAAAAACCCCCAGCTTCTACCCTTAAGGAGTTTACTATTTACTTTAGTCAGAGAGGAAACCAAACAGCAAACAACAATGATAGTTTCACTTAACCTTTGAATTGGTCCAGGGAATGACCATGTGTGATAAAATTTAAACCACCCTCCTATGGACCATTTAATCTTATGAAGTTTTACTTCAGAGATGAGAGTCCTTTGAGGGTATATCTTTTTATTTTCTCCTTTATGTAAAATGATCAACACTGTTCTAGTTGACTACTGAAGGCATACATCAGACTCGTTTTCAATACTCTTATTATAAGAAAGGAAAAGATAGTAGAATTAGTAGAAATATTATATAGTAAATACTTTTTATAATTATTTATATGGATCACATAGGAGAACTCAGTAAGCACTGGGGACATTTAGGAAGTTTCCATTTTGGGGTTCATATATTCAGATCAATAGGGGTAAATGGCTTAGAAGTAGCAAGAAGAAGGTTTTAGTGTGTCCAGAATTGGAGTCAACTGCCTTTGGAGATGGTGAATGGTTCATCCCTAAGAGTATTGAAGAAGGAGTTGGAAAAATGCCTTCAGGGATGATGAGGATGAAGGCCTTTTTTAGGATAAGAGTGTTGATTATTTGCCTGTAAACTACTTTCTACACATTATTATCTTTAATTGCAGTGAAGGGTCCCTGAAGAGCAATTCTGACTTAGGTTCCTTGAAGGTGATATCCACCACCCCTTCCCTCCTCTGCAATCACAGTTCTCAAAGTCTTTGAGAGGTTTCCATCAGGAGCAGATGCAGACGAGAGAGGAAAGAAATATTATTTTGCAGCAACTGGTACTCCATCAAAACAGAGGCCTTGTGAAATAATGGCAGACATCAGTAATCACCAAAGTACTGGCCTTATTTATAGGTTTGAGTGAAAGATAAATATTGTGCATGCACATTCTAATTAAGGCCAAGGTTTCCCAGCAGGCATAGCTCTGTATCTCATTCCTCTTGTCACTGCTGGCACAGCTCTCATATTTTCTGTGGTTTTTCTAGTTATGAGTAATGCTGTGCTGACTAAAATGGATGGAGTCGCAAGTTGGCCACAGGGCACAGGGGTTTGATCTGCCACATGGCTGGAACCTGGACTCAAAAATACCACAGCTGCATTTGCCCTTGTCTTCAGTGGCTGACTAGAGCATTTAGACAAAAGATGGTGATGTGTGTTTTAGGATTACCTGTGCAGGGGCTCCAGTCCCACTGTGGTACAATAGTGGATGGTAAAAAGTGAAGCACTCCATAGAAATGCTCCCTTCTCAGTTCCATTCATGTCAATTAAACATCTGTTGGGTTAGGAGGAGAGATATGGTCTGTTTCCATCAGGCACATTTCTAAGATAGATTTCTGAATGGCATAAAGCTAATGCTCTTTTAATAGTCTCCCCTACCTATTACATAATGAAAAAAATTGAGCACATGCCATGAACATATGACTAATGGCCCTTAGAGAAAGTCCAATCCTAGTTTTGATCTTTGGGAGATGAGGCCATCATAATCTAATGTAGCTAATCATGTCAAAGGCACAATCAATAAGCATACACTGATCTCACAGTGTAATTGTCTCCATAAGTTCATTTTTAGACCAAATCAATCAAAAGTAGTCAACCTGACTAGGAATTAATTCAGAAGTATCATTAATTATTTTAAAAAAATCAAGATTTACATTTTAAAATATTAATATCTTGTTACTTAAAAATTTTCTATTCTTAGTTCCTTAGAATATCTTTACATAAGTACACTGCAATAAAATTTGGGGTCTTTTCTTGGCAATAGTATGACTTTTCATCACTGAAGAAAAAAACATAATAAAAATATTTTCTCCCCTCTATATCTTTGTGAAAGCCTCATTATTTTACTCTGGAGCTATCTTTAGTCCTCCCCAAACATATATACATAGTAGGCAAGGACTTGGCATAGATCTGGATTTTAGTTTGTAGCTTCCTTTGGCCAAGGTCAAGGGTAAAGAAAGCAAATAGAAAGAGAGATAGGAAAACACAGGGCTGAACCAGATATGGAGTATGGCTTTCTCCTCAGGATATTTTACTTGAGTCCCAGTGAAAACTTATTTGAATTGGTAGCTGATTTTTCTTCTAAACTTTTTGCAGCTATATCAGCCAGAATCAGTGTCTGCCTGTGTGTGTGTGTGTGTGTGTGTGTGTGTGTGTGTGTGTGTGTGTGTGCATGTACATACAGGCTGTCTATCTTCATGACTAAGAGAATTACTGATTGAGGAGTACATTTGTTCTCAATGGATATAGCTAATCCAACAGTGTAAATCTCAACCTAACAGAGTGTGTTAGAATTTGTTGTGCACCAGTTTTCACTCTCCGAGATTCATTTGGATAATTGCAGAAGCTTAGCACCATGTCGTGAGAGGCATCAGTGTGGGGTGGAGTGGAGGGAGGAAGTTAATATTCATATTACTACTATGTAACTGACTATCTAACTGACAAAGACCAAGACCCTTCACATATTTGGTATCATTTTGTTCACAATGTGAATAATAATATCTATCTCAGCATAGCAATTTTTATTCATACTTTATAGACAAGGTAACTGAGCCTCAAGAAATTAAATAATTTCTTTAATATTTCAGTGTTAGTAGGTGGTAATCAGGGATTTATTTGAACCTCTGGAAACCTGGAATGGGAGTCTGAATTTATCAGAGAGGACTTATGGATGACTTGGTAAGGTTGGAGCTGCAAGGGGTCATGACCAATGTTTAGCACAGGGTCTCATTAATATGTGGTCGAAAATATTACTGAATGAATGACTTGGAAATCCAGAGCAATCAACTTAGTTATAACAGAATGAGCGAACAATGTGGTGTCAGGGCTAAATCTAGGAGAAGTGTTTAGGAATTCAAACTAGGTGGGGAGCAGTAGTCAGATACTGATTACATGATTGTGTAGACCAGGTTAGAAGCATGAGAAATCAGTCAGTTACTTAAATAAGCAAATTGAACTATAAATATGTAAGATTCAATTCAGAGTCAACTGATATTTATTATGTAACTGCTATGTGCTAGTTTCTAATTCTTCTACGTAGTTTCCACATTCTTGTTTCACCTTTATAATAATCATGTTTCATAGTTGGGGAAATTGAGTTTCCTGAAGGTGTGACTTTCCCAAGGTCACAAACTTCACAAACTATGGTGAAGTCAGTGTTTGAATCCAGGTCTCCTGACTCACTTCAGTGTTATTAACATAACGAGCATAGTCCATTTTCAGTAGGTATCTTACTTGACTTGTCAGCAACATCTAGTATCACTTGGCTTCCAGACAGTACTCCCTCTTGTTTTCCTTTGACTCACATCAACAACTCTTTCTCAGTTTCCTCTGTCAGTTGTTGCTCATTCCACTGACTTCTGAACATCGGAGTGTTCATAGTTCAGTCTCTGTACCTTTTCTCTTTCCTATTTACATTCATTTTCTTGATATACTTATCTAGTATCATGGCTATCAGTGCCATCATGACAACTCCAAATTTTAAATCTCTAGCCAGAACTCTTTCCTGAGCTCCCTATAGCTCTCCAACATAAAAAAAAAAAAAATGCATCTCAAATTTCAACTTTTCAATACTGCACTCCTGATAGTTCCCAAACTTGGTTACACTTGCTGTGTCTTCCATCTTAGTTAATAGCAACACTACCTTTCCCATTGCTCAGATCCCAAACCACAGAATCATCTTTAATGCTCTCTTTCACATAGTCCATGTCCAATCTGTCAGCAAATCCTGTTGGCTATGTCTTCAGAAAATGACTGACTACATCTTGCCACTCCCACAGTTATCTTCTTAGCCCAATTCACTGTCAACCCTTTTGGATTATTGCAAGAGCTTTTCCTAGTCTGAATTTGCCCACCTGCAGCATATTCTTCATATAACAGCCAAAGTAACCTCATAAATAGTAAATCAAATCATGTCACTCTTCAGATCACAACCTATTCACTCAGAATAAAAGGTAGAGTCCTTATAATGGTATACGAGCCTCTACATGATCTGGCATCATTAAGCCTAAACTTCCACCTTAAGGACTTTACTTGGGTTATTCCCTCTGCCTGGAACATACTTCCCCAGACATCTGACCATTCACTCCTTCATCTTTTTTAGGTCATCCTTAGCTATCTAAATTGCACATTGTCTTCACACATGCAACTCTCTATACCCCTTCTTTATTTTTCTCCACAGAACTTATCACCACCTGGCATAGTCTATATTTAACTTACATGCCTTTTAGATTGAATCCTCTCCCCTTATTAAATGTGAGCACCAAGAATAGAGAAAGCAAGGATGTTTGCTATTTTGTTGGTCACTGCACCCCCAAGCAAAGGGAATGGCACAAAGGAGAAATGTCTGGCATATAGGAGAAATTAAAACATATATATTGATTGAGTGAATGGGAAGGAGGGAGCCTTAAGAATTTAGCCCATCTGGAAGGGGCACGGGGCATGATACAACGCCTGATAGATAGGCAGCAGCCTAAGCAGTTTCAGTGAAGTGCTGAGGAGTATGTGCACCAACAAACAACCTAACATTTTCACTTTTCAAAAAAATTCCTCCACTGTCCCAATATGATGCTCCTATGCCTCAGGAGAAAATATATTAACTCTCAGAAACCTGATAGATCATGAACCATGAAAGTACTTGTAAAAAGCTGTGTAAATAGAGAACAGAAATCCTGATTCTATTTCTTTTGTGATGATGCACAACTGCAAACCAAATATTGAAAATTTTTAAAAATAACATTGAGTATCTTTTCATGGAAAACTCCATTACTGCCCCGTTATTGTGTCTTGTCTCCATCCACACAACGCTCCCCCATTAAGCACTCTCTATTTTTGGTAGGTAGCACAACCCAGTAAAAAGACCATGGGTACTGGAATCAGAGAGACTTGGCTTCATGCTGTGATCACACTACTTTTGAGCCTCAATGCTTATTTGTAAAACAGGAAAGATAAAATATACTTGATTAGGTAATTATGAAGATCAAATTATATATAATATTATATACAAGTTATATATAAATTATTTATAATATATAATGATATACTGTAAATTTGATTGGCACCTAATATTATATACATTCTATATATCATATCAAATATATATATTTGATTGACACTTAATGCATACTCCTTAAAATTTGATTGGCATTAAGTGCTATGAGATAATGGAAAATATATATATATATTGGTCTCTGCCCCTAGTTCCTGGTACAGAACTCCTAAAACCTTTATAATTCCCTACGTGATATCTGATGGCACTAGAAGCATCTTTTATTCTAATATTTGGTCTTTGACCCCAGTTCCTGACACAGAGTTTCAAAATTCCTTGGAGTTTCCTGAGTAATAGTCTTTTGTTCTGATAAGGGAACTCTTGGTCGGCTCCTGCATGGAGGCTGGTCACCAGAAAAACCACACCATGATTAGAAACTTGGAATTTTCAGCCCCACCCTACATTCTTCAGAGAGAGTAGAGGGGATGAAAAAGTAGTTAATGATCTGTCATGCCTACGTGATTATGTCTCCATAAAATCCTCATAGTAAGGGTTTTGGAGAGCTTCTAGGTTGGTGTACATACTGGGAGAGTGGTGCTGCCCAAGAAAGCATGGGAACTTTGCACCCCTTCCAACACACCTTCCCCTATGCATTTCTTCCATCTGGATGTTCACCTGAATCTTTAATCATATTCTTTTATAATAAACTGGTAAACAGTAAGTAAACTCTTCCCAAATTCTGCGAGCTACTTTAGCACATTAATTGAAGCTGAGGAGGCAGTGCCATGGGAACCTCTGATTTATCACTGATAGGTCTGAAGTACAGATAACAACCTGGATTTGCTAATGGCATCTGAAGTGGGGGGCAGTTTTGTGGGACTGAGCCCCTAACCTGTGAGATCTGATGCTATCTACAGGTAGATAGTATCAGAATTGAGTTAAATTGTGGACCACACTGATATTGCAGAATTGCTTGGTGTGGGAAAAAACCCCACACAACTGGTGTCAGAGATGTTGTGAGTGTGGTAACTGTGTGAGAGTAAAGGAGAAACACAGGAAAAGTAGAGTGTAGGTTTTCTACACTAGTGTCAATCATATATACCCGTGTCCCCTGCATCGGCAGGCGGACTCTCAACCACTGCGCCACCAGGGAAGCCCCAAAACAGCTAATTTTGAAAGGGGAAGGATTATATCTCTATCTAGTATTACTCCAATAACAAATGTATCTAAATTATAAACGGGAAAATAATTTTTTAGTTATAAAAGAAAGAGGGAAATCTAAATTATATGCAGGCTATCTCTGGATAGCAGCTTAACCATGACAAGAGTGCTATCTGAAGGGAAATAAAAGGAAATAGAAAGCAGGCTTCAGCTGATGGTAGAGATCTGCTCGTAAAATTGAGTGCCTGTAGAATCTATGTTTGAATATATCTTTTATTAAGCTTATGCCAACAATCAGGAGTGGAGAAATTAGAAAAATCTAGACTTGGTTATGAGAAAAGTAATGATTCTATGATCTAAACTCTTTCTGGTTTGGGATATCCTACTGGGAATTGGAAGTGGGGATCAAAGGGGATACATTTCAAACCACCCCCAACCCTCTGAAATTTAACAGAAAGATGAGCACTCTACATAGCACTAGGCTACAGGGCAGGACATTATTCCTTGGGTTTTTAGGCACATGGGAACAAGCAGCTGATAGGAAAAGAGAAGCCTAACCAGAATTAAGTTGAATCCTCATGGGAGATTTTGAAGTTCTAGGCAACCATATAGTTTTAACCCATCCTCAAGATAGAAAGATGCACAGCCCCATCCAATAGAAATAGAATGTGATCCACATATGTACTTTAAAACTTTCTAGTAGCCACTTGCAAAAAAGAAGTAGGTGAAATGAATGTTAACGTGTTCTATCCAATATATATTATCATTTCAACATGTAGTAAATATAAAAATTTAAGAATCAATGCAATAAAATATTTTACATTCTTTTTTCCTACCAGGTCTTTGAAATCTGGTATATATTCTACACACTCACAACACATCTTAGTTTGGACTAGCCACAGTCACTTGCTGAATAACCGCATGTGGCTACTGTCTACTATTTTGGACACTGCAAGTGTAGACGAAAGATCACAAGGTCTGAGTAAAAAGACTTGTGTTCTAATTGGTCTTAAATGATGGATTGTTTTAGATGGTCTCTAGAGTCGTTTTTCAGCCCTTATGTTTTCTGAGTCAATGGCAAGTCAAGGATGTGGGTGCATCGAGAAACGATAACAGCCAAGCCTTCGAAGCTGGGACAGTCCCCAAGGCAAGTCTGCTATTTCCATCTCAATTTAGGGAGGTTAAAAAAGCATCTTCGTCTCTCACCAGAACAGCAGGTTCTGAGCAGAAAGTACAGTCTTTGTCCCCTACAGCAAAGGGATTCTCTAGGATGTGGTTCCAGAAGAAATTCACTGAAGGGACTGCTTAATCAGGAATTAACTTTGCTATTGATCTCAGTGGCCAGGTGATGAGCAAGGTGGTGTAAATCAAACCCTTGACCCACAGACCGAAAGCATAGCCCATATGATTACTTTTTGCACAGCTTTATTAAAAAGAACACTGCACACTTCCACGGTATGTTTCATTCCCAAGACTCGTATAAGTCATAAGTCCCTGCCCCATTGCCATTGGCTTTCAGAGCAATAATATGCTCCAGCACGGCAGAACTTTGTCTTGCCTCCTAGCCTGAGGTGGCCCTGGAGCTATTAAAAGTCTCTATTCATTGCCCCAGTTTCAGATGAATTTGCTTAAATGGTGGTCTATTTAGACCTCAGACAAGAAACTCCTGTTTTTACTGGTGTGATGCAGAAATGGCTGTGGTGAAATACTTGAGCTAGAATGAGAGAACTGAAGGCTCGGGCCATCTGTTTTCCTGAAGCACTGTGTGACCTTAGTCAGATGTCTCCCCATGTCTAGACTTCCGTGCGTCCACATGTAAAACAATTAAAGCTCTTTCCACTTTGATGGTGAGGATCATGTTCATGGAATCCTGACACATTTCACAGGAAGGTTTAAGATAAATGCAAGATACCATGATGAATCATTTCAACGGACCCTAGGGAAGAAGCGGGATGGTAAATAACTGTCAAATCTTGGTAAACAGTTCAGACAGATGAGGAGCAGTGATGCCTTGATGGGCAGGTCAAGGACAAATGGAGAGGGGGTAGAAAAGGGAGGAAGGAGGGGGAGGGGGCTGGAGACACTCATTGCTGGGCCACCCAATGCTAAGAATGGCAAAGTTTGAAAACCTTGTCTTTGTTCCGGAAGGACTTGACAAGCAAAACTGATTAGCTGTAGAATATCATTTAAATCTCCTCTTAAAGCAAATCCAAGTCTTTAATCATTATCTCTCAAACTACCAAACAGCTCCAGACACACACCAGCCTCACTGAGAGACTTGTCAAGACTGAAATAGTAATTCACAAATTCGCTAAAATTCCCTGCTCCAGCGAGCAGTATGACAGCTCCAGCGACCGCGGTAACATTTCTATTCAAACTGGCTTTGGAGCCGAAGCTATAAATATCCTTGCAATATTTCCTGCTTCAGAACATAAAGACAGCTTTACAGCACTGATAAAATAGAAATTGCTTTCTCTCTGAGGTCTTGCTGGAATTTTAATGTCTGTTTTGCAATAAAGCAGATCCTACACAATTTGATTTGAGGGTAAGAAAACAAACGGTCTAATTTAGTTACAATAATGACTCTTGTATTGTTTGCCCTACTTGCTTCTCTGGCTGCTGGGCTGTTAAAGTTTGTAGCGTTGAGCAGAGGGGCTGATTTTATGATAATATTAAAATGGTTTCTTTATTATTTAAAGATACATTGTCTTCATCCCTCCTCACCACAGTGCAACAAAAAACAATTTTTGAAGGAGAAATAGAGAGAAGAAAATAAAGTTTACGGCCCTTAATAGGGCTTTGTGAAAGTTGCTTGTTAGAATTGTAAAGCAGTTGACCAAAGATGACATGAATTTAAAAGGCTTTTGAAACGTAAAAGATCACAGCAGCTTTAATTATTCCATACATGTTACACCAGTTCTTGTTAGTGCCTTCAAAGCTGAGCAAAGCTTCTTTAAAAAAAAAAAAAATCCATATACACCCCTCTCCTTTGTAGATTACATGATGTAGAAAGAAAACAGAAATTTGTGTTTGCACACGGACTATGTGCTGAGGGCATAGGAAAGTGGGGTTAAGAACAAAAGCTAAGTCAGAAAGAGAAAAACAAATATCGTATGCTAATGCATATATATGGAATCTTAAAAAAAAAAAAAGGTACTGATGAACCTAGTTGCAGGGCAGGAATAAAGAGGTAGACATAGAGAATGGACTTGATGACATGGGGTGGGAGGGCAAAGCTGGGGTGAAGTGAGTAGCATCGACATATATACACTACCAAATGTAAAATAGTTGGGTGGTGGGAAGCAGCAGCATAGCACAGGGAGATCAACTCGGTGCTTTGCAATGACCTAGAGGGGTGGGATAGGGAGGATGGGAGGGAAGCTCAAGAGGGAGGGGATATGGGCACATGTGCATGCGTATGGCTGATTTGCTTTGTTGTGCAACAGAAACTAACATGGTATTGTGAAGCAATTATACTCCAATAAAGATCTATTAAAAAATAATAAATAAAATAAAATAAAATCTGCTAATTCAGAAATTGCTTGATAAGATTTAATAAAAAATAAAGGTAAATAAAATAAAAGTTCCAAAAAACAATAGCAAAACAAACAAACAACATAACAAACAAATAAGAAGCTAAAGATAGAGCAGGCTGTCTGGGGACAAGAATTAAATGATTGAAGGGAGGCAGGGTTTGATCAGGTGGTGATTAGAAGTATGATTAATCCAATATCAGACTTCTTGGCTAAGGGTTAAAGTTCGATTAGTGTTAGTTAGGTTTGGGGCTCCCAGGAATTTATCTTTGTACTGAAAAAGAATCTCTCCCTATGTGAAAAGCACAGTGACTCCATACATCCTCTAACTGCCTTATCCAGGATATCTCTCCCAGGTCACACAGCCCCAGGCAAAACCATGAAGTAGACATTCTCTTCCACAAGCTGCCTCCCTTCTTCCTTTGGGCATCTTGAAACCACACAACTCAGATTGGAACTTGAACCCACCGTCTTTTAATTGAGATCGCATACCTGGCCTCAGGACTTGCTGAAGTTCAGGTTCTTTATGTCACATCACAGAAAGAATTCAGTGAGAGACAAAGTGATAGGTAAGAAATGGATTTGTTTAGAGAGATACACATTCCATAGACAGAATGTGGTCAGTCTCAAAAGGCTAGAGCAGCCCCAGGGCATGGGGTTGTCTCAGAGAGTGAGGGCAGCAGCCATGGGAGAACATACTCCACAGAGTATGGACCATCTCAGAAGGCAAGAGGCCTCAGAATATGAGGTGGTTAGTTTTTATGGGCTGGGTAATTTTATTGGCTAGTGAGTGGGAGGATTATTCCAAATATTTTGAAGAAGAGATGGAGATTTCTAGGAATTGGGCCGCCAGCCATTTTTTGGCCTTTTATGGTTAGCCTTGGAATTGTCATGGCTCCTGTGGGTGTGTCATTTAGCTAATGTATTGCAATGAGCATATAATGAGACTCAAGGTCTACTGGAAGTCAAATCTTCTGCCATCTTGGACCTAGTTGGTTCTAACCAGTTTATGCCTATCCAAATGGCTCAGTCATTCTTTAAGTGTTGTGACCTGCTCGCTTCCCTCCTATTTCAGTCTTCTCCCCTTCAGTTGCTTCTCCTTGCTCCGTTATGCTTATAATAGATTGCCTTTTCCCCTTTGGTTTCTCAAAACGTCCCATTTCCTTCCAACCAACCATTCCATCTATCTGTTTCTACATCCCAGTATCCTGATATACCAAAAATTCTACCCATATTCTAAATCTTTCAGTGCTTTTGTGGAGTGTGCTTGACATTACAGAGCCATGAAATCTTTGGTCCAGAAGGGAATTGGGCTTGTGTCTCTCCTTTAGTTTTTTAAACTGTATTCTTAAGACCCTTCAGATTTCACAAACATCTCTCAACAACTGCCTGATAGGAAGGGGCTGGGTGCTACAGTCCTATGTCAACCACAGCCCCTGCACTTTTATCAATTTAATATAAGGAGGACTCATTTTTAAGGTGTTCTGCCATTTAAAAATGTTTGAAAGTCATTATTCTTGTCTGAGTTTTCATTTTGCAAAAGAGAAAACTGAGGTTCAGGGAGGGAAAATGACCACCCCTTTTCTCATAGCTGAATAATGGCAGGGTGGAAAGGAGAACTCAAGTGGACTTACTGTTACAAGTGACAGGGTAGTGATCTCTAATGAACTAATTCATACCAGAGTGAAAGCACTATTATGATATACTATCCATGTTAGGGATAGTTAATTAAAATAAAAATGTTAATAAGTGATTATAATGTGGCCAAAACCAAATTAATTAATTTTTAAAAAAGAAAAGAAAATACAAGGCTTGAAAAAAAAAAATAGAATTACCATATGACCCAGCAATTTCATTTCTGGGTATATACCCAGAAGAATTCAAAGCAGGGTCTTGAAGAGATATTTGCACACCTATGTTTATAGCAGCATTATTCACAATAGCTAAAATGTGGAAACAACCCAAGTATCAATTAATGGATAAATGGATTTGATGCCCAGCAGGCCCCTGTGGGGCTCCTGGGCACAAAGCCTTTCTGTGTCACCCATTTCTTTGATTACAGGAAATAGGCTTCATTCAGCCTCTATGACCTTTCCTGAGCTCTAACAGGCAGATGCAAGCAGTTGTTAATTAGGGAAGGAAGGGGTTGTGAGACAAGGGAGAAACAAACAGTCAAGAGAAACAATAGTGCAGCCTTGGGGCAAGGTTCTCTTCCCCATCAGGGGATACACACAACAATATCTTTGAGCTGTCTTGCAGATACTGAAACCCCCTCCAGATGGGAGAAGTTAACCGTTAACGATTGTATGCTGCTCAAAAGCATGGAGACCCCAGATGGGTTGGAACCAGATGCTGACTCCCACTTACCTCACCACCAACTAACCAGAAGAATGTCCACGAGCTGATCATGCCCTCTTTGAACCATTACTATAAAATTTCTCACCACCCTCTCCGAGTTGGGACACACAGTGTTGTGGGCATTAGCCCTCTGTGCCCCCCTTTGCCTGGCAAAACAATAAAACTATTCTTTCCTACTTTACCTAAAACTCTGTCTCTGAGATTTAATTCAGTGTTGGGATACAGAGGGCTGGAGTTGACTTCAGATTGGAGAAGCAAATGTGGTATATACATGTAATGGAATATTATTTTGCCTTAAAAAGGAAGAAACTTCTAATACATGCTACAACATGGATAAACCTTGAGGATATTATGCTAAGTGAAATCAGTGACAAAAAGACAAATATTGTATGAATCCACTTATATTAGGTATGTAGCATGGTCAAAATCATAGAGAAAGAAAGTGGAACGGTGAGTGCCAGGGCTTAGCATAGGGAGGAATGGAGAGTCATTATTTGGTGGGTACTGAGTTTCGGTTGTACAAGATGAAAAGAGTTATGGAGATGGATTGTGGTGATGGTTGCACAACGTTATGAATATATTTAATACCACTGAACTGTATACTTAAAAATTGTTAAAATGTTAAATTCTATGTTTTAAAAAATGAAAAAAAATGTGGTCTGAGGAAATCTCTGGAGTCTCTGGACTCTTTTAGAGGGTCTGTAAGGTTGAAACTATTTTCATAATAATAAAGCATTATTTTTCACTGTCTTGACATTTCCAGTGATGGTACAGAAGCTATGGTGGGCCAGCTATTGGTGCTTTAGTATAAATCAAGGCAATGTCACCAAACTGGAAAAGCAGTTATTGTATTCGTCCCCACTTCACACTTACAGAAGAAAGAGAGAAAGGGGAAGAGGGAGG
This sequence comes from Grampus griseus, assembly GCF_964374135.1. Lineage (NCBI taxonomy): Eukaryota > Metazoa > Chordata > Mammalia > Artiodactyla > Delphinidae > Grampus > Grampus griseus. The sequence continues at coordinate 44,989,256 of NC_139017.1, forward strand.
GAGGAAGGAAATAATGAAGGAAGAAAAAACAGAAGAGAAAAAGGAGGAAGGGAGGAAAGGAGGAAACCATTTTAATTTAAGGATGTTCTTGATGATGCAGTAAAAATACTAGTTATTTAAAATTACTAAAAGTACTAAATCTCAACCCTGGAGTGCACATTTTTTAATGGTAAGTGTGACAAATGGAAAGTACATATATAAAGCATGTAAATGCATACCAAAATACGACGGTGCCTCAAGGCAAAGCAATTTGAGTTTTAAACTGAATTTATCACTCCTTTCATGAAGCATCATTTATACTAGAATGAACTACTGACCAACAAGCAATGGTCATTGAGACTTGGATATCCAACAGACATTTCTGTGAAAATGAAAGAAGTAAGCCTGTCACTTCTGAGAAAACTGACAGTAATTTTTGCCAATAATATTTGTGCTTTCAAACAAAAAATTAGAATTCTGGAAAACTTGTATCTGTCACTGTATACTTGACGGCTTCCCAATATTTAAAGACTTTTTTTGATGAGATTTGTAGTGATATTAATGAATGAGTTATTTTTGATATTGGATAATGAAATATGTCAACATTTGGAAGATCTGCATTATTCAAGGAACCAATATTTTCTAAATGACTAATGCACGTTGTTACAAAATCATGCATGGGTAAAAAATCCATTCAAAGTGCAAAAGAGACCAATGTATTTTGACGTAGCAATTCATTGATATGGCTTCATAATTCCACACGGCAACAAATCTGTAAGAATCACTTGTTGAGTTTCAGTGTAATGTCAAAGATAAATATCCACAATTATATGACAAAGTTATTAAAATACTGCTCCCTTTTCCAACTACATATATGAATGAGGCCAATTTTTTTCATATACTTCAACCAGAATAACATATCACAACAAGACTGACTGCAGAAGAATATGTGAAAATATAGCTACCTTTTATTAAGTCAGAGATTAAAGAGATTTGCAAAGATGTAAAAAATGTGATTTTTCCCACTCAATTTTTTGTTTTTGTTGTTTGAGATTAACAAAGAGGTCCTGAGAGCAAGAGATTTGAGAATCGCTGCTGTAGGTGATTCAGGAGACTTTTAAATGTCCCCCACATTTCACTGACTATGGTAACAGGATATCCCACATTTTTCATTAATTTTCCTGAGGACTACTCTAGGTGTCCTGTTATTTAATCCTTACTTAAGTCCCTTCGCACACCAAAGCTTAGCCATGGAAGAAAATTAAACATTATTAGGCAGAGGCTTCTTAACTCTGGTGGCTTCTGAATCCCAGGACCCATGCATCCCTCCTTTTGCTACTCTGGTCTGTAGGCTCCACTTGTTTCCCTGAATAAAGTTTCTAAGTGTTCTGGATGCATTTGCAAATCCCATACAAGCCCACTCATTGCTCTTTGTATTAATACATCTACGTAGATGGAACCCTAGATGGAAATTCTAAAGAATATGGAAGGATAATCTTTCTGGGAAACTTTGCTTCTGGAAGAAATAAAGCACAACCCAGAGGACTCAGCATGAGAAAGAAAATACTTTGAATTTAAAAAAAGGTCTTCATTGATCATTTCTAAAGGCTTTTTACACATTACCATCCTGTGTAAGGATTCTAAGAGAGGGCAGAGAAAATGGTCAGACTCCATGATGGGAACTCTGCACCACAAACAAAAGCTTCTTCTTGGTTAAATCATTTCAGGAAGTATATTGTGTGTTATTGTGAATAAAGCACAAGTCTGGATATTAAAAGATATTTGTTCGAGTCCTAGCTTTACCACCCAAGAATTTTGAGACCATTCAATATATTTTTCACAGAACATGGTAGAATTCTTTTTTTTTTTTAACATCTCTATTGGAGTATAATTGCTTTACAATAGTGTGTTAGTTTCTGCTTTATAACAAAGTGAATCAGCTAGACATATACATATGTTCCCATATCTCTTCCCTCTTGCGTCTCCCTCCCTCCTACCCTCCCTATCCCACCCCTCTAGGTGGTCACAAACCACCGAGCTGATCTCCCTGTGCTATGCGGCTTGTATGTTCTGAGTGGTGAATACAAAGACCACTGGACTAGGAATATTCGGGAATACACACCAAGTGTTTGGCAATGTTCCTAACACATGGGAACTGTTCCATTGGCAGGATATTAGTATTTACCTTTACATTAATATTAGTATAGGATATGTGCTGCTAGGAAAACTGTTCATTGTTTTGAAGCTTTTTTTCTTCATTTTTAAAGTGGGAATCGCTGTGTTTCCTAATTGATCCCATGAAGTTGTGAGGTACTGTGAAAATTGGATAAGATTGAAGAGTCAAGATGCCTGTATTTTAGTCCCAGCAAATTCATTATCAACGAGCTGACCTTGGGGAAGTTATTTTTGTGGTCACTCCCTTAGTTTCTTCAACTGTATACCAAAGAGGTTAGACCAAATAATCTCTCAGTTTCTATCCAGCATTGATAATCTTTGTCTAGAATCTCCTATGATCCCACAAGGGTTAATACTCTTTCCTAGATTACTTATATTCAGGGAAGAGCTGGGTCTAGAACCTAGAACCGTCTAGTTTCTGCATATATACAGGATCATTTTGTTTAATGAGGTGTTCCAAGGCAACCTGAACGCCTGAAACACTCCATCTCAGTGACTCATTTTTAAACACCAAACATTGAAAATATGAGGTTTCTGTATAAAGTGGGAAAAAAAGTACTTTTTAGTTAAAAGAGGAAGGGGGCTACTGTCTCCTGAGGACTAGCTGTCTGGCAAGATTTCAAATACTTCTTAGTTCCGATGGGTTGGAAATGCCACAACAACATTCGTCCCGGTGTCATTTTCTTAGTTCCAGTCCCGGCAGCAATCAAGAAGTGCAGGGGAGTGTGGCAACAATGAAAACAAGAAATTAATCAATCTCTCTCCAACTGTACTGAATGGGGGAACAGTGAGACAAAAGCCAAGGCAAGATTATATTGAGAAACAGAGATGGGATATCTGCTCTATGTTTTATATCCATTTTATTAAAACAGCATTGGAAATTGAGTTATCTAAAGAAATAAAAACATACATTCCTTTGGAGCTTAGATAGCTTTTAGTTTTCATCCATCACTTGAAACAAAATCCATGTCTACATTTATCTTCTATATGAACAATGAATCAATCATTTTTTATTGAATGTTCCTTTCCTCTTTGCCATGGTAATGACCAGTTTCTGCACAGTTGATCAGATCAACCAGGCTATTGATTTCATTTGGTCATTGAAATGGTCCCTGACTTAGGTAATTTCATGTTTTTTTCATCTTATAAATGAAAATCATGCTCACCTAGTGTTTCTAAAAATATGGGCTATAATTTTTCTGAATCAAAATCACCAGTAGTGCTTACTATAAAGTTAGATCCTAAGGCCCTCTCCCTAGTTCTTCTAAATCAGAATCCCTGAGGTTGGGGGTTCAAGAATCACCCTAGGATTAACATATTTCCCGTGTGATTCTTCTAAAGATTACCAGTGTCCTAACTGCCAGACCAGTACCATCTTTCTATCTTCATTCTACTAAAACTTACTGCAACATTTATCACTCTGGAATACTTCCTTCTAGACACTTTCTCTTCTTGATTTCAGGGTCACTGAAATGTCCTCCTTCCAACTTCTATGTGCCTTCCTTTATCAGTCCTTCCCTTCCTCTGGGTCTCAAAAGGTAGGATAACTTGGCTGACAGTCCAAATGTGATTATGCCTGAAAGGAAAAGGGTGGTTCCTTTCCTGAAATCAGGGCACTGTTGACAAAGAAAAGGAGAATAAGTACTGGATAGCTAAAAACAAAGGTCCACTACTGTATGTGTCTATGCCTTTTGAGATCCTTGTGATCAAGAGCCATTTGTCATTTATATCTGAATCCTCAGCCCTTACTGTAGTGCCCGCCATGTAGGAAGTTTTCATTCAATCCCTGGTGAATTAATGAATGAATAAATTGAATAAACAAATGTCACAATTCTAATTTGGGGGGTACATAAGCATTAACATTGCTATTGAGATAGTTTCTTAGTCTTAGCTCTCTCTAATCCATCTTCAGAAACATCTTCAAAACAATAGACATTAATCATCTTTAACCTTCTGATTATAAACATTAAATGGCTCCAAATATAAATGTATGCCATTGGAATTCAACCCCCTCCTTCCTGTGTTCCCAGTCTACCTTTTTAATCTCAGCTCCTGACTTTCGCACACAATTCCTTATAGTATAGCCAAACCATGCCATTCTTCCTTCTATGAAAACTTTACACTTCCTTGCTTCTACACTTTGGCTTATGTAAATCCCTCAAGCATAAATGATTTTTCCATCTTTGACAGAAAAACAATTCTATTCATCTTGCACATTATATTTCAGAAGCTACCTCTACAATTTATAGTTATTCAGTAAGTTCCTTCTAAGTGGAAGTCACAGAATCTGATATTGCAAACAGAAACAAAGACTTGTCCTTTGCTCTTCATGACCCCTGAGTTGGGGCTGCTTTATTAAGTAAACCTCCCCCTCCAGGTTTTCATCTCAGCATGTTGCTCCTCTGTGGTTTAGCTTAACACATCCCAATCTGTATTTAAACAAAAACAAAAAACAATTAGAACAAATCCTATTCCTATGACTAGGCTGTAAGCTTTTTAATGGTACAGATCTAGTGCCTTATAGCTTTCAGGCTCTCAGAATGTTCATAGTAGTTTCTCAACAAATACTTGTTTCGTGAGATTGGGTTTAATCTTTCCTAATCCCCTTATGAAGATTAGAGATGAAGAGAGTGAAGTCCAGAGAGAGTAAAGGACTTACTCAAGGTCAAATAGCTAGTTCATGGCAGAGCCCAAACGAATACCTTTGCTTACTTAAAAAAAAAATTATTTAAAAAAAGTTTTATTGAAATATAGTTGATTTACAGCATTGTGTTAGTTCCAGATGTACGGCAAATTGATTCAGTTATACACATATATAAATACATGTATTCTTTCTTAATATTCTCTTCCATTATAGGTTATTACAAGATATTGAGTATATAGTTCCCTGTGCTGTACGGTAAGTCCTTATTAGTTACCTATTTTACATATAGTAGTGTGTATATTTTAATCGCAAACTCCTAACTTACCCCATCCTTTCCCCTTTGGTAACTGTAAGTTTATTTTCTATGTCTGTGAGTCTATTTCTGTTTTGCAAACAAGTTAATTTGTATCATTTTTTTTAGATTCCATGTACAAGTGATATCATATGATATTTGTCTTTCTCTGTCTAACTTACTTCACTTAGTATGATAATCTCTAGGTCCATCCATGTTGCTGTAAATGGCATTATTTCATTCCTTTTTATGGCTGAGTAATATTCCATTGTGTTTATATACCACATCTTCTTTATCCATTCATCTGTCGATGGACACTTAGGTTGCTTCCATGTCTTGGCTATTATAAATAGTGCTTCTATGAACATTGGGGTGCATGTATCTTTTTGAATTATGGGATTCTCCAATACCTTTATTTCCTTGACATGCTTTCATTCAAGTTGCCAACTTAGTGTGAGAGAGGAGACCTACTTTTGAGTTCCAATATTTGTCCTTATCACATTGCATACTTATATGTTACATTCTCATTGCCTTCATGTTTACAGACAAACTGTTAGTTTATCCTCTTGCTAATTCCTTTTCTTTCTCATGATTATTTTCATGATTTCCTCTGGACTTCTTTCAGCTCTGTCACACATATATCTCTTGCTGTGTACATCAAGGTTACAAACAGTATTCCATCTGTGGTCAACACATGATTTTGTACACAAAATAATAATATTTTCTGTGCATTTCCAGCATCCTTTCAGATCATGCCCAGGTAATTGCTGGTCTTTTGGCAGCAACAGCAGCACATGGAGTATTTAAGGCAATGGATGCAAGGCTTCCAACATTCCTACTCTGGATTGTAACAGGTAGTGAATCCATCATCATACAAACATCCTCTGTTTTTATTTTTTTCTCTAAATGCATTCCCTACACAAGCTCATGCTGAAACCCACAGACTAGATATCTGCTTGGTCTCACAGCGTGTAATTTACTCACCTTGGCTTGGTGTATTACTGCATGGAAAGGTTTAGTTCCATTTTCAAAATAATTCTTTTAGAAATAAGATACATGCCAGTATCAATATCCTAGAGGTTTTTCTGGTTTTGCTGTAACATATAGAAAAACATCTCTTTTATTTCAGATTTGTTTCTTGTGTTTTACCAATGCTTTAAAAAACTTCCATGAAGTTTTTTCCCTTGTCCTTTCCATGCTTAATAAGCTCTAAAAAGTCCTTTAGAAAACTGACAAAAGATATCAGGAGTTTTTATAAAAATATATCCATTGGCTGTACATATTCACAATATTTACCAAGCTCATCAAATAGTTCTAGTAGATACATGAGATATGATTTCCTTTTCCAGAAGTACAATAGTTAATATTTACTTTTGTATTCAGTGAGCCTTCCCCCTTACTACAGAGTCTTCCAGCTACCTAAGGTGAGCATTACACAGGCTGCTCTGGAGCACCCTAAAAAGTGTCTAGCACAGTGCCTGGGATATGGTGGTGTCAAGAGAGGTTAGCAGCCTTTTCTTTCGCCTCTGAAACTCAAGCCCTGATGGGTGACTTTGGTGCCGTGGTTCTCCACTTGTACTAATAGGTCATTTCTTCTCCATTTGTTCATTTGTAAAATCAGGGGTTTGCAATCAACTGCCTCAAAGGCTTCTTTTAAAATCATTATTCAAGGATTCTAAAACCTTTTTAGTTAGTGTTTTTGTTTCTTTCAGATATATACCCAGGAGTGGAATTGCTGGGTCATATGCTAGTTCTAATTTTTTTTGGAGAAACTTCCATACGGGTTTCCACAGCTGTATCAATTTACACTCCCACCAACACTGTAGGAGTGTTCTCTTTCTCCACATCCTTGCTGCTATTTGTGTTCTTTTTGATGATAGTCATTCTGACAGGTGTGGGGTGACATCTCATTGTGATTTTGATTTGCATTTCCCTGATGGTTAGTGAAGTTGAGCATCTTTTCATATGTCTTTTGGACATCTGCATGTCTTCTTTGGAAAAATGTCTATTCAGATCTTCTGCCCATGTTTTAATCAGGTTGTTTGGGTTTTTTGACGTTGAGTTTGCATGAGCTGTTTCCACTCCTGGGTATATATCCCAAAAAAACAAAATCACTAATTTGAAAAGATACATGCACCTCAATGTTTGTTGCAGCTTTATTTACAATTGCCAAGATAGGGAAGCAACCTAAGTGTCCATCAACAGATGAATGGATAAAGAAGATGTGGTATATACATACACAATGTATGTAGATAAATGTAAAATGGAGCTTTTTGAGCAAAAACCAGGGTGAACAAATATCTCTTCTCTTGATTCCTCTATACATTTTTTATGTTCTTTTTCCTTTGTGTTTTTGTCTTCTCTCTCTCTTCCTTCCTTCCTTCCTTCCTTCCTTCCTTCCTTCCTTTCTCCCTCCCTCCCTCTCTCTCTCTCTCTCTCTCTCTCTCTCTCTCTCTCTCGCTCTTTGATTTTTTAACATCTTTATTGGAGTATAATTGCTTTACAATGGTGCATTAGTTTCTGCTTTATAACCAAGTGAATCAGCTATACATATACATATGTTCCCATATCTCTTCCCTCTTGCATCTCCCTCCTTAACCCTCCCTATCCCACCTCTCAAAGCACCAAGCTGATCTCCCTGTGCTATGCGGCTGCTTCCCACTAGCTATCTATTTCACACTTGGTAGTGTATATATGTCCATGCCACTCTCTCACTTTGTCGCAGCTTACCCTTCCCCCTCCCCACGTCCTCATGTCTCTCTCCCTTTCTTTCTTTCTTTCTTTCTTTCTTTCTTTCTTTCTTTCTTTCTTTCTTTCTTTCTTTCTTTCTTTCTCTCTCTCTCTCTCTCTTTCTTTCTTATAATGCAATCCCTGAATGGTGTCAAATTGCCTTTCATGGCTTCCTGCTTTTTAGATCTATACTCACAGATTTTCAGAATTACAAAGGCATTTTAGAGATGTATGTTATAATAGAAAGAGCAACAAATCTTTTTAATCCTATGTCTCAGATTGTGAGACTTTAGGAATAATCCTACCTTCTCTGATTCTCCATCTATAAAATGAAGTTTAGGGCTTCCCTGGTGGCACAGTGGTTGAGAGTCCGCCTGCCGATGCAGAGGACACGGGTTTGTGCTCCGGTCCGGGAAAATCCCACATGCCTCGGAGCGGCTGGGCCCGTGAGCCATGGTCACTGAGCCTGCGCGTCCAGAGGCTGTGCTCCGCAACGGGAGAGTCCACAACAGTGAGAGGCCCACGTACTGCAAAAAAAAAAAAGGAAGTTTATAATAAAAATAGTAAACATTTTTCTGAAGACTACACAAGCAATAGTAAGAAGCACACTGCAAATATTCCTACCAAAATGTTGGTTATCATTATTATAATACAATCCTCTAGTCTTCTCATTGGCTGGGCAGTCCCTTGGAAATTGGTGTTTGGATTCATTTCTGAATTCTAGTTTGCACCAGAAGTTGCATTTAAAAAGGAATGGCCAGGACAAGCTTTCCTATTTCCACATGGGCTATCTTTCCCTTTTTGAAGTACAATGCCTGTGCTCTGACAAAGGCCTCTTTCCTATGATAGCCATTTGTTGAGGGTTTTGTCTGAGTGCCCATTCAAGCAGAACGTGTGATTTACTGTTGGTTGTGAAGGTGAAAGAGATTTTGACAAGTGGAGAAATGGAGTAAGTCTGAGCTTTGTTCATTAACATGCAATCCTCTTTGTATGTATGTAGGGGGCGGGAGACAAAGTAGGGAGGGTTAGACATATGAGTTCTAAACTTGAAGCCTAATTTGGTTATGGAAACAGATCTGTGTCTGGCAGAAACACATGGCACCCCCAGTCCTCAGTCATCAGTGTTTGGGAAGCCTGCTTCATTTAATTGGTAAATCATTTGTCTTGAATTGTCTTCCACCAGCACTCTCTGTGAGGCAGCTGCCCACCTTGGCTAATTTAAATATGATTTAGCAGGATAGCCCCCCTCCCTCCTGCCAGGACATTCATAGTACCAAATTAATGTTGATTGGCATTCCCCACCCAGCCTTGGGTGATTCATAGATAAGATTCTGTTACTGATGTATGCCAGGAGGAGTCAGATGAGGATATCTTTATTGCCTCCTTTTCACTGGAGAGGATTTGGCCCATTACCCATGTGCTAATTTTCTTTATTTGTCTGTAAGATCTATTGTGTGACCAGCTGTCCTGCATGCAGGTGGGGGACTCCTCAAAGCCTTCTGGGCAAATTCCGACAACTCTGGGTCACTCTCCTGTTTTATCTTTCTCCTTTTGAAACAGGGCAACTAACCCTCCAAGTGACTGAGAAAATTATCTTTTCCCCTTTGTGAAGTCTGATGGGAAGGTCATTGATTTGATTCAACATGCTTCTCAGGGTCACCTTTTCTGTGTAAGACATTGTTCTGGGTGCCATGGGTGATAGATATGTGGGGACACACTTGCCTTTAGGAACCAGGATTCTACATGTGCCCACCGGTAACCAGCTACACTTGAAAATAAGCAAGAGCTGGAGCAAGATTTTAGTGACGTTTGTACTTGAAACCTCACCTACTCTTGTTACTTAGATTCTAAACCTCAATCCATTTCTTTTCTTTTCCTCTCTTTTGCTGCAATTCTCCTTAGAGGTTGTTTCAGTTCTTCTTCCCTCATTAACTTTTTAAGTTATTGCTTTTAAAACTTAAATATAGAAAACTACAGACGATACTGTACCAATCATGTGCTTACCACTTAAAGAAAATGTTTTTTCACATTTGATTGAGAAATTCATTAAAAATATTACTAGTAAAGTTCCCTCAGTTTTCCTTCATGTTCCAATGTCCTCCCTTTCTCTACAGAAGTATCATGACTATAGTATGTAGGTATCGAATCCATATTTTAAACCGTAACTGCAAGTGCATTCATCAATAAAAAATATATCATATCATATGTTTTTATTATGGAAAAAATTACATCAAACTGTAAACATTTTTCTGCAGCTTGCTTTTTCTGTCAGTGTTATGATTGCCATATCTGTACGATTACACACAGCTCCATTTTACCTCTTTTAATTACTGTGTAATATGTCACATAGAGCTTTATTTATCTTTTCTTCACCTAATGGATTTGACCTTCCCTAATTTTGTGTTTTGTTTTTGTTATATATAACCAATAATACTTCACTGAATGTCTTGGAATATATTTGCATAGGAGGGAGAATTTCTCTAGGGCATATATTTAGAAGTGGAATTGCCAGGTCATAGGTTATATACATATACAATTTTACTAGATATTGCCAAATTGCTCTTCAAAATAGTTGTGCCAATTTATATTCTCACCAGCAGTGTTCAAGTGTTTTCATGTCACCTCTTCCCTGCCAAAGGTTGGCACTCTCTGAGTTAAGGAACTTTGATGAGGTTAAAGAGCATCTTGTTGTTATTAGCATTCTCCTGATTAAATTGAGGTAGAGTAATTTTTCATTTTTGTTGTCACTGTGGTTTCATCTTCTGTGAATTGTCTTTTTGCGCCTTGCATTCGTTTTTCTATTTGTCTTTTCTAAATTGATTTGTAAGAATTCCTTTATAGTTTGGATATTAATATTGTGCCTGTTACATTTGCTGTAAATCTCTTCTCCCAGTTTGCAGTGTATCTTAATTTTGTTTATGGAGCCTTTTGTTCTACAGAAAGTTTATGTATTAAAGATTTCTATTTTTGTTATAGTTTACAAAAAAACACTTTCTTACTTCAAGATTTTATTATTTTCTTCTACATTGTATTCTAACAGTTTTTAAAGGATTTTTTTTTTCACATTTAGGACTTCTAGCCATTTGGAGTTTGTTTTTGACTTTGGTGGGTGTGGGAATATAATTTTGTTTTCTTTTCCATATGAAAAGATAGCTGTTTCAACATCATTTTGATTCCAACTAATTTTGGAAACCTTTCCAGTCATATATCATGGTCACAGATATATTTAGATCTCTTTCTGGGGTTGTAATTCTAATGCATTGACTGTTTCTTTCCATCACTATGCCTATACCATATAATCTTAATTTCTATATCTTTATCCAATTTTTTGCTATCTTTTAGGATATGTATATAATTGTAATTTTGGCTTTATGGATGTTCTGTTATTCTTTTCACTTTAACTTAAAAAAATATGACAATTTTTTTTATCTTGTATTATCTCAGCTTTAGAATCTTTGTCCTCAAATGGGTCCGACTCTTCTTTATCTCAATCGAATCCACTGCATTCTTGCTCACTTCCTTTTTATCAGTCAAAATAGACTATATCTTCAAATTTTTGTCAGAACCTGAATCTGAATCGTAGTGTCTAGGATTTTGATCATCAAATCAAAAGATCCCTATGTTATTTCTCCCAAGACATATAAAGGCCACCATGGAATTCAGATGTCCGGTGATAATAACCTGAATTTCCACGGCAAACGTGTTCTCAAAGCTCCCAACAGGTGACTTTCTGCAATGATATTACCTAATAGAAAGCCAAAATACAAATCAAGAAAGCAAACTATAAGTGTCCTAAGAGAAGTTAATGTAGAGTTGAACATTAGAAGTAAAGATCTATGAGGATTCACAGAAAGGTGATATTATATCTGGCGGAGCAATCAAAGAAAACTGTAAGTATGATAATGTTTTAGTTTAAGTTAGAAAATAGGCAAGATTTCACATGAAGAGATGGAAAATAGCATCGTGATCTAAGGAACCCATGAATAAATCTATGGTAACAGGATATAAAAATGGAATTCTATGAAGTTTGTCTCAAGACCAAAGAGACGTTCTAGAGCACCTATATAGGATTTGCATAGAAGCTAGCCAAAAATCAGTTTCATGAAAAAAAAATATTTTCAAGACACATATTTTATTACTCATATCTTCAGTCTATAAAAGAGATTCAGAGAATTAGTTGAAGTGCTCTCCTTACCCCCCACCCACCCCACACGATGGAGTAGGTGTGGGGGAGTACCTATTCCCTACCTCAAGACAAATGAGGGCGTCAAAGAAGATTTATTTATTATGTCTTCTTTGACATGTTGGATTCTTGCTGACACTAGAGGGACTGTCTCTTTCAGAGCTAGCTAATTCCCAGTGATAATAAACAACTCACCTAGCAATGTGCCTTTCATATGTAAACCGAACAATCCAGAGCCTATAGGCTCAACCATCTTCTTTATCTGTCTCTGACATTCTGGGCCACTATTCCCCTGCCCTAATCACCCCAGGGCAGATAGCAGGTAGCTAGGGATATCTCTTCCACCTCAGAGCCCACTTAAATTATTCAGACTAGCTGATCCTAAGCCTGCTTGGTCTTTATGGATTATTCTTTCCAGTAGAAACCACAATAAAGACTCTTGCCCACCTTTTTCCTCCACACTTCTTCTGCCTCCTGACTGACCCTGGTGCTTCCCCACATGGCACTACATGGCATGCTGTGCCTCCTGTTTCTAACAATCTGTGAATATAACAAATTTCTTCCTTCATGACAGTCATTTTCATGTCTTTCCATACCTGAGTAAAACAAATCTCAGGTACCGTTAAGACAGAAGACTATCTGGAAGCTTAATATGGAGTATGGACCCTTGATGGATTGAACTCATACCTGTGAATTCTAAAAGATAAGAGGCTGGATGAGGGAGCCTGTAGTAGCAGCTACTTGGAGGTAACTATGCCATTTGGGTCCTCCAAAAAGCAGATGGCATGATAAGATCAAATGTGTAAGATATTTATTAGGAGAACCCCTGTGAAGGATAAAGGAAGAGGGAGCAAGAGTAGGCAGAGGAGAACCTTCCACCATGATATAGGTCTAATACCTGTGAAATGTGAGAGAGAAGGAAGAACTAGGTAGGAAGAGCCTCAGCCTGCTGCTTAGTTCTGAGAAAGTCTCAGGTAGACTGATGGAACATCCTTGAGCTAAAGTTGCCCATTGGAAGAATCCTGCATCAGGTAGTACTAACTGTTTTCTAGTACCTTTGCATGCTCGGTTATTGCATAAGAGCAGCCCAGGAGAATGTGGCTTGTGATAAATGCCTTGATTGACCCAAAGCTGCAGCAGTTCAGCTGTGCTCTGCACAGTGGTTTCTCTTAAGAGAGATTTGAATGGAACACTTCCATGGCCATCACAGCCAGCCCAAAATTGTGTATTATTCACAAACTAGACATGGCCACATAAGTGATATGTAATACTGCCCAGGAGATGCCTGGAGGTGTAATGAGATCTCTGCAGTAAAAGGCTGAAAGAGTACCTCCAAGTGCTCAAGGGCTGAGAGGGAAATCATAATTACCAACAGGAAGAGAGGCATTCGATTGTGTTGAGGAAACTTAAGTGTTATGGGGCAGGGAGGTGGGGGAAGGGAAAGAGGTATATCAAAAACTTCCGCAAGGTACTCCATAGAAGAAAGAATCAGTAAGTATATATATATACACACACACATACACATGTATACGTGTGTGTGTGTGTGTGTGTGTGTGTGTATATATATATATATATATATATACGTATATGTATATATTTGCCAAGCTCAGAAAGCACGAATGCCATCTTTCTATAGTTCCAGTCTAGTAAGTCTTGTCTTGTTGCCTGTCTTTCTTTCCACTACCAGCCCTGCTCCTGGAGAGGTCATAAACCTTAGTGCCTTGGAGAGACAGAAATGCAAGGCAGAGAAAAACAAAATGAATATAATTAGATCATATCCCTTTCATTCTGAAGACTTCTCACTTACAGTAGGTTCAAAACACATATAGGATTCTTCCTCAAAGGGTATGAAATTTTAAAATTTCCCCATATAGTTTATTTCCAGTGACATTTTCATCACAAATGTAGTCTTATTCTTTGTGGTAGAACAATGCCTTATGCATCTATGCTGCTCTTTGGTTCGCCCTCCTTTTAATCCTGTTATGTGTGATCTCAGGTCTTGAGTCTTTAGACCTCACATTTCCTCCCTATCACTTAGCCCCTTTTTGTATTTTCTTACTCTCTTACCCAGTTTAGATTCCATTGTTCATTCTTCATCCAGTCTTTTGACAGATCACTCCAGCTGCCCACCAGCAATATATCGCACACGTGCTTTGGAGTACCATGGGGAAAATCACACAGCCATGCAGATGTCACCACTATAAATTTATACTCTTCATCGCCAGTGGATCCCTCAGTGCTGCCCAGCAGACCTCCTTTTTCCCTAGCCAGGGTTCTTCTCTACGGTTCTCAGGTCTTTGGACACTTCCTCTCCTTTTTTCTCATTCTTAGCTACTCTCTCCCCAGCTCACGCAGAAAACAAAAACCATCAGTTTTTACGCCCCAGAATTTACCACTTGCATCTGGATTGTTGCAATAACCTCCTGACTACCTGTAATTTTACCACGTTCCAAACAATTTCCCACACTGCAGCTAATCTGATCGTTTCACTTCCTTGTGTGAAATCCCTCAAACCCTAGGATGAAACACAAACACCAAACAGGATGGACACTCCCTTGCAAGACCAACTCCTACTTCTCTCAACCTCTTTTCTTCCCACCCCCATATTCAAAACTGACATTTCCACCACACTGAACTTTAGTTCCTAAGCTGCCCTATGCATAGTCCCCTCTGGCTGCCAGGCTTTCCTTCACATTTTCGTGTCTACCTGGAACAGCTTTCTCTCTCCCTCTTTACATGGCCAAGTGTCGTTTATCCTTTATGAGTCAGCCTAGTCGCGGTTTCCCCTCAAAACCTTTTCTGATCCCTCAGACCTGTGTCTGATGCCCTTTCTAATGCTTCTTAAAGCCCTGCACATCTAGATGTTAAGCAACACAGTGTATGACAATTACCTTGTCTGCCTTTCCTGCTCTAAGAGGTCAAAAATCATGTCTCTCTTCTTTGTAAATTTATTCCTAGACCTAAGCACAGTCCCCAGCACAGAGAAGTCCTTCAATAAATGCTTACTGAGTAAATGTGAGTAGTCACTCAAAAATTATTTTGTCACTTTGAAAGAAAACAAAGGTAAAATGACAAACTTTATAAAATAGGCTACAATTAAGAAAACGTGGCTATGGATCCCTCAAAGAAAACAAGTTATTTAGAAACATACCAGCATAATTTGAACACTCTATGGGTATTTATACAGATGATGGAAGTTCTGAACTCAGACCAAAACTGCTGAGCTTATAAGTATCCACCAAATCAGCAGGTAATGTTGTATCTTATATCACAAAGAAACCTACTACTGCAGTTGGCTTACGTTCATAATTCATATCTTGTAATAACCCAATGTCTTTATTTCTAGCTGAATCTCTATGGTAAAACTGCGAATAAACCTCTTTCTCAACATGAATAACAATTACATCTTCTCTGGTAAAAGACATGTGAGTGCATTTCCCTTCATAAATGAGAGTTAGAGTCAATGAAAGCAACAACTCTTTTTATCTCCAAGGCTCTGTTGCAGTAAATGGTCATACAGAGTCTAGCAGAATGCCACACATTATTTCCTTCTTAAAAATTAGCATCTTGGGCTTCCCTGGTGGCGCAGTGGTTGAGAGTCCGCCTGCCGATGCAGGTGACACAGGTTCATGCCCCAGTCCGGGAAGATCCCACATGCCACGGGGCGGCTAGGCCCGTGAGCCGTGGCCGCTGAGCCTGTGCGTCCAGAGCCTGTGCTCCGCAACGGGAGAGGCCACAACAGTGAGAGGCCCGCGTACCGCAAAAAAAAAATAAAAATAAAAAAAAATTAGTATCTTTAGTGCCACAATGAATTCTAATTTATGGACTTCTTAAATACCTTCTTATAACATTTTTTTAACATAAGATAGCTAATCTCTCTGAGTTAAAACATATTAGAGTAACATTACCCAAAACAGCCACTACAGAACCGTAGCTTCCTGGCTGAAAGATGTCTTTTCCTACTGAGCTGAAAGTGAATACAGCATTAGGAAAGCCCTTGCTTTTGACTTTTATTAGGTGGTAACTACAACCAAAGAAGGCTAAATGAGTGGGAAAACTGTAATATAAATCATTTTAATCCAGAACATCTTTACATACTGAAGACAGCTAGTTGGTTGGTTGAAGGATTTTATCCTTAAATTAATGATTTCGTCCTTTAAATTAATTCCATATTTGGTTTGTTTGTGATTTTAGGTTTAATAATCAGAGAGGAAAATCATTCACACAAAAATGGATTATGCTTCAGGAAGCTGGGGATGGTAGCCCTATGGGCTCTGTGGTATCCCTGGGGACAGAAGACCTTTGCAGCATTGGTGTGTGAGCTGGAGGCTGTGGGGTGCAAACAAGGAAACAGAAGGAGGGAGGGCTCTCTTAGATACTGTGTGCTTATCTCCTCTTGAATCCTAGTGTCAGAGGAGACAAAGAAAAACCTGAATCCATGCTCCCACTCTGAGCAGGGTTATCCACCAATGAGACCCCAGGTTTCTGCCGAAAAAAACAATGCCAACAAGAGCACGTTTAAAAAACTCTCTTTGAATAGCACTTAACTGCTTTCCAACCACTGTCTGGGACCTTATTTAATCTGGTCTCTACAATAACATTACCTTCCACCCCATATTTTATAAGAAAGCAAGCAGAGCTATAACTTTTCCTGTTTTACAGATACGAAACTGAGGCTTACCTGGGTATAATGGTTTGCTCAAGATCACATAATTAATTAATGGTGAAATTAATGCTGGAATTCAAATATTTGACTTCTGGTTCAATTCTGATTGTAAATACTTCCTTAAATATAATACACTCTATTGTGAATATATTACAGTCTCACAATTGGGATTGTACGTTCTTCCTAATGCCCAACTATAATTCTCCAACCTGAAGAAGGTGAAGACTGCGTCACTCTTATCCTATTCTCAGTGGGAAAACAAATGAGAACTGATACATGTATCATACAGGAAATCTTAGTTTATTTCTCTTTAGAATAAATGGCCGTATTTAGCAAATGCATCATGATAAAGGACAGGCTAAATTGATAGCAAACCACAGTATAAGATAAATACTGGGGAACTGAAAGAGAATGAAACATTCTGAATCAAAATCTGAAAGTGCAGAAAAATATAGAGATGAGCTTCGGAGAACAACAAATCTGTTTCCAGTAGAGAAAGGAACTATACGAAGCCAGATAAATGCATTTACCCTGACAAGTGCTCAGAAACAAGGACCCCTCAGGGTAGAACCTTTATCCTAATAAGGGCTGAATACCTTCCTAGCCAAAATGCAGTGCAGGCTGTTTAATCTTAATCTTCCTTGAATGGAGCTTTAGGGTGAAACAGGGCTTAAGTTTGGTCATACATTGATGGTGGAAAGCTGTTGCAAGCAAGAAACATTGATGTAAAAATTTGGTCTTCTACTGCTACACAAAGGTTAGGTTTCCAAGTCCACTGGGTACTAGGACCTGGCTTAAGCATGAAAGTGGAATTGAGGTCTAACACGGGGTGGGTAGAAGGTGAGAATAAAAAAGACAGAGTACAAAGGCCCAGCAAATAGATACTAACATCACCAACAATGGTACTAGGGGGCAAGATGAAAAGGAAAAACAGGATCAGTTACTGAAAACCTCAAGGAATATGGAATGACAATACCACTCAAGGAAGAGTGGCAGGTAGTGAAGTCTGAGGACTTGAAATTCAGAGGAAGAAAGAGAAAATTTTTTAACACTGGAAAACAAAGAACACACATGTCCCACAAGATTTTTTTAGTTTGGCAAGGTGAAGAAACCAAAGAAGAGGTCAGGGATATAGAAAAGACAAACAATAAAGGCCATAGGTTTCACAAGGTACATTGGAAACGTGGGGAAGGCAGAGAGAGATAGATCACATACTATATAGTATAGTAAGGACTGTGGTTTGAAGTGGCTATATATGGATGACCCAAGAAGCTTTGGTAATGTGTAAACTTGATGATACCTCACAGCATAAGTAGGCAGTGCTGGATGCACAGATGAATCCCCCATAGAGATTTTAAAATGCACCAATGTCTAGGGTCTATCCTGATCACTTAATTTTAAATTTGGGGGTTGGGATTGACCATCGGTATTTCTTTAAAGCCTTCCAAGTAATACCCAGTAAAGCTGAGAATGAATGTTTTGGAAGAAGATAGATGGGCAGCTGGAAGTATAGACTTCTCACAATGTTATGTGCATTTAGGTCTGGTCTGTTGGAGTAGCCTGACCATGAGTTTGAAAAGGCATTTAAAATAACTGACTTCTGTGTCTCCAGTGCTCCATGGGAGGGTGGGAAGGAAAGGAGATAGATACTTAGAACTACTCAGTGTGGAAAGGCATGCTGTATCAGCAAAGAAGAGCAGAGGGTATCATTGATATATTCTTATTTTATTTTTTAACTTCTAATTTAAAAAAAAATTTTGGAGTACAGTTGATTTACAATGTTGTGTTATTTTCAGGTGTATAGCAAAGTGAGTCAGTTATACATATACATATATCTACTCTTTTTTTTTTTTAGATTCTTTTCCCATATGGACCATTACAGAGTATTGAATAGAGTTCCCTGTGCTACACAGCCCGTTAGTTATCTATTTTATATATAGTAATGTGTATTTGTCAATCCCAATTTATCTCTCCCTCCCTTATCCCCTGGTAACCATAAGTTTGTTTTCTATATCCATGACTCTACTTCTGTTTTGTAAATAATAAGTTTATTTGTACCCTTTTTTTTAGATTCCACATATAAGAGACAACCCTCAGAATGGGAGAAAATATTTGCAAATGAAGCAACCAACAAGGAATTAATCTCCAAAATATACAAACAACTCATGCAGCTCAATATCAAAAAGACAAATAACCCAATCAAAAAATGGGTGGAAGATCTAAATAGACATTTCTCCAAAGAAGACATACAGATGGCCAAAAAGCACATGAAAAAGGTGCTCAGCATCACTAATTATTAGAGAAATGCAAAAATCAGAACTACAATGAGGTATCACCTCATTCCCATCAGAATGGCCATCATCAAAAAATCTACAACAATAAATGCTGGAGAGGGTGTGGAGAAAAGGTAACCCTCCTACACCGTTGGTGGGAATGTAAATTGATACAGCCACTATGGAAAACAGTACGGAGGTTCCTTAAAAAACTAAAAATAGAACCATCATATGACCCAGCAATCCCACTCCTGAGCATATACCTAGAGAAAGCCATAATTTGAAAAGGTACACATACCCCAATGTTCACTGCAGCACTATTTACAATAGCCAGGACATGGAAGCAACCTAAATATCCATCAACAGAGGCATGGATAAAGAATATGTGGTACATATGTACAATGGAATACTACTCAGCCATAAAAAAGAATGAACTAATGCCATTTGCAGCAACATGGATGGATCTAGAGATTGTCATACTGAATGAAATGTTAACTTCTAATTTTGAAATAATTTTACTCTTTAAAAAGTGTCTTTAAGGGGCTTCCCTGGTGGCTCAGTGGTTGAGAGTCCACCTGCCGATGCAGGGGACACGGGTTCGTGTCCCGGTCCGGGAGGATCCCACATGCCGCAGAGCGGCTGGGTCCGTGAGCCATGGCCACTGAGCCTGCGGGTCCGGAGTCTGTGCTCCACAACAGTGAGAGGCCCACATACCACAAAAAAAAAAAAAAAAAAAAAAAAGTGTCTTTAAAAGTTACAAAGAATTTTAGTCCATCCTTTACCCAGATTCCCTCATTTTAAATTTTATTACAATTGCTTTATCATTTCATGGGTGTGTATGTGTGTGTATGTGTGTTTCCTCTGTATGCATGTGTATTTTTGTATATACACAAATATTTACTAGCTCTCTCTGCTGAGAGGGCCTAGAAGCAATGTCACCCAGTACCAATGAGCAGCATATCTAGCACCTGAATCTTGATTTCTAAATGCTATTCTCCAATGAACTGAAACAGGGCTACTTGGAGAAATGGCTGATTCCAGGGAAGAGGCATTATATCTTTCCACATGACACTTATTAACTACAAATAGAAAAATAGTAAGAGTACAGAAACCTGGCAGTCACCATGTTAACCAGGTAACTGAAGTTAACATCACCAGTAATAATGTATTTCTTTACACTGAGATATAATTCACATATAATAAATTTCACTAGTCTTCATTTTTACAATTTCTCATATTTTTCATTTCTTTGTGTAGAGTGCTGATATTATATTCCTTTTGTCTGAAAGAATTCATCTAACATTTCCTATAATACAGGTCTACTGGTAATTTATTTTCTAATTTTTTTTTTGGCCTGAAAAAGTTTTTCTCTTTCAGTTTTAAAAGTTATTTTTACTGGCTATAGAATCCTGTGTTGACAGTCCCCTCTTACACCCAGCATTTTAAAGATGTCACTTAACTTACATAGTTTCTAACGAGAAGTCTGCTGTAATTCTTATCATTGTTCCTCTGTATATAATATGTCCTTTTCCCCTCTCTGCTCTAAAGGTGCTATAGCTTGATGTCTTTTATTATTTTTGGAAAATTCTGTCATTATCTTTTGAAATATTTCTTCTATCTTCTGTTATTTCTCTCTCTTTTCCTTCTGGAATCCAAACTGCATGTATGTCAGACTGTTGGATCCTGTCCCACAGCATTTAAATGTGTGTGTGTGTGTGTGTGTGTGTGTGTCTTCATGTTTCAGTTTGGGTAATTTTTATTGATCTACCTTCAGGTTGATATTTTTCTTCAGCTGTGCCAAGAGTATTAATAAGCCTGTAGAAGTTATTCCTTATCTATCGCCATGTTTTTTAATGTTAGTATTTTCAGCATTTTAACTTGATTCTTCCTTATAGTTTTCATATCTCTACTGACATTCTCCCTTCTTTTCATACATGTTGTCCCCATTTCCACTAGATCCATTAACATATTAATCAGAATTATTTTAAGTCCTTTGTCTGATATTTCCTTCATCTATGTCATATCTGTACATGGTGATTTTGTTGATTGATGTGAGTCTTGACAGTATGGGGTTTGTGTACGTGTGTATGTGTGTGTTCCTTTTTGTGTTTCTTATAATTTGAGTTTAAAAGTCAGACACTGAGTGCAAGAGAGGTGACATTAAAGTAAATAGTTTTTATACCTGGAAATGGGCATAATCTTCTGTTAGACTTTTAGTGTGGGGAGTTGAGTCAAGGTAGTCAAGTGTTGAGCTAGTCAAGGTTTGGGTTTTGTTGTGAAAGTTACCCTCAGTAAAACACTGAGTTCAAGTTCATCTAACATTACCTTTTGCTTAAGGTGATGTCTTGGTTGATGGTGGATATTTTTAATGTTTCTTTAGCATTTCCAGCTATGTTTTCCTTGTGAATCTGTACCTCAGAGAGGGTTTTTGTTCATGTTTTTGGTTCCAAGCAGTAAACTGCTGTTACTTGTTACTATATGATAACAGTACCAGCCTGATAGTAGGAGCCAGAAGGACTTTCTCTGTGGTCCTGGTTCAGTCTAGGACAAACCCTGAGTTCCTGGGTCCCATGGGTGGGCTTCCTAAGTGATAGTTCCCTACTGTAGTGTTAGAAGATCTGTAATGATCTGGACCTAGAATGTGTTCCTGCTTTTTCCATAGAGGTAGAGGGCTTTTTCTATTTTATTCCCCTAGGCACAATGAGTATACACCTGTACTGTGGAGAAGATAGAGTGTGCCATCCTCTCTTAGTATTAAGACTTTTCTTCTATAGGAGAGAAGGATCTGGACAGGGCTCTGTGCCTTACCTGCAGAAACTGCTATTCCCCTCCCTCAAGGCTGAAACACAAGGGTTCTTTTCGGGGCCTGATAATCTGTTCCCCAATCTTTCTAAAATAAAGTTAATGACAAAGAGGCTTGAAATGGTTTCAAACTACCCTTGTGTCTGTGGGTCTATACTCTCACTCTTTTTAGAAATTTGTTAAAAATCTTAGCTGAAATTTCTTTGCCTGCATGGTAGCACCAACTTACTTCCATGCTCTGTCCCAAGTTAGCCAGTGCTTGCCTCTTGTATCTGCTGAGAGATGTCTTTTCTTTCCTTATATTTCAGATTAGTTGGCTGTCCTGTAACCTCAACTCTATTTGGGCTCAAGAAAATTTGTGATTTTTGTAAATTATTCATCTTTTTTTGTTGCTAAGTTAGGATCAACATTCTTTCCTGCTTCCTATTGATACAACCTAAGTGGAATCTTGATATTCTGATGTGTTCTATTTAAAAAAGCTGTGTCCGTATCCAAAACTTCTAAAACCATTGATGTTGGGAATCAAAATGGGTGTAAAAATGAGATGATATACGCCCATTGAGTTTTAGTATATACCATCAATAGGTATGATTTTATTTGAGTAATTTGGTTATGGGGACTGAAAAGAGAAAAAATAAATGCTAGAAGAACTTTGGATAATAGTCTTTTGGAATTTATTAACATTCTTTTCAAAGTAACATGTGGTCGACTTTGGTAAATGTTTCATGGACACTTGGAAAGATGTATTAATTTTACGGTCTGGTTTACAGTCATTAAAGTCCCTATTTTTAAAAAGTAATTATATTATTTGAAACCTGTGTCTATTCTCATATTCTTGAATTTCCAAAATTTTATCATTTTATCCTTATAATCTTGCAAAATTGAGTACTCATCTTAATGAGTTATTGACAAAAAAACAAATTCATCTTAATGTAAAATAAAGGATTCAGTACAATTTTACTTCCTTCAACTAAACTTTACACAACCTTTCTAACATAACATAAAGTTATAAAATGAGATATTATTTTTTATACCCTACTCTCTCTAGATAGTTTTTACTTTGGCACTTATTTTTGTTACAATAACTAAATAAATATTTCAACTAACTTCATTGTACTTGCAATTCTTTTATCCTCTAACTTCTTTCTTGGGTTCCCACAACTGATTCATACATCTGTCAGCTGGATTATGCCTTAGAATAACTTTTTTCAGGAAGGATACATGCGTGGAATATTTTTTGGGTTCTTACATATATGAGAATATATTTTGGCTGTCACAACTCATAAACTCCTGTTTCATCTCCAGCCATTTTCATGGCTGAGAGTTGGAGACTTCCAAATAGTTTCAGAAACAAAATAAATACTGATGAGAGAAAGGGTTTCAATGGAGGCAGTATCATTATGCATCTCAGAAGTCAGTTCTCCTATAGAAGGAGAGAGACTACTAGGCTGTTTGGTGGTAGCTTAGACTTCATATCTTGAATGTAGGGGTAAAATGCATGAGTAGCTAGAAACCTATTCTCGTTTGCTTTTGATGAGTTGTTTTATTTTACATGTCTGGATAGTTTTTCTATCTTGCCCAGACACACCAGAGTCAGGAATATTTCCTTGAAGAAATTCATATTAGTTTGAATGATATCATTGAATGATTTCATTGGTTTCTAGCATTCTTACTGTTTTCTGCCTTTTCATAACATAGGCATTTCAATAGAAGGCTGGAAGGGACTAAATCAGGTATGGACATCTGATCTCTTTTACTATCTTTGATGTTATTTCTTCACTAAGCAAACATTTATGGAGTAAATTATTAAAGTCCAAATTATATGTCAAAAAGTTTATTTCACCATATTTGGATATTTTCACCAATATATTTTCAACAGTAAATAGTTACCTATTAAGAAACAATATATTAGGGTAGATTCTTATATGTGAAATTTCTAGGCCAAAGGATTTGGTCATTTTAATCTCTCTTAATATATACAGTAATGCTGAATTACTTTCCTAAAAGAAAATTCCACCAGTTGATAGTTATGAAGGTTTAGCTTCCTGCTAGGGACCTGACTACCAGGAGGGAGCTAATATCAAAGGATCGACTAAGTAAAGAAGCCTTCTGTCCTGCAGACAATAATGTGATAGAACTGGGCAGAGTCTGGAACACAGCCCCTGGTCAGAAGTATCAAAAAGAAATTCAAAGAGAGTCAAACCAGAGATGAAATTGGAATGCAATGGAGAAGCAAAGAATAAGTTAAACTGCTAGGAAGTAAGAGTAAGATGGGCTAAAGAGGGAAAGGGAAATGGAGAGTCCAAATCAGACACTGAAGTCATAGGGACAAAATGTAGATAATGCCAGTACAGTTTTCAAATGTGAACAAAAATTGGAAAACAAGTCAGCATAGTCAGAGACACAGATGCCTGAGTTCAAGACTTCCTGCAGGGGACTTTTGAGAAATTCATTATCCTACTCTTAAAAATTCCTTATTACTTCTTATAACAAAAGCTATGGCACCTCCTTGGGTGTCCTCACTCACTCAACACAGTGCTGGGATGAGAGTGAGTACTCAGTAAACACTTGCTGTATGCTCATTGAATCCAGTTCCTATGTTTGATAATTAAGTTGTTCCCATGCTCGGTGCATTCGGGGAGACTCTTATTAAAACCCAAGCCAGCTAAGCCCACCACTTTTCACCTGCTAGGCTGTAAGTGCCAAAGGAAAAGGAGGAAAGTTCAAAATCAGCCATGGACAAAGGCCAAATGGCTCCAGGCTGGGTGTCCAAGCCCTTGAAGAAAGAAAAGTTCAGAGTTCTGAGCTGGGTTAGAAACTTAGCTTTTATTTAAAAATGTGATTAGATGCTGAGGAGGCTGATGGTCTTTAAGGCATTCTTGACTCCAGCATCTTCAGCAGCTCTCCATTATTTGGTGGCTTAATTTGCAGCAGGCAAGTTGAACAGTGAGCATTTTTCGGTAGCAGTGGTTGAACTAACCTTTTCCAAAACTTTTTTTTTTTTAATCCACAGAATAGTGACTGAATAGCTCATTATTTCCTTTGAAAAGGCTAGACTCTGCAGGTTGTCCTTACTTTTGCTGTTCCCCCTGTGGTGCCGGCTTCATACAGTTCAGTCCTAAGTGCTTGGGTTGCTTTGGAAGCCAAAAATCTCTGACTTTGAATTTCTCCATCTGTACCTGAAAAACACCCAAAGCTAATCCAAACTACTGCAGGAGTTTCCAGGGAAGTCTGATAATCTTGTACTAACAGTACTTTAAAATTGTTTTCCGCTATCTGTTTTCAAAGAATATCACATATAAGATTTATTTAAAATGTAAAATTGATATCTCACTCTATAAGGAAGACAGTCCTATTTTACAGATGAAACCCTTAGATGCAGAGATGTGGGTGACCTATCCAAGATAATTAGCTGGCTCAGAGCAAAACTGGGCATAGGGAAGCAGAACTGACCAACTATATCCTTTATGATTTCAAATATTTTATTCACTGAGGATGGGAAGAAATTTAATTAAAAGAATATGCAAGCACTGGAGGGGAAGTGGAAACTCCAAACCCTTACACCAAATGTGTTGCTTTTCCAGAACATTCCTATCTCTTCCAGGGCATGCATATCCCCGTTCCCAAACCTTTCAGCCAGCAACTTCTTTACCAAGCAGTCTCTCCAACAGGCATTTTGCTATGAAAAACCAAACTGTCCTCTGTTTGTTCAGGTGTGCCTGTGAATTACCCACAGATGATGCTAACATTAGCTTGCTTGCAGGAATGTTTGTAAGAAGACTATTTCTGGTGGTAAGATCAGAATCCCTAAAGAAACTATATAACACATGATGCAACTCCTTGGACTGTCTTGCTTTCACTAGAGAGCTGTAACAACTGGCATTCTCTCCATATGAGCAAGGTTAGGACCACATTGGAGAAACACATCTTGTGGGAAAAGGGAATATCAGAGCTTGGGAATAATTCAAAGAGTGTGAAAACCAACCTCCCCATTGGACACATGCACAAACGAGGTCTTGAGTTAGTGATGAAGTCATAAGTAGAAACCAAATTTCCCAACTCCCAGTTTAATCTTCCATCTTTCCAACCAGCCACCCACATCATTCTACTGATCCAAGTAAGAAGAGACACTATAGGATCTCATCCCTTTGCCACTCCTATGTAACTGACATCTGGAGACTTGTTTAGCTTTCCTTAGAGTGATTGCTTCTATGCTTATTGCCTCTCCACTCTGGCTGGGGCCAACTTCTGTGCTCAAGAGCATAATGCCACAGTACTAGTGCCAAGGGATGCCTTTCACTTTCTAATGGTGATGAGAGCATTAATGCTGATGATACCATTATGAAAAGAAAAACAAGAAAATACAGGTTCATTGACCTGGTCTGCTGAATGGGAAGTTGGGTGTTTTAGGGAGCATTGAAGGAGAGGAAAAATCAGTCTCTCTCTTTTATTCTGTCCATCATCCTGGTTTCTAAGTTTGCATTGCATTTCAAAGCATGAGTCCATCTCTTCATCCTTTAACAGAGGCCAGAATAACATTAACCAGATTGATTTCTACTCTCTTCTCTCTCTGTGGCCATTAGACATGTGTTCCACTGGAGGCAGCCACAGTGGCCTTGAGTAATGCCCACTAGTTATTGTGTACTTCTTTCCTTCCTACTGGTACTTTTTGAAACGCTGATCATGGGCAGAGAGCATAATGCAGATGCATGCCAATGAATCCTGATGTTGTAGATTAAGTCAAACTGGAGGCACAGACCCATATCTCTGTCTTTGTCTATAGAGACATGGCTCATTCTTTGCCTCCTGTGAAAGGAAGGACATTTGTTCAAAGGCCCATATCTGTGGTTAAAAAAAAATCATAATGCATTGACCAATCTTATTCAATACCCCAAACCTTGACTATTTCTGATAGATTCAGTGATTTGCTTTTGTCCAATTTCTTGCTTCTGCAAGAGAGACCTATAAAAATGGCACAGAAACAGAAATGAGAGACAAATCATGGATAAATAAAAAGAAATTTAGGATAAAGGAGCTCAGCCTAGCCCAGGTTCTAATAGGTGACCTGAGTATAAGGAGGAAAAATATTGTTATATACATATGATAAATATACATTTTACCTTACCCATGAATTCATATGCAACTCTACTCTTTTCAAGGATAATTTTAATACAACATTTCCATAAGGATGGCCAGTTGATTCCTGTGGCAAATTATAATTATCAAATATGTCCACAGCAATATTTCTATCCAATATTCTCTTCCATACTTTGCCACTCTCCATCAAGAAGTAAAGGTTCTTTCCCATCCATTTACCCTGGACAGACTTGGATGGAAAATGGTAGAAATGACATTATGTGACTTCTTAAGCTACCTTAGAACAGGTGACAGAGCTTCTGCCATGCTTTCTTTCTTTGCCCCCTTCATATGCTTGCCCTTGGAGCCAAGCCATCAGGCTGTGAGGAAGCCTAAACCACATTGAGAGGTGCCTGTATGTGTTCTGGTTAACATTCTCTGCTAGGATTCCTGCTGAGCATCAACATCAACTTCAAACACATGAGTGAACAAGACTTCAGATGACCCTAGTTGTCACTGTTCAAGTTGTACAGCTGCTGTGAGGTAGAGGTGAGTTATCCTGTTGAGCCTTGCTCCAATTGCAGATTCATGAGTAAAATAAATGCTGTCATTGTTTAAGCTACTAATATTTAGAGTAGCTTGTTATGCAACCACAATAAGCAGAATGGATTTGGTATCAGAAGTAGAGACCTATCATAACAAAGACTTAAAGAGCCTTTGGGACTGAAGGGAGGGTAGAAGTTGGACAGCCTTGACAAGTCTATTAACTTAGGTCTGATGGTCCTGAGGAGGTTGTTTCTGAGGACATTAAGATATTGAGGGCAATGTTATTTGAAGCTGGAGGAAAGGACATCCTTATTATGAAGTGACAGAAAACTTAGCAACATTATCTCTGATGATAACATAGGAAATATATATTTCACCTAATGAGCTACACGATCCAGCTGAGGAGATTTCCAGGAATAGTGTTAAAGGTGTCACCCAGCTTCTTCTAGTTGCTTACATACAATAGGAAAGAAATAAACTGAAGAGCTGCTAAATATAAAAGATCCAGGATTTGCTAGGTTTGAAAACTAAAACTGTTTCTCATTACTAGTCTCTCCAAATGAAATACAATGCTAAAATTAAGAAATAGTTTCCAGGCAAAGGTCAAATCTAGAGTTGCATCAGAAAGGTCAAATACAGAGCTTCCTATAAAGAGGAAACTAATGCTGTAACTAAAAATTTCTATGTTAAAACCTTAGAAATATTTAATGTGGCATCTCAAACCCCCAAAATACATTGACCCTATAATCTTAAGGTCATTCCTCACAGATAATTTCTATTAAAATATAACGTTTCTGGGAATCTTAAGGGTATTATCTCACAGCAGCCTTACCAGAAACCCAAGTTACAAAAGGACTTACCTCAAAGAAATTTTATGGCTATGACTTTTGCTGATGGAATAAAACTTAATAACATTAAACTAGAAAAAAAGAGATAACATAAAATGAAAGGAGCTCAATAAGCTAGGAATAGTTTATCAATCTGATAAAAGTCATCTACAAAAACTCCATAGCTATAACATCACACTTAAAGGTAAAAGATTGAATGCTTTCCTCCCTAAAATCAGGAACAAGTCAAAGATGGTCACTTTTGCCACTTCCACTTCTGGGTACTGGTATCTCTACCCAAAACAATTATAAAAATAGGGAAAGGAAACAAAAGAAAAAAAGAAAGAAAGAAAGAAAGAAAGAAAGAAAGAAAGAAAGAAAGAAAGAAAGAAAGAAAGAAAGAAAGAAAGAAAGAAAGAAAGAAAGAAAGAAAGAAAGAAAGAAAAGAAGGAAGAGAGAGGGAGGGAGGAAAGAAGGAAGGAAGGGAGGGAAGAAAAAAGAGAGGGGGGAGATATTAAGATTGAAAAGAATGAAATAAATCTATCTCAATTTGCAGATGACATGATACTGTATATAGAAAATCCTAAGGAATCCACAAAAAACTCTTAGAACTTAATTATCAAGTTTAGAATACAAGACCAATCTATAAAAATTAATTGCATTTCTATACACTAGCAAGGAATTATCTGAAAATGAAAATAGAATAAAATTTCACTACAATAGCATAAAGGTGAATAAAATATTTAGCAATAAGTTTAGCAAAAAATATTCAAAACACATACTCTGAAAACTACAAAACATCATTGAAAGAAATTAAAGAAGACCCAAATAAATAGAAATATATAATACGTTCATGGCATAGAAGTCTTACTATTGTTAGCCAAGAGGCACAAGAAAAGATGTTCAACATCACTAATTATTAGAAAAATACAAATCAAAACTACAATGAGATATCACCTCACACCAGTCAAAATGACTATCATCAAAAAATCCACAAACAATAAATGCTGGAGAGGGTGTGAAGAGAAGGGAACCCTCCTACACTGTTGGTGGGAGTGTAAATTGGTACAACCACTATGGAGAACAGCATGGAGGTTCCTTAAAAAACTAAAAATAGAGATACCATATGATCCTGAAATTCCACTCCTGGGCATATATCCAGAGAAAAACATAGTTTGAAAAGGTAGATGAACCCTAATGTGCATTGCAGCACTGTTTACAATAGCCAAGACATGGAAACAACCTAAATGTCCATCAACAGAGGAATGGATAAAGAAGATGTGGTACATATGTACAATGGAATATCACTCAGTCATTAAAAAGAATGAAATAATGCCATTTGCAGCAACATGGGCGGACCTAGAGATTGTCATACTGAGTGAAGTGAGTCAGACAGAGAAAGAGAAATAGCGTATGATCACTTATAAGCGGAACCTGAAAAGAAACCATAAAAATGAACTTAAAAAACAGAAACAGACTCACAGACTTAGAGAAAGAACTTGTGGTTACCCAGGGTGAAGGTGGAGGGAGGAAGGGATATTTAGGGAGTTGGGGATTGACTTGTACACACTGCTATACTTAAAATGGATAACCAACAAGGACCTACTGTATAGCACAGGGAACTCTGCTCAAAATTATGTAACAACCTAAATGGGAAAAGAATATGAAAAAAAATAGATACATGTATATATATAACTGAATCACTTTGCTGTACACATGAAACCAACACAATGTTAATCAGCTATACTCCAATATAAAATAAAAAGTTAAAAAAAAATCTCATTTTCTATGGAACAAAAAAGAAGTCTTACTATTGTTAATATGCCCTAATTGATCTACAGATTCAACGCAATTCCTATCAAAATCTCAGATGTCATATTTTGCAGAAATTGACACTCTTATCTGGACATTCATATGGAAATCCAAGGGCTCATGAACAGCTAAAATAATCTTAAAAAAGAACAGTCAGAAGACTCACATTTTGCAATTTCAAACTTACTGCTAAGCTACAGTAATCAAGTCAATGTCATCCTGATACAGGATAGACATTTACATCAATGAAATGTAACTGAGTCCACAAAAAAACAATTGACCTTTTATGGTCAATTGATTTTGTGTTTGTTTGTTTTAAAATTTTTTAAATTGGTGTATAATTGCTTTACAATGTTGTGTTAGTTTCTGCTGAACAATGAAATGAATCAGCCATATGTATACCTATAACCCCTACCTCTTGGACCTCCATCCCACTACCACATCCCACCCATCTGGGTCATCACAGAGCACCAAGCTGTGCTTCCTGTGCTTTATAGCATGTTCCCACTATCTATTTTACTCATGGTAGTATATATATATGTCAATCCTAATCTCCCAATTCGTCCCACCCTCCCCTTCCCCCACTGTGTCCACATGTCAGTTCTCTACTTCTACATCTCTATTCCTGCCCTACAAATAGGTTCATCTCTACCATTTTTCTAGATTCCACATATATACGTTAATATACTCTATTTGTTTTTCTTTTTCTTGCTTACTTCACTCTGTATGACAGACTCTAGGTCCATCCACATCTCTACAAATGACCGAATTTCATTCCTTTTTATGGCTGAGTAATATTCCATTCTATATATGTACACATCTTCTTTATCCATTCCTCTGTCATTGGACATTTAGGTTGTTTCCATGTCCTGGCTATTGTAAATAGTGCTGCAATGAACATTGAGTTATACATGTCCTATTGAATTATGATTTTCTCAGGGTATATGCCCGGTAATGGGATTACTGGGTCATATGTTAGTTCTATTTTTAATTTTTTAAGGAACCTCCATAATGTCCTCCACAGTGGCTGTAGCAATTTACATTCCCACCAACAGTGCAGGAGGGTTCCCTTTTCTCCACACTCTCTCCAGCATTTATTGTTTGCAGATTTTTTGATGATGGCCATTCTGACTGGTGTGATGTGATACCTCATTGTAGTCTTGATTTGCATTTCTCTAATAATTAGTGATGTTGAGCATCTTTTCATGTGCCTCTTGGCCATCTGTATGTCTTCTTTGGTGAAATGTTTATTTAGGTCTTCCGCCATTTTTTATATTGGGTTTTTTATTTATTTATTTATTAAATTAATTAATTTATTTATTTTTGGCTGTGTTGGGTCTTCGTTTCTGTGCAAGGGCTTTCTCCAGTTGCGGCAAGCGGGGGCCACTCTTCATCGTGGTGTGCGGGCCTCTCACTATCGCAGCCTCTTGTTGTGGAACACAGGCTCCAGACGAGCAGGCTCAGTAGTTGTGGCTCACAGGCCCAGTTGCTCCGCAGTATGTGGGATCCTCCCAGACCAGGGCTTGAGCCCATGTCTTGTGCATCGGCAGGTGGATTCTCAACCACTGCGCCACCAGGGAAGCCCTGTTTGTTTTTTTTGATATTGAGCTCTGTGAGCTCTTTGTATATTTTGGAGATTAATCCTTTGTCTGTTGCTTCTTTTGCAAATATTTTCTCCCATTCTGAGTTGGTGTCTTTTCATCTTGTTTATGGTTTCCTTTGCTGTACAAAAGCTTTTAAGTTTACTTAGATCCCGTTTGCTTATTTCTGTTTTTATTTTCATTACTCTAGGAGGTGGGTCAAAAAAGATCTTGCTGTTATGTCAAAGTGTGTTTTTACTATGTTTTTCTCTAAGAGTTTTATAGTGTCCAGTCTTACATTTAGATCGTTAATCCATTTTGAATTTATTTTTGTGTATGGCGTTAAGGAGTGTTCTAATTTCATTCTTTTACATGTAGCTGTCCAGTTTCCCCAGCACCACTTATTGAAGAGACTGTCTTTTCTCCATTGTATATTCTTGCCTCTTTGTCGTAAATTAGGTGACCATAGGTGCATGGGTTTATCTCTGGGCTTTCTATCCTGTACCACTGATCTAAAATGGACATAGAGGGAACCTCCCTCAATATAATAAAGGCCATATATGACAAACCCACAGCAAACATCATTCTCAATGGTGAAAAATTGAAAGCATTTCCACTAAGATCAGGAATAAGACAAGGATACCCACTCTCGCCACTCTTATTCAAAATAGTTTTGGAAATCCTAGCCATTGCAATCAGAGAAGAAAAGGAAATAAAAGGAATCCAAATTGGAAAAGAAATAAAACTGTCACTGTTTGCAGATGACGTGATACTATACACAGAAAATCTTAAAGATGCTACCAGAAAACTACCAGAAGTAATCAATGAATTTAAGGTTGAAGGATACAAAATTAATGCACAGAAATCTCTTGCATTCCTATACACTAATGATGAAAAATCAGAAAGAGAAATTAAGGAAACAATCATAGTTACCATCGCAACAAAAAGAATAAAATGCCTAGCAATAAACCTACCTATGGAGGCAAAAGACCTGTACTCAGAAAACTATACAACACTGATGAAAGAAATCAATGATGACGTAAACAGATGGAGAAATATACCATGTTATTGGATTGAAGAATCAATATTGTGAAAATGACTATACTATCCAAAGCAATCTACAGATTCAATGCAATCCCTATTAAATTACCAACGGAATTCTTCACAGAGTTATAAAAAAAATTTACAATTTATATGGAAACACAAAAGACCCAAATAGCCAAAACAAGCTTGAGAAAGAAAAATGGAGTAGGAGGAATCAGGCTCCCCAAGTTCAAACTATACTACAAAGCTACAGTAACCAAGACAGTATGGTACTGGTATGGTCAATTGATTTGTGACAAGGGTGTCAAGATAAGTAAATGGGAAAAGGATAGTTTTTAACAAATGGTATTAAAGCAACTGAATATTCATGCACAAAAATACACCAGACACAAAAAATATCTCAGAATGGATCACAGACTTAAATGTAAGAGCTAAAAATACAGAAGTTGGCCTTGGTTTAGACAATGGTTTCTTAGATATGACACCAAAGGCAAGAGTGATAAAATAACAAGTAGATTTCACCAAATTAAAAACCTTTTCACTGAAAATGATACCATCAACAAAGTGAAAAGACAGTTCACAGAATAAATAAAAATATTTGCATGCAATGTTTTTCATTTTCATTACATGCATTTCTGTATCTAGAAAATATAAAGAACTTTTATAACTCAGTAATAAAATGATAAATAACACAATTTTAAAATGGGCAAAGGATCTGAATTTATATTTTTCCAAAAAAGATATACAAATTTTCAATAAGCACGTGAAAATATGCTCAACCTCATTAGGGAGATGCAAATCAAAATCATGAAGAGATATCATAACATTATATCCATCAGAATAGTTATAATCTAATAAAGATATAGGAATAAGTGTTGCTGAGGATGTGCAGACATTGCAACCTTCATGCATAGCTGATGGTATGTAAAATGGTGCAGCTGCTTAGGAAAACAAGTTGACAGTTCCTCAAAATGTTAAACATAAGTTACCATATGACTCAGAAACTCACAGAGTTACCAAATGATTCCTTAGTATATACCTTAGTGAAATAAAAGCAGACTTCCACCAAAAGAAAGTGTTTACACAAATGTTCATAGCAGCATTACTTGTAATAGCCGAAAGGTGGAAGTGTCCATCATCTGATAAAATGATAACTAAAATGTGACATATCAATCCAATGGAATGTTATATGGTGTTTAAAACGAATGAAATACATGGATGAATTGTGAAAACAATATACTAAGTCAAAGAAGCCTGAAACAAAATACCTCATATTGTATGAATTAATTTATATGAAGTTTCCAGGAAAGACAAGTGTTTAGAGAAAGAAAGTAGATTAGTGGTTGCCTGGGGCTGAGAGGTTTGGGTCAGTGGGGAGGAATAGGAAATGAATGCTAGTGGATAAGGAGTTTCTTTTAAGCATGATGAAATATCCTAAAATTAGATTATAGTGATGATTGTACCACTTTTTGTATATATTAAAAACCATTGAATTATATACTTCAACGGGTAAATTTCATGATATGTGAATTTTATTTCAATAACGATTTTTTTTAAATACAAGAAGTATCAAGGTTGTGAAAGACAAGAAGCCCCCGAATTTCTTCATGACTCTTGATAATGTATTTAACACTTCACTCCTGTTCTTAGGTGACAATTGAATTGCTTTTTGTCACCATAGATTAGTTTGCATTTTTTCCAATTTTATATAAATGAATTATTATAGCATGTACTCTTTTTCTATCTAGGTTATTTCATGTAGCACAATTATTTTGATTTTCATTCACACTGTTGCCTATGATTTCTTTGTTATTGTTTTTTATTATTTTTTGTTATTGTTGTTCTTTACTTGTTCTTTTTGTCAAGTAATATTCTATTTTATTGCTATAACCACAATTCTTTTATCTATTCATATGCTGCCTGACATTTGGGCTGATTCCAGTTCCTAGATATCACAAATGAAGCTGCTATGAAATTCATGTACAAGTCTTTGTACAGATATATACTTTCATTTATCTGAGGTAAATACCTGGGAATGAAGTGGCTATGTTATATAGTGGGTATATGTTTAACTTTAAAAGAAAAACTCTACAAAACCTTTTTTAAAAATGACTGTATCATTTAGCATCTCATTAGAAATTGAGACTTTATCAATACTTGCTCCACAACCACACCAAAATCTAGTATGATCAATCTTTTTAATGTTGGCATTCTAGGGGGAATGCAGAGATATCTCATTTTCAGTTTCATGTTCCCTAATGATTAATGATGTTGAACATTTTTTTGATATCTGTATTTATTTTCTATTTGTACCTCTTCCTTAGTGAGATGTATGTTCAAATCTTTTGGTCATTTTTGAATTATTTTTTGTCTTCTAATTATTGTATTGTAACAGTTCTTAATATGTTCTAGATAGAATTCATTTGTCACACATATTTTTTGAAACTATTTTCACCCAAAGTGAGGCTTGCCTTTTCATTTTAGTAATAGTGCTCTGAAGAGATTTTTTTTTAAATTTTGAATAATTTCATGTAATTAAATTTTTATTTTATACTTTATGTTTTTTAAGTTTAAAAAACATTTTACAAACCCAGGATTACCAAGGCTTTCTCTTAATTTTATCTAGAAGATTTATATTTTTAGCTCTCATATTTGGTTGATCATTTATTTTTAGTTTTTTATTATATATTGTGGGAGATAAGAATTAAAACTCATTTGTATATGGCTATCAAATTGTTGCAAAATCATGTTTCAAAAAATTATCTTTTCTCTATTAAATTTCTTTAGCAGCTTTGTTAAAAATCAATTGACTACATATATGTGCGTCTGTTACTCAATTTTCTACTTTGTTCAATTGATGCCTATGTCCATGTTTTTGTCAAACCATGCAGAATCAATTACTCTAGCTTTATGGTATTTGGTTTCATATAGTTTCTATTGATATGTCATCAAGTTCACTAATTTTTTCTTCTGCAATGTCTAATTTGCTATTAAACCCTCTAATGCGTTTTTGAATTTCAGATATTATATATTATTTTTTGAAATTTGATTTGATTCTTTTAAAAATATATTTCTTGTGTCTACTTAATATGCTTAAGTATTCTTATATCTTCTTTAACATATAGAGTATAATTAGAATAACTATATTAATGCCTTTGTCTATTAATTCTATATCATTTTTGTCTGTTTTTACTGATTTTTCTCATTATGAATGGTATTTTCCCACTTCATTGTAGGACTGGTACTTTTTAAATTTGAATTTTAATTGTACATTGTACTTTTTTGAACACCTTATTGAATTCTTTAAAATATTCTTAGGCTTTTTTTCAGGGATGCACTTAAGTTACTTTGAAATTATTTGATTATATCAAAGTTTGTTTATAAGTTTTGTTAATTGGGACCAGAGCAGCCATTAGTCTAAGGTTAATTTTTCTCTATACTGGTGTTATATAATTTATGAGGTTTTTCCTCTCTGGATGGTGGAAACACATATTGTGTTAACTCTGTGAAAGCTCCAGGGCTTGGTGCCTCTTTAGGCGATTACAGTTTCAAGTAGTGTCTTCACACACACACACACACGCACACACACACACGTGTTGACCTTTATTCAGTTGAACACTGAAGAGGAAGCCTCTGAAAATTCATTTGATTCTTTTCATACTTGTGAAATTTTTCATCTGTTTCAGCATGCGTCCAATATTTATCCAAATTCGTTAATATATTTGCTATAGTTATTTTAAAGTCCTTTTCTGATAATTCCTATATCTAGATCATCTCTGTATCTACTTAATTGATTGTTCCTCTCTGGCCAAGGGGTTTCATTTTCTTGACTCTGTGCATTTTTTATTGTATACCTTAATTATATATAAAGGAATAGTAGAGACTGAAATGAATAATATTATAACTCAAGGTGGACATGTCTATTCTTTCAGACTGTGGTTTGTGGGAATTAAGTCAATTTAATCTCTAATTGAGTTGGGCCTGGCCTTTATTGCAACTTAGATTTAGTTCACCACTGACTTCATATATTTGGAAGGCTGGATCATGACTTTACTTCTAGCAAGTGTTAAGACCTGAGAATCTGTCTCTTTTTTCAGGAAAGTGGCCAGTGTTTTATTTGTTTTTGTTTTCATTTTTGTCTTTTGTTACCAGAAGTTCTCTTTGCTCTCCTGTCCCACCCTAAGATCTCTTAACCTCAGAAGATCTACTTCTATTAGGCTACCCTGCCACTAGCCTTTGGAGGACAACTGTCTTACATTCTGTATAAGACCAGAATGCCTTGAATGGAATTTTATCATGTATCCTTTCCTATCCACAACCTTCTAAGTTGCTGCAGTGTTCCTAATGATGTTCTTGCATGCCCAAAGGAGGATTTCTCTCAGTTTTTCTGATCTACTCTAATCCTTTAGTATACTTCCGTTTGTACTCAGTAAAGGCTCAAGAGAAGGAATTAAAAGTTTCTCCTCTATCCCCATTTCCTAGGGATTCTCCCTCATCCCACAGTGTTGCCAGAAATAAAAGCAGTCATGGATTTCTACTTTCCTAGGAAGATATTTCCAGTTTCTAAAATTTCAGTTTCTTTGTATTCTCATGTCTCTGATGGACTTGAGAAAAATTTTTCCTGTGGTTTACCTGTCTTTTCTTTTTATTTAGATAGAAGTAATAGTCTTTTGACCACCATTTCACCAGGAATGAGAGCTGTTATGGGACTCTTCTCTTTTTGGGAGGGGTAATCACTTTCTACTTTAGCTTCCTTTGTATTCTTAGCTGTATAATGTGGTTAAACACACACACACACACACACACACACACAACCTATGTTATTGTAACATATTTGGCTTTTTCTCCTTATAAAGATCAAAGTGATAGTCTCTTGTGACTTTTAACATACTAACCAGATTACACCTGAAACTATCATAACATTGTAAATTAACTATATTTCAATTTAGAAAATGGTTAAAAAACAAATAAATATTAAATGAAAAATAAATAAATAAATACCCAATGTATATTTTTCTATCTAAAATAATCTATAAACTCTTTGAGGGTAAGCAATATGATTTTTAATTTTTAAAAATTTCCCACAATGCCTAGCAGCTAGTCAGTATATATTTAAAATGAGTACCTCATATTATCTAATTTTATCAACTCATTGGTGGCCAAGGAAACCCAGAACTGAGAGGTAAGGTTATTTACAAAGATAGATTCCCTGGCTCTAATTTTTTTCTACTGTACTGTATGTGACTTGTAATCTTAATGATATTCAATGTGATATTTACCTCCCAAGTGCTATATCATCACCATCATTATCATCCTCATCTCCTAGACATCAAACTTATATCTAGGTCAATGTCTTTGTTCTCCCAATGAGTTTGTCATGCCATATTTGATATCTTTAATGGAGTTCTTGCCCACATGACCAGTTATTGAAAAGGTAAGAAATATTATTAATGGAATTAAAAACTCATTAGGAGAACAAAATATGTATATATAGACCTAGACATAAGCAGTATCTCCTATATATACATATAAATGATATATATATATCATATATATATCTCAACTTGCATCAAATAAAGAATAAAGAGTTAAGCAATTTAAACGACTTTAGTATGCATAATTTAAACCTTTGCTCTTATTTTTATAGCCATTTCATTTTTAATGTTTTATATTCCAATTTCACTACTTTTAATCTTGTTTTTCTTTTCTGTTACTACTATCACACCTCAAACAGGAGAGCTATTGCTGAACAGGCAAGGAGTTATTTAATTGAAACACTTATGGGGTATGCTAGAAAACTATAAAGACTTTTAAGAAACAGCAAAGTTTTAATAGGTTCTTGTGTACTCGTGTTGTAACCTAATTCAGTGCTCTTTCAGCAATGCCAGAGGATGTTGCTAATTATAGTTGTGATAAGCAATAAAGCAATAATAGTAATCAAAATGTGTGATATTCCTTGTTTAGGGGGCATTTATGGTTATGTATTAAAACTATAAATACTTCAAGATGCTGTGAAACTGATCTATAGAAAATGAAAGATAAGCTCTCACTGCCTTCAAAAAGTTCTTTTCTAGCAGAAATCTGAGCTTGACTTTATGGTTTATAAATATAAACAAACCAGAAGTGAAATGCTCGACATGTCCACCTATGCAAAGGGACCACTTAAATAACCACCTGCACTCAAACCTAATAAGGGTTGGGAGTTTCCTTCTTTCATTTTCAACTTTCCATTTCCTTCCCCTGTTCCTTTATAAAGACTGTTCTTCCTCTCTCATTCACATCATTTGTACTCATCTTCCTCTTTCTTTGTTTCTTCTATTCTTTCTCATCTTCCCTCACATTAAATATTGGGTGAAAGAAGCAAACTGTGTTGGGGTGGAAACAAGTCCAGAATGTAGCCAGCATGACAGAGGATCCCAGGACTCCAGGTACTGTTCCCCTTAGAAGACCAGCCCTGACCTCCAGATTGCCTGTCTAAGAGAGCCCTAACATTAATGCCTGTCCTACATAGTTATCCAGTATCCCTGAACATTTTTCCTTCCCTCTACCACTCTACCCTGCTCTTGTGCTCATCAACCTGGATTCCTTTGTTCACACCCTGCCTTAATGTCTGTTTCTGGCATATTTGTTTAGTGGTCCATAGCAACTTAAAAAAAATCTAATTGGATTTCTATTTTCTAAAACATGTGTTTTTGGTTTTCTAATACCTCTGGCTGCTATCTCAGTAACCCCTGGGTCCCTCGATCCCATTGAGGAATAAGGGAAATGCAGATCATTGTTTTCTAATCAAATAAATATTCTACTCATTCTTTTAAGTTTGGATCAGATAGCTCCTCTGGTTAGGAACCCCATTCTCAGTATTCCTATAATTTCCTACAAACTCCTCTATCACTGCACCTTTTGGGTTATATCTAATCATGTGTCTGTATCTCACATTGGGATAGGAGATCTTGTTTTATTTCTAATACAGGGTCTAACCATGGTGGTCAGTCCATAAATGTAAATTAAATGAAAAATACAATGATCACCTTTATTTGTTCAACAAATATTTATTGAGCACCTGTTTGGTACCAGGCACTATTTCCAGATACTAAGACTTTAATAGTAAATAAGACAAGTGAAGCCTCTGCCATCATCAGATATACATTTTAATGGGACATTCATACAATAGATAAACAAGTAAATGTAAAATGGAATGTCATATAATGATAAATGCTATAAAGAAGAAGAAATCAGGATAATGGAATAAGAATGACAGGGTGATAGATAATCGAATTCTAAGCATGAAGAAACCTAATAGAATTATACCAGTCTGTCTCTCAGAAAATAAAGGATCCATAGCCCCCTAACTTGGGGTTTTTAATCTCATTGCCTGTACCCCTACTTTTTCCATTGATACAGAAATATTAGAAAAGCTAAAACAGACATATTCCCCATCCGATTTCCTCCAGTCTTATCTCTCTTTTCCATAAAGATACTCCTTTGGAATCAGCATCAAATGAACTCCTCAGGGCTGAAAATAAAGAACAATAAATCCCAGGGGCTATCATGATTTTTCAGGCTCTTGGTCCCATGCACACATTTTGACAGAGGCTCCCAGAAGTACCTGCCTGGGAAGGTCACATTCTGCTCTACACTGTAGTTGAGACTCCAGGAATGACAGAAAAAGTGAAGATCATTCAAATATTCATGAGAGGGAGGTTCATGCATATGCTCCATGAGAATAAAGTGAAGAGCTTTTTAAATACAGTCTGACAGACTGAATGAAAATACCACTTTATTTCACCTTTTGCCTCCCTTTTGTTCTTCTATAGAAGCTCAAGAAAAGAAAACTAAAAGAAAAGAGTGCATTGTATCTGTGTTAGGTCAACTGATGGGCCCAGGGATATTCTAGAACCCATACTTTGTTAGCTGTACTGTAGTGAGAAAAACTGGAGGTGGGGGGCAAAATCTCTGATATTAAAGTCTTTTTAACAATCTTCCTCCACCCAGGGTGGCAAAATAAGGGCCTTCCCTTAGGGAGATGAAGACTTGACCATCTCCATCTCTAGTACCAAGTTGATAAAAGTCACTAATAGCCCCTTATTCTGAAGGAATCATACTTAGATGTTCTGGTTCTTTCCAGACCACCCAAACCAAGATGGCTTCACATTCCCTGTCCAGCAGTATCTCCTGGGCTCCTCTATACACATGCTCTGTGGCTTTGAGTGGGTTGCCTCACTGTCTCATAATGCAGCATATTCATTTTGCCCCTGGACAGGTAGTGGGGTTCAGTGGGAAGAATATGATCTCTGGAGTCAGAGAGATGTGGTTTCCCATCTAGGATGACCATTTACCGTGCGACTGTGGGTCAACATCTTAACCTCCTTGAACTATGTTTTCATGTCTTTAAAACAAGGAAAATAATACATCTCCTTAAGTTGTGAGTACTAAATGAGGCATCATATACATTTAAATCACGTAGTGCTGTTTCGAATACATGGTCACATCCTTGTCTTACTGGTACCCACTGTGCCCTCCCCCTGCCCTTATCATCATTCAGATTGAGCTCTAGACCCAGTTCCAGTAACCTTCCTGACTGATCTGCTGGGCTCTGGTTTCCTCCTCCTTTGAATACCTACAGCAAGTGTGGCTTTTACCAAAAAACTGACTACTTAATGACCTCCTGTCTTGGCTCTTAACAAATTATTTCTTTGAGAACAGGAGCATCTACTCTTCTATATAGTAATTGTGCTAAGCACAAATCTTGAGTACAAGCTTATTGATGAAAATGAGACACAAACCATGTCAGCTTTCTCTAGGGATATCTGTGTTTATTTTGATTCAAACTAAGTAAAGCACTGTTTTGAAATTATACAGATAATACAAAACCTGAATTCCAGAGACTGGCTACCTCAGAGAATTAAGGCAAAAAGGAAACCTAGGTTTGTTATGACATTTCACATACACTGTTTCATTTAATCAACACAACATTTTTGTGTCTTAACTGTATTAACTATATCTATTTTATGATGAGGACGTTGAGGAGAAGTAATCAGGTCACAATTATACAACCAGTAGAGGTGGAGAGAGGTGATGCTGTGGAAGGAAAGCTGAGGCTAGTAATTCTGATCCCACAAACCCATGCCTCTTCCTTTATGCAACCTTGCATCTCTCCCTCAATTTCTTAATTTCTTTTAGGTAGACATTGCCATTGTTTTCTCTCTATGTCCGAACCCCTATATTCTACACACCTAACTTGTTAACATTGAGGATAAAGGACATACAGTTTGGCCCATTGTATCAATTTTTACAGGTTCTTTTCTGGCTTTCCCATTAGAAACAGGTGCCAAAACAACAAAATAACCCACATTTTGATCAACTAGAGTCCATTTGTATGGTGCTCTGGTGCGTCAAGTTCCTGAGAATTCTCCAGATAGTTGTTTGCACTCTTCCTTCTCTCTCTAACAAAAGAAAGGAAGGGCTTCCTTGGTGGCGCAGTGGTTGAGAGTCCGCCTGACAATGCAGGGGACACGGGTTCGTGCCCCGGTCCGGGAAGATCCCACATGCCGCGGAGCGGCTGGGCCCATGAGCCATGGCCGCTGAGCCTGCGCGTCCGGAGCCTGTGTCCGGCAACAGGAGAGGCCCATGTACTGCAAAAAAAATTTTTAAAAAAGGGAAAATGACCATATTTTACTATTTCAAAAGCTCAGAGATACTGGCTTTCTATTTGTATTCTCACTCTATTAGACACATCCCTAGACACTGATGGGAGAAGGACTGTCAGTGATTGAGAGAGACAGAAACAGAGACAGAGACAGAAAGAGGTGGGGGTGCACAAAACAGTAGCTTGAAGGAACGATGTAAGCTTAGGCCTATTTCAAAAGAGACAACCACTAATAATGTGTCAGCATGTGTGGAGACAACAGAGGCAACAGGACTAGAATATTTTTTCTTTTCTGTGTCTTCTTACTCTTCAAGTGTGATGCTCTGCTACTGAGAAAAAAAAAAACATTTTTCAAATGATGGGGAATAAACTAAAGGTGTATCAGTTAGATATTGCTGAGTAACAAACACACACGCACACACACACACACACACACACACACACACACACACACACAACTCAGTAGCTTAAACAAGTATTTGTTATTTCTCATGGGTTTCCATGTCAGCTAGATGGTTTTGATAATTTATTGCAGGCTTTGCTTTTCTCAACAGGGCTTAAGCATACCTCTTTGGTCACCTGTTGGGTAAGCTGTGGGCTGGCTAGTCTAGGATGGCCTCTCACATATCCGACTGTCAGATGAGGTGCTGGGAGTGACTGAGCCATATGTCTTTCATTACCCAGAATTCCAGTGAGTCTTGTTTTCATGGCATAGGCAGGAATCCCAAGAGAGAATGGAGTTAGGCAAGGCCTCTTGAGGTCTGGGCTGAGAAATCATCCAACATCACGTTTGTGTATTCAATTGGCCAAAGCAAATAAAAAAAAAACAGCCCAGATTCAAAATGTGGAGAAATTGACTCCACCTGTTGATTGAAAGAACTTCAAAGTCACATTGCAGAGGACATGAATTCAAGGAGGAATAAAGAATTGCAACCAGTTTTTGCAATCAACCTTCCACAGTCTGTCTTTTAATCACAATTATTTATATCCTTCCCACAATCTTTCTCAAGTCTCTCTCAAGATTTTTACAAGTCTTATCTAACCATGGCATCACACTGGAAGTCTAGGATCTTGTGACTGACATCAAGTCTGGATGCAGCTTCCTATAGTCCAGAGCCTATGAAATTAAAAAAAAAAAGTTATCTGTCCTCCAAAGACAAAAGATACAACGATGAATAAGAATAGGATGAAAAAAAACAAAAGAATAGGATGGCTACAACAAATAGTTCCATTCAAAAAGGGAAATGATAGAAGGCAAACAGCCAGGCACTGATCAAAGCAGTTCTGAAATCCTGAAGAGTAAATGTTTCCAGGTCCCCTCACTCTGAAGGTAGGGAGAGTTCCTTGATTAGGTCCCAGTTCTGCTGCCTGGAAGTGGCTTCCCCAGTCTATTGCTCTTCATGACCCTTGAATTTGCTCATAGGTGCTTACCTTCATTTCTATACCCTTTCTTATCAACTTGATCAACTTTCTCATCCAGCCTATAGGCTACCAGAGAAAGACTATGGTATACTGATTACAAAAATGGACAAAATGCTCCACTCCTCCCTATGTTCATGCCATTAATAACTGAAGTTAATTTTTCTGTCTCTTGGGCTTGGCCTTATTATTTTCTTTGGACAATACAATGCAACAAAAGTGATGGATGTGCCAATATGTACCTAAGCTTCAGGAGGCCTTCTCTTGGGCACCTATAAACACCTGTGAATAAGCCCAGGCTAGCCTGCTAGAAGATGAGAGACCATGTAGAAAGTTGTCCCACGTGAGACCATCCCAGACCAGCCATCCCCCAGTGGACCTGCCAGCTGACTGCAGACACATGACTAAGTCAAGCCAAAATTAGCCTCACCAGACCAGAAGAACCCTCATCAGATCCTTAGCTTATAGAGCTAAAATAAATGTTTATCATTGTGCACCTAAGAGTTTTATGGTTGTTGTTGTTGTGCGATATTACTGTAGCAATAAATACAGGGGAGTTTCCTTGAATCACAGCTATTAACCTTCAAGCTCAATTGTTTCTTGAGCTGGGCAGTTGATGTCTGCTTGTGCTGAAGCTTATATGTCATTTTTCCTATTCTATCTTTTCCAGTTTCCTGTATTTAAGATGTGCATTGTACTTCAGCCTTTAC
Organism: Grampus griseus; assembly: GCF_964374135.1. NCBI lineage: Eukaryota > Metazoa > Chordata > Mammalia > Artiodactyla > Delphinidae > Grampus > Grampus griseus. The sequence goes on from NC_139017.1 coordinate 45,033,660, forward strand.
TTCAGTTTTTTCTCATGACAACCCTGTGAGGTATACACCTCAGGCATCCATTTCATTGACACAAAAATTCCTGCTCAGAGAGGTTAAGTGACTTATCTAGGTCACAGAGTTAAAAGCAAAATACAGTATGAATTCTTCTACATTAACAATCTTTAAATGTTTTATAAACTGTATCATCTCACCTTGACTCTTGTGCCCTACTTCTCATTTTTCATACTGAATCAAAAAGGAAAATGTGGTTTGGATGATTTATTCTCCAATTGGGAATTTGAATACCTAAATTCTGGCCATTTTGGTCCTTCTACCAGTTACTTCTTATGCAAACTAAGTGTGCTTTATAAATCAGTCACCACATGGAAGCAACCTAAATGTCCATCAACAGATGAATGGATAAGGAAGATATGACACATATACACAATGGAATATTACTCAGCCATAAAAAAGAATGATATTGAGTTATTTGTAATGAGGTGGATGAACCTAGAGTGTGTCATACAGAGTGAAGTAAGTCAGAAGCAGAAAATCAAATACTGTATGCTAACTCACATATATGGAATCTAAAAAAATATGGTACTAATGAACCTAGTGGCAGGGCAGAAATAAAGATGCAGACGTAGAGAATGGACTTGAGGTCACGGGGGGAAGGGGAAGCTGGGATGAAGTGAGAGAGTAGCATTGACATGTATACACTACCAAATGTAAAATGGATGGCTAGTGGGAAGCTGCTGCATAGCACAGCATTGATGTGCATAGCACATCAATGCTTTGTGATGACCTAGAAGGATGGGATAGGGAAGCTCAAGAGGGAGGCGATATGGGGATCAGCTATATGTATATGTATACATATAGCTGATTCACTTTGTTATACAGCAGAAACTAACACAACACTGTAAAGCAATTATACTCCAATAAAGATATTTTTTTAAAAAATCAGTTACCAGCCCAAACTACTATTTAATGATGCTGTAAGGTTGACTAGGGAACAAAAAGAAAAGGCTTACTTTGTCTGATTTTGGAGGGCAGAAGTAGGGCCATGGATATGTTACAAAGAGAAAGATTTCAGGTTAATATAAGATAGAGCTTTGTAACATGTCACTGTGAAAGTTTCAACATTTGGTGGGAGGGTAAACTGGCTGATCTCTGAGGACCCTGTCAGCTCTAGGAATTGATGACTTTAATATACTAAATTTTTAAAAAAGGAAATGTGTATGGATCCATCACTGTATCAGAACAGCCCAGCTACTGCCTAAAAGAGAGATTCAGTCAGTCACTAGAGAAATGCTTCCTGAGTTTTCACTCCCTTGTTGAAATGTAACTCTCTTAGTCTTTTGAAATGCCACTCTAGTTTTCATGATAGTTTTTTGACCACATCTACTTGTCCTCTCTTTGTGGTTTTATCTCCTCTATACAGTGTACCCTAAATGTAGGTACTTTCCCAGGACTCATACATAGTCCCCTTCTTTTCAAACTGAATGTAGTTTTCCCTGCATTATCCACTCCCACAGCTTTACCACCATCTACATGCTGATCATTCTCATATCTTCACTTCTGGTCCTGCAATAGTCATTACTGCTATTGCCAACTATTTCCAGCTCTCCCTCCCTCCAAGATGAGTACACTCCTGGCTCCCTGTGGTTGAGTGCAGCTATTGACTACTTCTTTGCAAAAGTGTCACGAGTCACTTCCCAGTCAAACATTTAGTTGTCAGGGCAAGACCCTCAAGACCTCTCCTCTCTCCCTGGCTTAATAGCCAACAACTTTTGAAATGGTGGCTGCCCTTTTAGCTTGGGACCATGACTGACTACAATGAGCTAAGAACCCCCCACAGACCTACAATAGATGGTAGAGTGAGGAAGAAAGTAACCTTTGTTGGGAATTCCCTGACAGTCCATTGTTGAGTCAGCACTCTCATTGCCAGGGCCCAGGTTCAATCCCTGGTTGGGGAACTGAGATCTCGCAAGCCATGCAGCATAGCAAGAAAGAAGGAAAGAAAGAAAGAAAGAAAGGAAGGAAGGAAGGAAGGAAGGAAGGAAGGAAGGAAGGAAGGAAGGAAGGAAGGAAGGAAGGAAGGAAGAAAGAGAAAGAAAGAAAGAAAGAAAGAAAGAAAGAAAGAAAGAAAGAAAGAAAGAAAGAAAGAAAGAAAGAAAGAAAGAAAGAAAAAAGAAAGGAAGGAAGGGAGGAAGAAAGCTTTGCTGTTTTAAGTCCCTGAGATTTTATTATTCACTTCATAACCTGCTTCATCCTGACTGACCAAAGTCTTGACCTCTGTCTTTCGAGCTCCAAATCTCTTTGCACCACACCTTAATATGCCCATTAGGAGATCAAATGTGCACCGCTAATACTGAATCCCAAGCCAACATCACCAGCCCAAACTAATCAATAATCTTTTTCCAAGCTCTGCCTTTTCATTTGCTCTCTATGATGCTGTGCTATTACACCCATTTACCTGACCAGCCAAAAAACAAAAGAACTTCTCAGCCAATCAGGGACTGTCTTTTCCTTCATCTTCTTTCACGCCCAGACTCTTCTCTCTCTGACCACTATCACTGCTCTAGTTCGGGTCCTCAATACCTCTGGGTGGGTAATTGCATTTGTCTTCTAATGGCTCATTCAACAAAACAACAAAGTGAACTTTCTGAAAAGTACATCTGATCATGTAACTGTTCTGCTTAAAATCCCTTTATGTTTCCCAAGACCTTCAAAATAAGGTTCAGATTGTTCAACATATTCTAAAAAGTCCTCCATGGTTTTAGAAACACTCAAGGGAGAAGGAAGGAAAATCCAGACAGAAAGAGCACAGTGAGCAAAGACCAGAAACAGGAGCCAGTGATGCTTTATAAGGGAACTGCATGCCGAGGGGTATGACTTTAGCAGGGGTCCAATGGAGGTTGAAATGAGATAGAACTAGAGAGGTCTTCCTTGTGATAGGACTAGAGAGGTCCTCCTTGTTCAAGCTGCATTCTCTGCCTAAATCCTACTTTCTTTCTTTTCCAAGTTATAGTAAATATCTACGGATTTTCCAAATATTTATCTTGTCACCACTGCTATAAAGTCTTTCCCACTCACAATAACATTTCATCAAGCTTATTTTTCCACTGTTCTTCTCTCTTACTAATCTGGGAGCCTCCTGAGGGTAGAAACAATCCATTTCTCCTATGACTTCATATCTTGGCAGCCAGCACAATAGCTGCCATATATCAGGTACTCAATCAATGGCTGTTGAATGAATGAATAAATGAATGAATGAATTGATGCTCTTCTTTAGCATGTCTTGGAAACTCCATTCACTGTTCAGAATGAATTGCTTCAAGCCTCCGCTTCATGGGTGGATAAGGGAGGGGGACAATTTTTGGTTTCTACTCCTCTACCCCCATATTATGGACTACTGCCCCCCAATGCCAATCTCAGCCTCTAATCCTGTCAGTAGCCAGCTGCTTAGCACCAACACTGCCAACACAGCAGCTTTCCCAACACATCCCTGGGGGAAACCATTCACCTTATCACCAAAGAGAGAGAAAAAAACTCCCATCTGTTACAGCTCAGAGCCAGAAGCCTCATAATTGTATCAGCACACAGGCTGCATATCAGACTTTCTTGTTTTTAGGGAACATTTAGGGAGATTTTGCTCTCCTTTTATAGTTGTTTTCTCCCCAGCAAGTGACCGTATTTCACCTCCACTGAGACAGAATGAAAGAAATTTTCAAGCAAATTTGTTACCTAATGATTTTAGGGAAGGTGCTTAGAACCATAAATGCCTTCTTGAAAATCTGTAGAGTAGCCCAGCTCTGTAAACTTTCAAAATTAGCGCATAGTAAATGCACAACTCTTGTGCTGGGTCAACACTGCAAATGAAGGTAATTATGGCATCAGAGGAGCTCCCAGAATAAGCATCACCCCAGCACACAGGGTAGTGTCCTTTGAAAATTTACTGGAGGGTTTCCAAAGACATCAGCAAAGACAAAGTTGAAATTACATGGTAATTCCTCAAACATGAACTTGTGGGACTTCTAAGTGTCTTTGGAAATTACTAAGCTGAGAAAACATGCTTGGACTTATAATCAAACACCTCCTGATGACATGTGTGATCATAGCTGGGCTTGTTTCTCCATTTGTAATACTATAGAAAAAAAATCCTCCCTGCTCCAGACTTTTTTACTCTCCCAAAGAAGAAAGATGATTAAATTTCATAAAGTTCTTTGAACACTAAGAAATAAACAGTATGTTTGTTCAGTTATCAGGAAACTGTTGAGTACACATTGTATGTTAGGAGTATGTAATAAAGAAAAAAAATATGACTGATCCTTTCAGGCATGGCCCTAAGTCTGGTAGAGAGATTGCTATTAAACAAATCTTCACATAAATATATATTTAATTATTAATTAATTAAGTGCTATGAAAGAAGAGTATAGATTTACTATGAGAGGTATGGGAAATTATCTAATTTGGATTGGGAACTCAGGGATGCAGAGTGGGGAGGAGGACTTTGAAGGGAAGGGAACAGCATGTGCAAAGGCCCTGAGGTGGCACATTGAAAAGTAACAGAAACAAAGCCAGTGAACTGAAGTGAGCAAGACATTAGATAACACTCAATGAGGAGGTAGCTCCTGAGATGTAGGCCTTGAATCCTATGCCAAGAAATTTAGCTTCTAATCTAAGTGCAACAAGAATGCATTGAAGCATTTTAAACAAGGAAGCAGCGTACTCATTTAGAATGAATTGGAAAAGGCTCAGAGAGAAGAAACAAGAGCAGTATATGAAAAAGGTGAAAGCTGACAGTGGTTTACACCAGGGGTTGGCAGACTATGACCTGTGGGCCAAATCTAGCCCATTGCTCATTTTTTGTAAATAAAGCTTTATTGAGACACGGCCACATTCATTTGTTTACACATTGTCTATGGCTGCTTTTGTTCTACATGGCAGAGTGGAGTAGCTGCTGTATAGACTGTATAGCCTGCAGAACCTACAATATTTACTATCTAGTCCTTTCCAGAGAGAGCTTGCTGACCCCTGGTTTAGAGGGTAGGGTTGTTGATGTCTCTATTGAGAAATAAACTGATTCAAGGTGTACCTTAAAGATTGACAATAAGACTTGTCAGCCTAAACTCCCACCTTATTCAGAAGAATCGTAAGGGGAAGTCTAGAGATTTAAATGAGTTTCGGAGACTCATCTCAATGGTGGTAGAGATTTGTATGAGTTTATTCACTTATACGTGTATACTTTAGTCTTACTGGACTGATTTCACATTATCTTCAAATTGGGGACGGATGACACATTAACTATATATGATTGCATTTCTTTTGGTCATGAGCATTTACTGTTTGGATTATAAATTGTTCAGACATAGACAGTGACTACAGGTCTATCTCTGTTTTTTTAAGATGCTGATTAGAGTTCCACAGATATCTGCCAGTTTGGTAACAGGCCCTAAGGGGAGGTGTGAAAGACTGTTTTCAGCCCCATTATTCCCATGGCAGTTCTGTCTAGAAGTGTACCAGGAGCTCAGGAGCTTTGGGACAGGCTGGCCTTACTTAAGTTCTCATTCTTTAATGGGAAAATGAGGCACAGAATGCTCTGGGTCATTGTTCCTGTTCACCAGCTTGGTCAAGAGCCCATTGCAGAGCTTTGTGGTTAAGCATTCACATCTACAAGCCAGGCTTCCTTGGTCTGAATCTTGGCTCTATCACTGGGTATATGATCAGAGGGTCACAGTGTTAAAACCTTTAAGTCATTCAGCATGGCTCACGCACATAGAAACATTCCAAAAACCTGAGTTATATTGTATTCTCATGCTTTGTAAGAAAACCTTCTTAAAATTGAATGATTAATATGTGTCCAAAACTTTATAAATATCACTTCATCCTTTCAATGAGACTGGGAGGTAGGCAGTATTCTCATTATTTTACAGGTGACAATACTGAGGCATTTTCAAGCCCCTTGTACCATTTCTTGTGGCCTGTGAGGGTCAAGCCAAGTATCAAATGCAAGTTTGCTTGATTCCAAAGCTCGTATTCACAACAGCTATGCTGACTGCTTCCTTGACACTCCCTTGTTCTAGGGAGTTTGCCCAGGCCTTCTGGAGGGTTATCGGTATGTGAAGACCCAAAGGGGATATGAAGTGATGTCAGGGTTGCTGACATCTTATTTTTTTCCCTTAACTCCCACAGGAATGCTGAGGTTGATCTTTTGCTGATCTTTCAACTTCACGGACAAAGCCAGTTTCCTTGATTGAATGTCACAATCTTGCATTTTGAGCAAGAAAGGGATTTGGGAGACCCACAAATCCATGATGCCAACCAGTACTGGAGTTAATAAGACCTTAATTGGATAAAAATTTTCAATTTACATGTAAATGACTTCAGCACATTTTAGACACCATGCAAGGGGGCTTAGTAAGTCTGTTACTTATTTAGAGGTTTCTAATCTAGTCAAGCTAGGACCACAATGCTAACCTAGAAGAACAGTTCTAAGCCACCTAATTTCCTGTCCTTTAAAAATACAATCTTCCTAATGTCAATATATGTCCCAGAAGCCCTCACTATTTTAGATTTCCTTGTGGGAAGAAAGCCTATAATTGCACAAACGTTCCAGGAAAAACTATGGCAACGACATAGACTATGTTAGATATTTTCTGCTATTACTAGCCAAGAAAATTAAGTTATATTCCTTGTTTACACACACCTAAAATAAGCATTTAAAGGGCAAATGGCTAATATCCATACATTTTGTGATTAGTCTAATTCTAGTTTCTTAGTGTAGCCACCTTCATTTGATATTCCATCCATAAATAATGCACAATGTACCACCCAACACTGACATGAAATTAGAGGTGAAAAACATGTGACTCCTAAGGGGAAGAACAAAAGAGGTTGTAACTCAATTTATTTATATATATGTATTTAAAAAATAGTTACTATTTGGGTAAATTTGCAGCAGTCAGTAAAGCATTCCTGTAGGGCTCCTTCATCCCTGGGTGGCCTTTAATTTCATTTGCATATTAGAAATTCAGCACTTTCTCTTGCTCTAATCACAGTTGCCAAAAAAAAAAAAAAAAAAAAAAACCCAAAACAAAAAACAAAACAATCTGGCTTTCTGTAAAAAGGGTGTTTTAGACACTAGTAAAGCATTGCAAAAAATAAAAGAATATTGTAAGTACATCCTTATGAGTGTCCACCTCCTTTGTTTTTTGGCGATTTCCCCAAGGCCCAGTGCCTAGGCTTAAAAGGCTGTGAACTCAGAGGCAGCACTGGTAAGAAGAAGCACAAGATCTGGGCTCTCCATTTATGTTGCTACTCACTAGCCACTGGTCTTGGACATGTCCTGAATACTTTTTGTGTTTCACTTTCCCTATCTTTAAAATGAGGTTGTTGTCTTATAGCCTCCCACATACCACTCTTTTTGATACCTTTCTTTTCTCATATTCTTTCATCTGGAAAATATACCTTTCTGCCCATCTTCATGGCACAGATTCATTCTCTTTTTATGGCCCAGATCAGAAATCACCTGGATGGCTATTGTGGAGCTCAGCATCCTGCTTATATTGACAGCTCCTTATGTGCATTTCTATCTGGTTTTAGGAACATTTTTGAAAATCTCCAAGAGAGGGAAGGGCTAAATTTTCCTTCCAGCATCAGGTGAAGATTGTTTTTCTTCTTATGGGAAGAAAATGGTATGAACAAATTGTCTATTGGTTATTTTGAGAGCACTTCCAAAAAGGTCAGGATTCTGTATTGAAGGAGAGAATAATGAGTGCTTGACAAATTCCTGTTTAAAGGATCTTGTTGTGAAATTCTAATTCTTTGTTCTTCTCTATTAGTTTCTATACACAAACTGGGAAATCTTTGTCCTATATTTCCCTAATAAAGCAAAAATTAGGTGTGATTTCACACTATCACAGACCCTCAATGTGTCCAGGAGTCAGAATACCCTCCCCTACCCTCTTGTTGCACCAGTTACCCAGTTGTCCTTACAGACATTTGGCTGTGGGCTTTAGGGAGACACACAGATCTGGGGATCCAGAATTGTCCACTTTATTGGAGACCGTCGGCAACACAGTAAATAATAGCTGTGTATTTCTTGCCATTGTATTTAATGGGAAGGACAATAAGAATGAAGCCCTTTGAATGTTTTGTTTTTTTCTCTTTGTGATCAAAAGATTAAGAATACAGTCTATCCTAGAAAGAAAATATGTCCTTAAATTTTGCTTTGCCTGAAGCAAACATTAAATCAAAATTATTTTTCTTTTGTACTACTTAAAGTTCTCAAAAGCACTACCTTTAAAGTTCTCAAAAGCAGGAATTTGTCTTATTTTTCTGTGTATCACACCCCTAATCATATGTGGCACATAATATGTGTACAATAAACGTCAATGGAATTGGTGAAGTCGGGCAGGGTAGTACATTGGGAGGAACACTAGACCAGCGATCTCAGGTAACATTTCTTCACTGGAGTTCTACTATCTGCTCCATAAAATAAGGAGATTGGAACAGATGATTTTTCAGATCCTTAACAGTTCTAAAGTTCTCAATTTTTTCCTCTGTTTTTTTTATTCCACAGAGGCTGAAAGTCTGAGCAATTCCCAAGAAGAAGAAACCTAGGGCTATATACCTGCTGACTTGCCTTTAGTGGAGAAGGCTTCTACCAGACTCTGACTTTATGTTTGCCCTGAGGAAGATTTTTCTAAGGCGATTTTTTATTCCAGCCTCAGTGGAACATCTTTGCCTCATATTTGCTGAAGGAGAATAGAAAAGGACTCTTGTAGGGTCAAAAGCAAGCGAATGGAAATTGAAATTCAACTTTGTGCATCTCCTCTAGAAGCTAGATCTCAGAAGATGCACAGATCCAGATGACATAATCAGACCATATATTTCAGGTAATCATCCTATATATAGCCATCCTGTCTTCTCATCTCTCCAAATGCACCCCATCAGCAGGTTATGCTGCTGGTTTCTGGGATGCAGTCACCTGAGCTATGATAAATGTGAGTTCACTGGCCCAGGCTATAGGGATGCTTTGCTCTGGTTCAGGAAATTTTCTCCTGGGAGCTACTACAGAGGAAACATCTCAGAGGACCTAAACCCTTAAGGTCACTCACTCCAGTACAGCCCAGGCCACTGAGCTGACCTTCCTGGTGAAAGGTGAGATACACAACATTGGTTAGGAACATGGGTCACTCCAGGGACATATGGAGCCCTTCATTCTCTGAATGTGCTCTTGGATAGATGGTACAGGATCATACCCCAGAAAGGTGAGAAACTAATTAGATACTGACAGCCTTTGGGCACCACTTTATACTATTTACTCCTCTTGGATTCTATACAAGGTGCAGTATTTGGTCCAGAAAGCAGAAGCCTTCAACTAATGAATCACTGTCTTCCCCTGAAGGTGTAGATGGGTTAAATAACTTCTCAAGCTTGCCTCCAATTTTTACTCCAGAGCAGCTCTAACTTTGCTAACCTATAGAATGTGTGTGTGTGTTATAACACTTTTTAAAAAGTAAGAATGTCCAGATAATGTGATCTGACGTATGTAATTAAATATTTGCAGAGGTCCCATTTTCAAATGACTTTAGAGGTCATGGAGATAAAGTGTGTGTGTAAAGAAGCCAGGCAAAAAAAAAAAAAAAAAAAGAGTGTAGGGAAGACTAGAACAAACTGCAGAGTGTACAGCTGACTAACAAATACTATTCTGGCCAAACAACACATTTACAGCCCTATTTCCACCAGCGTTCAATCCCTGGTTTGAGGCTATTGTTGACTATCTCTTAGAGCCCACATTTGTTAACTCAACACCTGTATATTGAAGGATTATATACCATGTGTTGGGCTAGACACCAAATAAAGAGTAATAAAGGATATAGATCTGGAGTTTGAACTATTTATGCATGTTGGCTAGTTAGCTTTTATTAAAAGCATTATCAATATTTTAAATTTAATGTAAAGAGAATAATGTAATACATAGTGTAAGGTATTAAAAAGAAAGGGCACTTCAGTTTGAACATGGTAATGTAAATCAGCATTTTCTCCTTTTCTTCCTGGAAGTTATCCCAAAGCAACAAGAATGGGAAATAAAAACACACATACCATTTTGGATGAAACAAGGTGACTGCTAAAATCTGAAACAACAAAATAGGTGGGAGTCCTGCTCAAAGCAGAGGGGATCAAACTGGGGTGCAAGAAAGAGGACATGAAGGGGGTCCAGGGCTCCTGAGTTTGCAGCAATGACGTAGTCTGGCCCCAAGGAGAGGCACCAAGGCTGTTCAGAGAACAACAAACTCCAACCAACTACTTCCTAGCAGTTTGGTAGCAGATCAGTCTTTGAATTATGGACACCCACACACCTTTGCTTATCATTTGGCTAGGGAGAAATTGAAAATAAAGAACTCACATATAAGGCCCTAGTAACAAGGCAAATTCTGGCTAGCATGGGACATGGCCCTAACTTCTCCCAACATAAACCTTCAGGATATAGCTTGTTTGGGAAAAGAATCTCTTTCAATCATGAATAATACAAAAGAAACTGCTAGAGAATCTGGAAATTACAGTCAAATATTCCCCCCCCCCAAAAAAAACAAGGAACAGATAACCTTAAAGCAATCATTTCTATAAAACAAGAGCAGAAAAAAAATAGTACAAGAACTCAGGATAATAGAAGGAGTTGAAAAACTATCTAGAAAGACACAATAAAAAATGATGGGGAAAAATGATCAGAGCAAGGAAATTGAAACTGGGAAAAGAGCAAATAAATCCAATAATATAAAATATTTAAACTGTTGGCTAATCTAAACAAGAAAAAGGGGGAAATTTCAAATACACAAAATAAGAAACGATAAGAAGCAACAATAAAGCTATAGAAGAAATGGAAGGTAATTACTACTAATCAGTAGTTTGGGGTTAACATATACACACTACTATGTATAAAATATGTAAACAACAAGGACCTACTGTATAGCACAGGGAACTATAACCTATAACCTATAATGGAAAAGAATCTGAAAAATAATAGATACGTATGTACAACTGAATCACTATGCTGTACACTTCAAACTAACACAACATTTACTTCAATAAATCAAAACTACAAGAAAAAAAAGAAATTACTGAGGTCAATTTTATACAAATAAACTTGAGAACACAGGTGAAATGGAAAGTATACTAGAATGGAAAATACACTAGAAATATTAAACAGACCAGTTACCATTTTTTCCTCTCCCACATACCAAAGGCATAAAATCCACTTTCAGAAATTCTAGTAAAACTTTGAAGGACAAAGTTAAACTTATTTAAACCATTCCAAAGCATGGGCTGTGTTGTGGGGATGACAGGGAGAAAGGCTTCCAAACACTGAGGATAAACTTTTCATTATACTTTACATCAAAACTTGATAAGGACTGAGAAGAAAAATAAAACTGTAGATGAATCCCATGTGAAAATATTGATGCAAAAATCCTAAATAAATTAAGACTATAAACTACTCCAAAAAAGTGAGGGTTTTTTTTAGGAAGAGAAAAATGGTCCTTAGAAAATATATTTCACCATTTTTATGAAACAAAGAAGAATAGGCTTCTCCATAGATATTGGAAAAAGGCACTTTACATTCTAGATTTTCTTTTCAAAAAGGAAAGAAAGTAAAAGGAAGAGTTCATAAAATACAAATAGGTGGAATTTCTTTAATGCAATGAAATATATCTCAGCTGCAAAGCCAGCATCGTGCTTAATAAGGAAACATTAGGAACATTAACAGAAAGCATTAGAGTCACGAATAGAACAAGAATGTCTGCTTCACCACTGCTCTTCAACATCATCTGGAAGTATTAGCCAAAACCATCATACAACAGGCACACAACTTAGAAAGGAATTTGTAAAGTTATCATTATTTGCATACGATGTAACTAAGACCTATTACAAACAAGATAATTCAGTGAGATGAACAGGAAAAAAATCAGTGGTTTCCTTATGTAAAAACAACTAGTTAAATCTCTAATAGACACATTTACAGTTGATTTAAAAAATACAAAATACCTAGTAATAAAATTAATAGAAATATGTGTATGTTTGTGTGCATGTGTATGAGTGTAAGACATCCTGCTGAGGACATGTGGCAACTTACACAAAGTGATAGGCCTGCCAATGTGTTCACATAAAAGGCCTCAACAACATAAGACTATAAATTATTCCTCAGCCCAATTTATACATTTAACATAATCTCATTTTTTAAAATGTTAAAAATTTGTTTCTGGAAGCAGACAGGCTGATTCTGAAATTCAGATGGAAAAATAAATGAAGAAAGGAAGAAAATGGGAAAAAAATAAAAAGGAGAGAGAAAGACTAGCATTACCAGATATTAAAATATATTGCCAGGCTACAATAATTAAATTTTTAGCCCTGGTACATGAATAAACAGGCAAACAAAGGACAAAATTGGAAATCTAGAAGTAGGCCTAAAGATTTATATTACTTTAGTATATGATAAATTTCCATTTCAAGTCAGTGAAAAAAGATGGATTATTTAATAAATTTTGCTGGAAAGCTGGGTCACTATCTGGAAAAAAAATTAAGTTGTCTTCATCCTTTAAGTCTTATACCAGGATAAATTGAAAATAGATCAGAGACTTAAGGATAAAAAAATAAACCCAAGGAAGTACTAGAAGAAACCAAGGAAAAAGTTATTTTATAATCTCAAAGTGTGAAAGGGCTTTCTAACCATGTCACAAATCTCAGGCAAGACTGAGGAAAGACTGATATTTTAAATTACAGTAAATTTTTTAAAAGTTTATTTAGGACAAAAGCACCACATGCAACCAAAATTTTATGATAAACTTTGAAAAAATACTTCCAAATCTTATCTTAGACAGAAAGCCAATCTCCCTAATATATGAAGAATTAATATAAATCAATAACAAAGAGACCAACATTTCAAAAGAAAAAAAAAATGGATGAAAGACATGAATGTACAGTTCACGAGAAAGGAAATACAACTGACTATTAAGCATGGGAAGAGGTGCTCAACTTCATTCATGTTAAGAGAAATGGAGATAAAACTATAAAAAGCGGGGCTTCCCTGGTGGCGTAGTGGTTGAGAGTCCGCCTGCCGATGCAGGAGACTCGGGTTCGTGCCCCGGTCTGGGAGGATCCCACATGCTGCGAAACGGCTGGGCCCGTGGGCCATGGCCGCTGAGCCTGCGCGTCCGGAGCCTGTGCTCCGCAAACGGGAGAGGCCACAACACTAAGAGACCCGTGTACCACAAAAAAAAAAAAAAAAAAAAAACTATAAAAAGACATTTTTTGCTGATCATATTGTCAAATATACAAACGTTTTATAACTTACTGTCCTGAAAAAAGTGTGGGGAAACAGATTCTCATGCTTTGGGGCAGAGTATAAGTTGGAGCTACATCTATGAAGGGCATTTGAGCAGTATTCAGCATACTTTTTTGCTAAGGAATTTCACTCTTGGAAATTTAATCTAAATATCTACTTGTGCATGAGTAAAATAGTGACTACACATGATTATTCATTGATGGTTGTTTTAAATAGTGAATGAGTGGTAACATCTTACAAGTCTATCAGTAGGAAACTGGTTAAATAAATTATGGGACATCCATACAATGAAATACCACATAGCCATAAATAAGAACAAGAAACTCCTTATGGGCTGATATGGAGAGATCTCTAAAATTGGTTAAGTGAGAAACGTGAAGTGATGTAGGATAGTGTATACCTTTTGCTACCATTTGTGTAATGAAGCTAACACATACACACACACACGCACACAAACGTGTGTGTACATAAAATCTCCAGAAGTATTTACCAGAAACTGATAATAATTGCTTAATGGAATGGGAACTAAGTAGCTGAGGGACCAAAGTGGTGAGAATTTTGACTAAATGCTCTTTTTTATCTTTTAAACGTTAAACCATGTTAAATGTACTGTTTTATAAAAATAAAATTCAGGGCTTCCCTGGTGGTGCAGTGGTTGAGAGTCCGCCTGCCAATGCAGGGGACACGGGTTCATGCCCCGGTCCGGGAAGATGCCACATGCCACAGAGTGGCTGGGCCCGTGAGCCATGGCCGCTGAGCCTGTGTGTCCGGAGCCTGTGCTCTGCAACGGGAGAGGCCACAACAGTGAGAGGCCCGTGTACCACAAAAATAAAATAAAATTCAAAATATTAATTGAAACAAAGTTAAACATCAAAAAGAGGAATTTTTGATAAAGCCAAATTTATTCAATGTTCAATTTATTTCAAAGGGTCTTACATTATAATATGACAGTGATAGTAAACTGTAGATATTCTTTCTGTTTTTTGTTTAAAGTGTTTAATTTCCAAAATAAAAAGGAGACAACCCTTTAAAGAGATGTTATATATTGGTATCTGGGTCTGGGGCACCTACCTATAATCTTGATTTTTTAAAACAATGGAATAAATAAAGAAGATCAAATAATATACACAAAATATAGGAAAATGTGAATAAGGAACAACAGTGACTTCTTATATCTTCATAAATAGTATCGAAAAGCATCAACATATTCTTAGATGATAGAGATGCAGACATCCAATTACTGAAAAATAAGAAGCATAAAATACGAGGAAAACACAAATACCTCAGAAGAACTATGGAAACAGCTGTTGCTGAATAGTCAAGGAATGTAAAATACTGAAAGTTAATTATATGCTTTTTATAGCAATTTGAAATGGACCCAGTGATCTGATTCCATAATTTTGAAAACACTGACGTATTTTTTTCTAGCTCTGAAGGGTTGGGCTCTTAGAATTTGACTGAGGCTGTAGTGAAGCTTGCTTGAAACGCACTGACACATTCCACTTTATAGTTTGCCAGTCATTTCCATTGGCATGATCTCGATGCTTCATTCTCATCATAGAGGTTATTTAAGGCAAATATTTTTGTTTTATTTTTACAGATCAGGAATTGAAGTTTGTTTGGCTTAAGGGACTTGCTCAAGGGCACATAGCTAGTAATTGTAGAGCTAGAACTCAAAAACATTCTGGCTCTTTGTCTAGTCTTTATTGTTCTGAATCAGGCTGTCTAACTTAAATATTTTATTTCATGAAGTCTGCAGGGAAGTCTGCCCTGCAGAAGCAGGCCGCCAGTGTCTGAGGATACATCCAATCATTCTTATATTAAATCCCAATAGATTTCTCAAACACAATCTTCCTTTAATTGTGTCTTCTATGTGAGCAGTCATTTCTTTGGTGTGCAAGTACGAGTGTGTATGTGTAATGATGTTATCTATATGCCATCAGGGCACCTGCACATTTGCATATTAGGAAAGAACTGAATAAAACATGAGATGTTTTATTCCAAGAGGATGCAAGATCCTCAAAGGATATTTACAAATGTACTCAAGTCCCTCAGAATCAATCAATCCCTCAATCAACAAATGTTTTTTTGATCCGCTGGTATGTGCCTAGCACTAGGATAAAGGCTGTAGGGAGAACAATGAAGCAAGGAGAGGAGTTCCCCACCCCTACCCACCACCCGCTACCAACCTTGGAAAGCTCCAGTTTAGATAAGACAAAATAATTAGATTTATGGTGGTCTCTAACCAGTGTCTGCAGAGCACACATTTCCTGGGTTCCCTTCAAAGGGCTCCAGTTGAAAAGAAAGGAGGAGCAGGAAAAGCTGCTGAAATTCAGTTATCTAGACCCTAGTGACCATTCATTGGAAGGTTATTTGAGGAGGCGATTTAGACTTCCCTTGTATCTGATGAAATATGGAACATTGCCAGCCTGGGGAGCTAGGCATGTAGGTGGCCTTTGCCCTGAATAATCCTTAGTACAGTCGCCCTGCTTCCACTCCTGCCTTTCTATAATTTATTCTCTACCCAGCTGAAATGACATTTTTAAAAAGTGAATCAGATTGTGTGGTTCTTTGCTTGTAATCTTAAAAATGACTACCTCTCTCATTCTTAGAATAAGATTCAAGCTCTTTACTGTGGCCAGCAAGACCATAATTGGGCCCCTGACTCCCTCTTCTATCCATCACCACCTCTCTTCTCACTCATGATGCTCCAGACACATCTCTGATTTTCTTCCTAGCCCAAGCTCTTCCCCAGCTACAGGCCTGTGCATTTGCTATGCTTTCTCCCTGGAGTGTTTGGCCCCAGATCTTTGCATTGATGGCTCCTTGTCATCCTTCAGGTTTCAACTTAAATATTAACACTAAGAGATACCCTCTCTACTCAACCGATCCAAATCAGCTACCCCATCTCTTGCCCTGCTCCCTACATATCAACAATGTGTTCTTTTCTTAAAGTAATTATCCGTGTACATGTAATTATCTTATACATTTGTGTGCTTGTTCATTGTCTCCTCCAACTAGAATGCAAAAGTGTTATGAAAGTAACGGCCTTGTTTGCCTTGTTTATTGCTGTTCGTGCAGTTCTTAGGATGGCAAGTAGTAAGTGTTTAACAAATATTTATTGAATGAATGAATGAGATGCCTCAGAAATTGTTTATTATTTTCACTATCATCTGCATCTCTTTATGGCCTATGACTATTTTGAGATATTACTTAAGAGTCTCCCCACCTCCCAAGCACCCCTCACCTCCACAAAGCATACTGGGATTTTCCCTCTATTTAATCAATGACATCATTGTCCCAGGGAAGATTAAGATTATTAAAGCGGTAGTACAGAGAGAAAAGATGGATTTTCTAAATTATAGCTGCCGCTTTGCAAGATGCAGGCCGTTTTGAGTATCAGAGGTAAAGCCCTGAAGGAATCATGCCACAAAGTGTGTGGAAAAAGAATAGAAGAATCGTTTTATCCAATCATGGAGACATAAAGATGGAAGTTGTTTGGCAGGGGCAGAGAGGATGTTGGCAAGTATCACGGAGGACATGATGAGATATTAGATGATAGTTGACAAGAGGTCCAGTGTTCAGCCAGCTCCTCACTGGGCCATGAAAGACCAAGGGGTCTCCGACTAGAGAAGAGTGAGGCTTCATCATGCTAGTGAAGTCCAAGGAGGTGGGGGAGAATTGCCCCATGCCAGTTCAGAGCCACAGTCATAAAGCAGAAAGGGGGTGTGGCATATCTATCAAAGTTGGATCTGAAATAGCCTTCCAAGTTTCGTTAGAAGTAGCAAATAAAGCATATAGAATTTTCTGAGCTCCCAGGAAAGGAGTGGAAGTGCTTGAAGGATACCTGGTGGACTTAAAGGGGTCTTTTAGTCAGGATTAGGACAGAAAGGTGCCTGTGAGTTCTGATAAAGAGAGGTCACTGCAGGACCATGGACAATAGCAGCAGATGCACTGGGGAGTAAAGCTAATGACCAAAGTGCCGGTGACATCATGTACCAGCAGAGAGTGGAAGGCAGTGAGTGGTGTATCTGATGCTTCTCCCTCATTCTTACCTCTTCACCCCTTGTATGCTCATAAGCCCTGCTTTTCTTCCAAATATTAGATGGCATCTGAGTAGAAAAGGAGATAGAAGAATTAACTCTTAATATGGCTGAGTTTATACCCAAAATGTTTTGGCCTAATTTTGTGAGATGTCCAGATGTGTGTGTGTGTGTGTGTGTGTGTGTGTGTGAGTGTGTTTAATTAATCAGGTGGAAAGGGGACTTGATGTACAAATGAAGATCAGCTTGAAGAAAGAAAGGTTCATTATTTTTCACATTTGAGTTTGTGACGTGAAAATTTTACCCATTACGTATATTTGAAGAGATGTTCAGAAGTCTTGAAGGTAATGTATAGGCAGAAGTTAGTCACTATACGGTTGGCTAGTTACCTGGCGGAGGCCACTCTCTTGCAGCTGACAGTGGGATGAGGGTTCTGAGGCAGGTAGCAATACTACTTGAAACCCAGGCTTCAGGTCTGGAGTTAGACAGACCTCATTCAAATCGCTGCCTCTAATTTTTACAACATGGTAATTTGAAGCTAGACATTTAAACTTTGGGAGCATCAGTTACCTCATCTATGAAAATAATACTGTCTTTAAAAAACTATTTGGGAATTAAATAACGTAACACATACAATTGTTTAGAACATTTCTTAACTCCTAATAGGAACTCAAAATGAGAATTACTATTGTCTTCATAAGCAGGAATGATTTTTATTTTGACCAAACTTGATGTGTTCTTTTAAACACAAACATTTTATATATTGTTTATGAATTTCTAGTTGTAGAAAGCAATATTTCTATTAAGTAGAGCAATTCACTGGTGAGGAATTAACAACCAACATGGTAAATACATTCATTCAGATTGTGAATTAGTGAAATATACATTAATTATCATGTTATAAATTGTAGCATTTGTATTTTCACATTTAATTTAACCTGCTCTTAGAGGGAGAACAAATAACAACGATAAGCAAAAACTCATTCTCTGGTTCCGTTCTCCTTAGTAAATAATAGAATCCACTTATGCAAAGCTTTCCTAGGAATTCATGTCATCCATTGTAGACACTAAGTTCTAGAATTTGAAGAAAACTTTAAGAGACTTTAGAGGTCATCTGGCTTAACCTTCACATTTTACACAGGAGAAAACTGAGGCCTAGAGCAGAAGTGACTTAGTTAGGATTAGCTGGTTATTGATGTGGTTGGGTTAAGGTCTGTTAGTCAGTTTCTGCTCTGTTAACAATCCACTCCAACACCCAGTTGCTTAAAACAACAAGGATGTATTTTTTGCTTACATGTCTGCAGGTCAGTTGTGGCCAGGCTGATCCAGGCTGGGCTCTGCTGGACTTGGCTCCAAACTTCTGGCTGGGTCCAGCTCTGCTCCACATGTCTCTCACCCTTGTATTAACAACTGCCAGAGGAATGTTCATCTTACAGTGGAGCACAGGTGTGCAGGAGGGCAAGCAATAAAAAGTTATGCTTCTTGACACCACAGCCCAGAACTGAAAAACTTTAGCTTCCACCCCCATTCCATCAGCTAAATCAGGTCACATGGGCTAAGCTCCAAAATCACTGGGTCAGAGAAATATACTCCATTCATTCTAGTGGACATTACTTCAAAGTCACATGGCCAAAGATGTGGATATGTAATTCTAATAAAGAGAAGGTATGAGTGACTTCAGTGACTCAGTTTATCATAGGGTCCCAAGTCTTCAGAGTCCCACATGAGTGTTCCTTCCCTTCCATTATCTAAGCAGCTCTCCAACCTAGTGAGAAAACTACCCAGTTGAAGCTGTTTGATACAGAACTACATAGGGCCAAACTTGCCAATAAGTTACCAATATCACCTTTAAAGAAAACAACCATAAAGTCTAGGAACAGTTATACAGAGATAAAAAAATAAAATAAAATAAAACAATTGCTCATTAGCCAAGAATATTTTCTACATCCCATCTACAACACTGAAACTCTCCGTAAGTTTTCCCTTCAGCAAAAAAGAATTTAAAGCTTCAACACTATCAATTGTTTTTTAATTAAAAAGGTATTGAGGTCCTCACAACTGGAGCACATAAACTAGACATGCCAGTGCTTGGCACAGACAGCCCAGCAGGTGTGTATAAATTATATCCAGGCTGACTTGGGTCTGGCCAGGAGACACTGCAGCAACTCTGAGTTAGAACTAATGAAACTCACATACTTAGACTATTTAAAACATCTATCATAAGGCTGCAAATGGATGCCTTCTCCACCCCATTAGGGCTTCTTCCTTCAGCAGTTTCAGATGCTGACCTTACCTGCCGTGAAGTGAGTTTGCTCCCGTCAGTCCATCAGGCTCTATGTTGGTCCAAGAAGAGATGACCTGGAAGCTCTTCTGTGTCTTGCACTAAAATCCAAATTAGAAGCAAAACCCTGGCTGCAATGCCTTCATTGCCTTTGGTGACATTGAAGAGTGAAAGGTAAGACCTGATACTGGGCTTCCAAGGTGCACAAGTATAACACAGGGATCTTCCATCTATCCATTCATTGGCATAAATATCTATTGGGATTTTGTTATGGACAGCCCTGCACAGAGCTAGGAGCTGAAACTTGAGCCCAGGAAAAGAACTGAGCTCTTGGCAAGAAGGGAGAGTGGGGAGCCCAGGCAGACAGCCACAAGTGAAGTCTAAGGAGTATGCAGGTCTGTTTTCAAACACAAGGAGAAATTATGTCAAGTTCCCCTTTTTCTTATTTGCAAAGTATAATGAGGAAGTGATAAATATGTGCCCTTTACCTGTGTCTAAGTGTAATACTGATTTTGCTGAATCCATGCACACAAACTTTATAGACTGTTATTTAAATGTTAAGGATATTCAGTAGGTAAAGAAGGGTTACCTGTCTGTCTTCTCCTGAAGATGCTGTAGGTTGTTGGTTTCAGTAAGGAACAGAATAAAAAAGCCATCTTGAATGTGAGGAAGAAGATGCTCAGGATACCAGGTCAGGAAATGAATTCATATAGTAGAATGTGCCCTATGGGGTCTTCCCTGGTGGTGCAGTGGTTAAGAATTTGTCTACCAATGCAGGAGACATTGGTTCAATCCCTGGCCCCGGAAGATCCCACATGCCGTGGAGCAACTAAGCCCATGGGCCACAGCTACTGAGCCTGCGCTCTAGAGCCCGCGTGCCGCAACTACTGAAGCTCACGTGCCTAGTTCTGCAACAAGAGAAGCCATGACAATGAGAAGCCCATGCACCACAATGAAGAGTAGCCCCTGCTCACTGCAACTAGAGAAAGCCCACACGCAGCAACGAAGACCCAACACAGCCACAAATAAAAACAAACAAACAAAAACTCTTCTGTTTAAAAAAAAAACACAATGTGCCCTATACTGAGAGTCATAACTTTGAGACCTTGGACAACTTTCTTCCCCTCCCTGGACATCTATTTCCTAATTTGAAAAATGAGGGGTTGGGTCTGATGAACTATGAGTTATTTTTCCAATCTAATATGTTGTGAGTCCCAAATTATTTTTGACTACCTACCTATACAGAGTGTTCTCTACATAATAGCCTCACCACGTGCTACTCAGTGTGATAGAAAGAGTGCAAAATTTAGAGATGGGCCTTTCGAATTTGAATCACAGCTTATATGTGATCTTGGGCAAAACATAACATCTCTGAATCCCACTTGGACTAAGAAGACTTAGATTTAAAAGGAAGAAGCTAAAGATAACTTCTATCAGGTTACCTCATGAGTTCTCAAGAAGTGGTGAAGCAAGAACTAACCAGCTCACAATTGCCATGCATTTGTAATTTACTTGATTTCATGGTGATCTTTGAGGATAGCATGGTTAACTACTTGAAAGAGGGAAATAGATCCAATGCCTTTTGGACATGCCACCTGCCTCCTCCTTCTTCCACATAAGAACTTTGGGCAATGAAAGACAGGCACAGCGAGCTGTAGTGAAAAGAGCATAAGATTTGCCATCGAGCCTACTTCACCTCCAACTCTACCTAGGAATGTACATTGAGAAAATCCATTCATTCATTCACCAATTATTTACTGAGTGACCACTGTGTTCCAGACACAGGTAACTGGGCCCTGGAGCTACAGTGATATATAATCACACTGTTTCTGCCTTCTGGGGAATCACCATTGAAGGAAGAGTCAGGTAGGCTCATAGTTGTATTACCATGTGATCAGTGCCAAGATTGAAGCTAAAATAACATGCTCTGGGGTTACAGAGTGTTTTTATCTTTGTTTTACAACAACAGCAGCAACAAAGCAAGAACCCCTTTAATACAAAGTAATATTATAAAGTATTGATAATTTAGTAAATAACATTTTCTGAATGTTTATTATGCCCTAAGTTACATACACACATTAATCTTCACAAGTAGTTCTTTTTTCAATTATTGCTTCATTTTATGCATGTAGTAACTGAGGTTCAGAAAGATTACATAGTTTTCTCCAGGTTACTCAGCCATTACTGGAAGAACTGGGATTTGAAGCCCGTTCTGTGTGACTCCAATGCATATACTTGCTTGTCATACAATGGCACAATGATTTCTCTTTGATAATGGACCTAATCCTTCTTACCTGGCACCATGACACAGACGTCACCAAAAGGCAATTTTTTTCTTAATATAATAGGACCAAACCATGTGAAAGGCCAGTTTAGGTTAACTTCTTTGCCCTGAAAGTTATCTCAGATTAGGGGTGAGGGGGCAACCTGTGGGGAAAGAGGGTAAGGGGATTTGGCTTCAATTTAGTGAAGGTGTTGATGGGTGTTCTTTCACTCCAGGAGGTCCCCATTCACATTTCCCAGTTATCTCCACTTTGCAAGACACGCTTTTCCATGTTACCGTGTCTGGTGAACACATAGTGCTAGAGCAGCTGCATTTTATCCCTCTCTTTATGCACAATCTCTAAAAAACTGAAAGAGTATGTAGAGAAGGCCAAGTACAAAAGATAACTCAGAAATGGTAATGTAAGAGGGCCCACCATGGCTGCTGACTAGTTGCATTCGTAATGATTTTCTTCAAATAGTGCAAACAATATTTTTTCCTGAGAAATGAAATATGGGAGTGCCACATTCCACACATGATGGGGGAGAACTCATAAAAGATTTTAATCTTTCCTTGTCAGCCTTCAGAAATGCGAACAGCCTCGTCCTCATTTTCTTTATGCCTTGGACTTCTAATTGAGGAAGCTGGCATCAATTATGTATGTGAGTATCGCTGGGGAGGGAACGAGAATAAATATTTGGACGTATTGTTAGCCAGAACATCACTGCATCTTTGTGCCACCATAATTTCCCATATTGTAGTTCTTTAGATTAGAACATATGGCAATAAGGTAGGTATAGAGAACAACAATTTTCTGAAACATTATAACCTTTACCTCTTTATGGTCACATTTAGTTACAGTACATGCTGCCATTTAGGTGTAGAGCTTTATAAAAGCAAACCTCAGAGAGGAGGGAATTCAGGGGCAAAGGCCTAGCAAGTTTGAATGCCTGGGACAGAAGCCAACCCTGCAGATGGTAATTTGGGGGTGTGAACTAGTTAGCATTTGCTGCAGCAATAATCCCAGCTTTGAAGGGGCTGATAACAGGAAGGTTTCTTTCATTTTCACGTTCCATGAGGTCTGTGAGTGGCTATGAGATGTCTGGGCTCATCTTCACCTATCTTCTCATTCAGAAGCCAGGCTGAAGGAGTGACCACTGTCAAGACACACTGCTGTCATGGTGGAAGACCCTGAGACCAATGACCCAAGAGCATTTAACCCTTCTGCTTAGGAGTACATATTTCATATCCACTCCCGATCCACTGTGCAAAACAAGTCATGGGCCGAGTCTATCAATAAAGCAGGGGGCCATAGTAAAGATGGAAATGTGTAATATACACTAATGGAGAGAGAGCAGAAAGTGTGAACAACACACTGAACCACAGGGTGATCTCTTAACTATACTTCATCATCACTGGGAAAGCTCTGTTGAGGCAATCTAGTAACTCAGTAAGTGAGCAAAGAAAGTCACCATTAATTGGTGCTAAGGTAGATCTGAAGTTCACATAAATACAAATTCAGCAAGCATCTCTCGAATACCAGTCTAAATGCCAGGTACCGTGCAATGTGTTCTAGGGGAAATAATACTGAATAAGATGATCTCTGCCATTCAGGAACTTTCAGTTTTGAACAGATGATAGTCAGGCCAAGAGTTAATCAAACTAATGGCTAGAGTGAAAAAGTGTGACAGAGGAACAGAAAAGGGAGAAAAAGGAAAGTTTAACTGCACTCTTAGGTGTATTACATATATTATCTCAATCTCTACAACATTCTGAGTTAGGAGTAATGCAAATGAACAAACTTGAGTATCAGACAAGTTTAATGACCTGCCCACCCAAAAGCTGGTAAGAGGTAAAACTGGAGTCAAATAAAAGTGTCAAGAAGCAGGTTATTCAGGGTATGCAGTTTGTGTCACATTGAATAGTTAAACACTTTTCTGCAGGCAGTGGAATCATTAAAGACTTCTGAAGAATGGTTGATAAGCTCTCAACTTTATCTTTAAAAAGATCATCTATGGTAGTTCTATTTTTAGTTTTTTAAGGAACCTCCATACTGTTCTCCATAGTGGCTATATCAACTTACATTCGCACCAACAGTGCAAGAGGGTTCCCTTTTCTCCACACCCTCTCCAGCATTCATTGCTTGTTTATTTTTTTATGATGGTCATTCTGACTGGGGTGAGGTGATACCTCATTGTAGTTTTGATTTACATTTCTCTAATGATTAGTTATGCTGAGCATCCTTTCATGTGTTTGGTGGCAATCTGTATATCTTCTTTGGAGAAATGTCTATTTAGATCTTCTGCCCATTTTTGAATTGGGTTGTTTGTTTTTTTGATATTGAGCTGCATGAGCTGCTTGTATATTTTGGAGATTAATCCTTTATTAGTTGCTGACCCAGCAATCCCACTATTGGGCACATACCCTGAGAAAATCATAATTCAAAAAGAGACATGTACCACAATGTTCATTGAAGCACTATTTACAATAGTCAGGACATGGAAGCAACCTAAGTGTCCATCGACAGATGGAATGGATAAAGAAGATGTGGCACATATATACAATGGAATATTACTCAGCCATAAAAAGAAATGAAACTGAGTTATTCGTAGTGAGGGGGATGGACCTAGAGTCTGTCATACAGAATGAAGTAAGTCAGAAAGAGAAAAACAAATACTGTATGTTAACACATATATATGGAGTCTAGAAAAAAAAAGTTCTGATGAACGTAGGGGCAGGACAGGAATAAAGACTTAGATGTAGAGAATGGACTTGAGGACACAGGGAGGGGGAAGGGTAAGCTGGGATGAAGTGAAAGAGTAGCATTGACATACATACATTACCAAATGTAAAATAGATAGCTAGTGGGAAGCAGCTACACAGAACAGGGAGATCAGCTTGATGTTTTGTGACCACCTAGAAGGGTGGGATAAGGAGGGTGGGAGGGAGATGCAAGAGGGAGGGGATATGGGGATATATGTATACATATAGCTGATACACTTTTTTATACAGCAGAAACTAACACAACATTGTAAAGCAATTATACGCCAATAAAGATGTTAAAAAATTTTTTTTTAAAATCTAGTAAAATGTTCTCCAGAGGACAGCTCAGGGACAGGCTACCTGATCCTCTAAGATATTACACATTTCCTTAAATCTATGTGTCTCTCTGTGAAAGTTTTACAGGAAGAGGGAGAGAACTTTAGTGTGTGTGTGTGTGTGTGTGTGTGTGTGTGTGCATGTATTTCTGAATTCAAGGCTGTATTTGATGTGATTTTAATCATATGTTTGCTTGTTAAATATGAGGTGGTGCTGTCCACATAGATGGGTTTACAGAAAGGCAGCTTCTCAAATTCTTTAAAGTTGCCTTGCCTGGCTCTTCATCCTTGTTCTGTCAATTATCTTCATTTTCAAGCTCCAGATCAGCTTCTAAAGAATAGGCTCTATTGTGAATATAAAGCACAAACACTTCCCCAAGCTCACTATACAAAATACACACACATACACATATACACATGCACACATTCATCACACAAACGCAATATGTAGAGACAAAAACTAGTGAGAAGAAGCTCCATTTGAAAAGAAGCAGGATCCTACAGTGTTTTCCTTCTGATTCAGTCAACTACCCTCTAACCAGGCCCTCAGGAATCTTAATCTTACCATCAACACCCAGCCCAAAGGTAGGCAAATATTTTTCCCTTGACCCTTTAGTGGAAAGATGAGACTGGCCTTTAAAAGATAATTGTTTAAAATTTAAGGGAAAAAATGAGGCAATGAAGCTTAATAACTTTCCTGAGTCTAAGAATCCTAATTCTCTAATCTTTCTTAGATCCCTCTTCTCTGAATTTCCTGACTTGTGACAGGGGAGCCACCATTCTTCACCTCATAGTTATGGTCTACTTCAGTCTCTCCCCTTTATCAGAGTAAATGTCAAGAATCATAGCTCACCCACTCACCAGGGGACTGGCACCAGCCCCAGGACTCCCTGGACTGTGCAGCTACCTGTGCTGGACACAGCCTTGTACAACAGTGTCTGGCAGCCTCTGCATGAATCAGGGCCTGATAGCCAACTAGGCTGGGGGCCAGCCCCACCTATCAGCACACCCATTGTAGTGGACTGCACCACAACAGAAGTGTCCATGCAGCCAACATAGGAGACACCCAGAATATAGCTCTGGTGACCAAAGAAGAGTATACTGCTGGGGCTCATATGATGTCTCTTACATAAGATCACTTCTCCAGATCAAGAACATAACCAACCTACCTAATACATAAACATGAACACAGGGAATTAAGTAACATGTGGGGACAGAGGAATAAGTTCCATATGAAAAAAACAAGATAAAATCCCAGAAGAAGAACTAAGGAAAATGGAGATCAGCAGCCTCTTTGATAAATAGTTCAAGGTAATGATCATAAAGATAATCGACCATCTCAGGAGAAGAATGCATGAACACAGTGAGAAGTTTAACAAAACATTAGAAAATATAAAGAAGAACCAAACAGAACTGAAGAATATAATAACTGATATTTTAAAAATACACTAGAAGGAATCAACAGATTAGATGATATAGAGGAACAGTTCAGTAAACTGGAAGACAGAGTAATGGAAACAACTCAAGCTGAACAGAAAAAAGAAAAAAATAATTTTTAAAAAATGAGGATAGTTTAAAATACCTCTAGGACAATATTAAACATGCTAACATTTACATTATAGGGGTTTCAGAAGGAGATGAGAGAAAGGAGAAGATAACTTATTTGAAAAAAAATAAAAGCTGAAAACTTTCTTAATCTGAGAAAGAAAACAGACAGCCGGGTCCAGGAAACACAGAGTCCCAAACAAGATGAACCCAAAGGTATACACACCAAGACACATTGTAATTGAAATGGCAAAATTTATAGATAAAGAGAATCTTAAAAATAGCAAGGGAAAAGCAACTAGTTATGTACAAGGGAACTCCTATAAACCTATAAGCTGACTTTAAAGCAGAAACTATGCAGGCCAAAAGGGAGTGGTATGAAATATTTAAATTGATGAAAGGGAAATAAAAATAATCTACAATCAAGAATAGTCTACCTGGGAGAAAGAGAAGATGGTGGAGGAATAAGACATGGAGATCACCTTCCTCTGCACAAATACATCAAAAATACATCTACATATGGAACACTCCTACAGAACACCTATTGAATGCTGGCAGAAGATCTCAGACTTCCCAAAAGACAAGAAAATGCCCACGTACCTGGGTAGGGCAAAAGAAAAAACAGAGACAAAAGAATAGGGACTGGACCTGCACATCTAGGAGGGAGCTGTGAAGGAGGAAAAGTTTCCACACACTAGGAAGCCCCTTTACTGGCAGAGATTTGGGGGCTAGGTGGGAGGGAAGCTTCAGAGCCATGGAGGAGAGCACAGCAACAGGGGTGCAGAGGGCAAAGAGGAGAGATTCCCTCACAGAGGATTGGTGCCGACCAGCACTCACCAACCTAAGAGGCTTGTCTGCTCACCTGCCAGGGCAGGTGGGGGCTGGGAGCTGAGGCTCAGGCTTCGGAGTTCAGATCCCACGGAGATGACTGGGGTTGGCTGTGTGAAGACAGCCTGAGGGGGCTAATGCACCACAGCTAGCCAGGAGGGAGTCAGGAAAAAGTCTGGAAGAGCTGAAGCGGCAAGAAACCATTGTTTCAGGGTGCATGAAGAGAGGGGATTCCTCCCCTATGTGCCCACAGAAGGCAGAGCACTGCCTAAGCAAGCTCCAGAGATGGGCGCAAGCTGTGGTTATCAGCTTGGACCCCAGAGACGGGCATGAAGTGCTAACGCTGTTGCTGCTGCTGCTGCTGCTGCTGCCACCAAAAATCCTGTGTGCAAGCACAGGTCCCTATCCACACACCTCCAGGAGGCTGTGCAGCCCGCCACTGCCAGGGACCCGTGATCCAGGAACAACTTCCCTGGGAGAACACACAGTGCACCTCAAGCTGCTGCAACATCACAGTAGCCTCTGCCACCGCAGGCTCGCCCCACATTCCAATTATGACTAAAATACTCCTCCCTCCCCCTGGCCTGAGTGAGTAAGAGGGCCCTAATCAGCCGCTGCTTTAATCCCCTCCTGTCTGGGCAGGGAACAGATGCCTGAGGGTGGCCTACATGCAGAAGTGGGGCCAAAACCAAAGTTGAACCCCAGGAGCTGTGCAAACAAAGAAGAGAAAGGGAAACCTCTCCCAGCAGCCTCAGGAGAAGTGGATTAAATCCCCACAATCAACTTGATGTACCCTGCATGTGTGGAATAACTGAATAGACAATGAATCATCCAAAAATTGAGGCAGTGGACTTTGGAAGCAACTGTAGACTTGGGATTTGCTGTCTGTAACTGACTTGTTTCTGATTTTTATGTTTATCTTAGTTCAGTTTTTAGTGCTTGTTATCATTGATGGATTTGTTTATTGATTTGGTTGCTCTCTTATTTTTTTAATTTTAATATTTTATTATTATTATTATCTTTTTTTTTTCTCCCTTTTCTTCTGAGCTGTGTGGCTGACAGTGTCTTGGTGCTCTGTCCTGGTGTCAGGCCTGAGCCTCTGATGTGGGAGAGCCAAGTTCAGGACACTGGACCACAAGAGACCTCCTGGCCCAACGTAATATCAATCGGCGAGGGCTCTCTCGCAGCTCTCCATCTCAGCACTAAGACCCAGCTCCACACATCAGCCAGCAAGTTCCAGTGCTGGACGCTGCATGCAAAACAACTAGCAAGACAGGAAAACAACAACACCATTAGCAGAGAGGCTGCCTAAAATCATACTAAGTTCACAGACACCCCAGAACACACTACCAGACACGGCCCTGCCCACCAGAAAGACATGATCCAGCTCCACCCACCAGAACACAGGCACCAGTCCCCTCCACCAGGAAGCCTACACAAGCCACTGAACTAACCTCACCCACTGGGGGCAGACACCAAAAACAATGGGAACTATGAACCTGCAGCTTGCAAAAAGGAGACCCTCAAACACAGTAAGTTAAACAAAATGAGAAGACAGAGAAATATGCAGCAGATGAAGGAGCAAGGTAAAAACCCACCAGACCAAACAAATGAAGAGGAAATAAGCAGTCTACCTGAAAAAGAATTCAGAGTAATGATAGTAATAATGATCCAGAATCTTGGAAATAAAATGGAGAAAATACAAGAAACATTTAACAAGGACCTAGAAGAACTAAAGAGCAAACAATGAAGAACAACACAATAAATGAAACTGAAAATTCTCTAGAAGGAATCAAGAGCAGAATAACTGAGGCAGAAAAATGAATAAGTGACCTGGAAGATAAAATAGTGGAAATAACTACCACAGAGCAGAATAAAGAAAAAAGAATGAAAAGAATTGAGGACAGTCTCAGAGACATCTGGGACAATATGAAATGCACCAACATTCAAATTATAGGGAGCCCAGAGGAAGAAGAGAAAAAGAAAGGGTCTGAAAAAATATTTGAACAGATTATAGTTCTGTTCATCAGTGAGGGCTTCCCTGATGGCACAGTGGTTGAGAGTCCATCTGCCGATGCAGGGGACACGGGTTCGTGCCCCAGTCCAGGAAGATCCCACATGCCGTGGAGCAGCTGGGCCCATGAGCCATGGCTGCTGAGCCTGCTCGTCCGGAGCTTGTGTTCCACAACAGGAGAGGCCACAACAGTGAGAGGCCCGTGTACCATAAAAAATAATAAATAAATAAATAAATAAATAAATAAAAGCAGCAAGGGAAAAACAACAAATAACATGCAAGGGAATCCCCATAAGGTTAACAGCTGATCTGTCAGAAGAAACTCTGCAGCTTAGAAGGACATATTTAAAGTGATGAAAGGGAAAAACCTACAATGAAGATTATTCTACCAAGCAAGGATCTCATTCAGATTAGACAGAGAAATCAAAACCTTTACAGACAAACAAAAGCTAAGAGAATTCAGCACCACCAAACCAGCTTTACAAAAAATGCTAAAGGAACTTCTCTAAGCAGGAAACATAAGAGAAAGAAAAGACCTACAAAAACAAAACCCCCCAAATTAAGAAAATGATAATAGGAACATACATATTGATAATTACCTTAAGTGTAAATGGATTAAATGCCTCAATGAAAAGACATAGACTGGCTGAATGGATACAAAAAGAAGACCCATATATATATACTGTCTACAAGAGTTCTGCTTCAGACCTAGGGACGCATACCGACTGAAAGTGAGGTGATTGAAAAACATATTCTGTGCAAATGGAAATCAAAAGAAAGCTGAAGTAGCAGTTCTCATATCAGACAAAATAGACTTTAAAATAAAGGTTATTGCAAGAAACAAAGAAGGACACTACATAATGATCAAGGGATCAATCCAGGAATATATAAAAATTGTAAATATATATGCACCCAACATAGGAGCACCTCAATACATAAGGAAAACGCTAACAGCCATAAAAGGGGAAATCAACAGTAACACAATAATAATAGGGGACTTTAACACCCACTTTCACCAATGAACAGATCATCCAAAATGAAAATAAATAAGGAAATGCAACCTTTAAATGATATGAGACAAGATGGACTCAATACATATTTACAGGACATTCCATCCAAAAACAGCAGAATATACTTTCTTCTCAAGTGCTCATGGAACATTCTCCAGGACAGATCATATCTTGGGTCACAAATCAAGCCTTGGTAAATTTAAGAAAGTTGAAATTGTATCATGTATCTTTTCTGACCACAATACTATGAGACTAGATATCAATTACAAGAAAAAAGTGTAAAAAATGCAAACACATGGAGGCAAAACAATATGCTACTAAATAACAAAGAGATCACTGAAGAAATCAGAGAGAAAATAAAAAAATACCTAGAAACGAATGACAATGAAAACACGACAACCCAAAATTTATGGGATGCAGCAAAAATAGTTCTAAGAGGGAAGTTTATAGAAATAAAATCCTACCTCAAGAAACTAGAAAAATCTCAAATAAACAACCTAAACCTACACCTAAATCAATTTGAGAAGAATAACAAAAAAACTCCAAAGTTAGCAGAAGGAAAGAAATCATGAAAAGCAGATCAGAAATAAATGGAAAAAAATGAAGGAAACAATTGCAAAGATCAATAAAACTAAAATCTGGTTATATGAGAAGATAAACAAAATTGATAAACCATTAGCCAGACTAATCAAGAAAAAAAGGGAGAGGACTCAAATCAATAGAATTAGAAATGAAAAAGGAGAAGTAACAACTGACGCTGCAGAATTACAATGGATCACGAGAAATTACTACTAGCAACTCTATGCCAATAAAATGGACAACGTGGAAGAAATGGACAAATTCTTAGAAAAGCACAAACTACTGAAACTGAACCAGGAAGAAATAGAAGATATAAACAGACCAATTACAAGCACTGAAATTGAAACTCTGATTAAAACTCTTCCAACAAACAAAAGCCCAGGGCCAGATGGCTTCACAGGTGAATTCTATCAAACATTTAGAGAAGAGCTACACCTATCCTTCTCAAACTCTTCCAAAATATAGCAGAGGGAGGAAGACTCCCAAACTCATCCTATGTGACAACCATCACCCTCATACCAAAATCAGACAAAGATGTCATAAAAAAAGAAAACTACAGGCAAATATCACTGATGAACATAGATGGAAAAATTCACAACAAAATGCTATCAAACAGAATCCAACAGCACGTTAAAATGATCATACCATGATCAAGTGGGGTTTATCCGAGGAATGCAAGAATTCTTTATTATATGCAAATCAATCAATGTGAAACACCATATTAACAAACTGAAGGATAAAAACCATAAGATAATCTCAATAGATGCAGAAAAAGCTTTCAACAAAATTCAACACCCATTTATGATAAAAACTTTCCAGAAAGTAGGCATAGAGAGATCCTACCTCAGCATAATACAGGCCATGCATGACAAACCCACAGCCAACATCGTTCTCAATGGTGAAAAACTGAAACCATTTCCTCTAAGATCAGGAACAAGACAAGGTTGCCCACTTACCACTATTATTCAACATAGTTTTGGAAGTTTTAGCCACAGCAATCAGAGAAGCAAAAGAAATTAAAGAAATCCAAATCAGAAAAGAAGAAGTAAAAGTGTCACTCTTTGCAGATGACATCATACTATACATAGAAAATCCTAAAGATGCTACCAGAAAACTACTAGAGCCAATCAATGAATTTGGTAAAGTAGCAGCATACAAAATTAATGCACAGAAATCTCTAGCATTCCTATACACTAATGATGAAAAATCTGAAAGAGAAATTAAGGAAACACTCCCATTTACCGTTGCAACAAACAAAATAAAATACCTACAAATAAACCTACTTAAAGAGATAACAGACCAGTATGCAGAAAACTATAAGACACTGATGAAAGAAATTAAAGATGATACAAACAGATGGAGAGGTATACCATATTCTTAGATTGGTAGAATCAACATTGTGAAAATGACTATGCTACCCAAGGCAATGTACAGATTCAGTGCAATATCTATCAAACTGCCAATGGCATTTTTCACAGAACTAGAGCAAAAAAATTTCACAATTTCTATTGAAACAAAAAAGACACTGAATAGCTAAAGCAATCTTGAGAAAGAAAAATGGAGCTGGAGGAATCAGGCTCCCTGACTCCAGACTATACTACAAACCAAGACAGTATGATACTGGCACAAAAACAGAAATATAGATCAATGGAACAGGAAAGAAAGCCCAGAGATAAACCCATGTGCATATGGTCACCCTATCTTTGATAAAGGAGGCAAGAATATACAGTGGAGAAAAGACAGCCTCTTCAATAAGTCGTGTTAGGAAAACTGGACAGTTACATGTAAAAGAATGAAAGTAGAACACTTTCTTACACCATACACAAAAATAAACTCAAAATGGATTAAAGACCTAAATTTAAGTCCTGACACTATAAAACTGTTAGAGGAATACATAGGCAGAACACTCTATGACATAAATCACAGCAAGATCATTTTTGACCCACCTCCTAGAGTAAGGGAAATAAAAACAAAAATAAACAAATGGGACCTAATGAAACTTAAAAGCCTTTGAACAGCAAAGGAAACCATAAACAAGACAAAAAGGTAACACTCAGAATGGGAGAAAATATTTGCAAATAAAACAACTGACAAAGTATTAATCTCCAAAATATACAAGCAGCTCATGAGCTCAATATCAAAAAGTCAAAAAGGAAATTCAAAAATGGGTAGAAAACCTAAACAGACATTTCTCCAAAGAAGATATACAGATTGCCAACAAACACATGAATGGATGCTCAACATCACTAATCATTAGAGAAATGCAAATCAAAACTATAATGAGGTATCACCTCACACTGGTCAGAATGGCCATCATCAAAAAATCTACAAACAGTAAATGCTGGAGAGGGTGTGGAGAAAAGGGAACCCTCTTGTACTGTTGGTTAGAATGTAAATTGATACAGCCACTATGAAGGACAGTATGGAGGTTTCTTAAAAAACTAAAAATAGAACTACCATATGACCCAGAAATCCCACTACTGGGCATATACCCTGAGAAAATCATAATTCAAAAAGAAACATGTACCATAATGTTCATTGCAGCACTATTTACAATAGTCAAGACATGGAAGTAACCTAAGTGTCCATCAACAGATGAATGGATAAAGAAGATGTGGCACATATATACAATGGAATATTATTCAGCCTTAAAAAGAAATGAAATTCAGTTATTTGTAGTGAGGTGAATAGATCTAGAGTCTGTCATACAGAGTGAAGTAAGTCAGAAGGAGAAAAAAATAACATATGCTAACACATATATATGGAACCAAAAAAAAAAAAAAGGTTCTGGTTAACTTACGGGCAGGGAGGAAAAAAGATGCAGAAGTAGATAATGGACTTGAGGATACAGGGAGAGAGAAGGGTAAGAGGGGACGAAGTGAGAGAGTAGCATTGACATACATACACTACCAAATATAAAATAGATAGCTAGTGGGAAGCAGCTGCATAGAACAGGTAGATCAGCTCAGTGCTTTGTGACCACCTAGAGGGGTGGGATAGGGAGGGTAGGAGGGAGACACAAGAGTATGACGATATATGTATACATGTAGCTGATTCACTTTGTTATACAATAGAAACTAACACAACACTGTAAAGCAATTATACTCCAGTAAAGTTGTTAAAAGAAAAAAAAAAAAGAACAGTCTACGTGTCAAGGTTATTATAGAGATTTAAAGGAGAGATAAAGAATTTTACAGACAACCAAAATGTAAAATAGTTCAACACCAATAAACTGGCTTTACAAAAAATGTTAAAGGGATTTTTCTGAGTGGAAAAGAAGAGATCACAACTGGAAATGTGAACATTCTGAAAGAAAAAGTCTTTCTGGTAAAAACAAATATACAGTATGTAGTAGGTCAGCCACTTATAAAGTTAGTAGGAAGGTTAAAGGACTAATTAGTAAAATTATCTATATCCAAAATAGGTAGTTAAGGGATACACAAAACAAAAGTTTGTAAAATATGAAGTCAAAAATATTGAATGTATGCTGGGGAGGAGATGCATGGTTGGTAGAATATGTCTGAAATTAAGAGAGATTATCCACTTTAAATAGACATCATGGTAACCACAAAGCAAAAATCTATATAAATACAAAAAAGAGAAAGGAATCCAAACTTGACACTAAATATAGACATCAAATCACAAGGAATAAAGCAAAAAAAAAAAAGAAATGAACTCCAAAAACAACCAACAATTAACAAAATGGCAATAAGTATGTACCTATCACTGTTTACTTTAAATGTAAATGGACTAAATGTTCCAATCAAAAGACAGATTGGCTGAATAGATTTAAATATGTTTTTTTAAAGACCTGTATGTATTCTGCCTGTGCTGCCTACAAGAGATTCACTTCAGATCTAATGACACACACATACTGAAAGTGGAGAGGTGGAAAAAGCTATTTCATGTAAATGGAAAAAAAAAAGAAAGCTGGGGTAGCAATAGTTATAGTTGACAAAATATACATTAAAATAAAGACTGTTACAAAAGACAAAGAGGGACATTACATAATGATCAAGGGATAAATCCAACAAGAAAATATAACAATTGTAAATATATATGCACCCAACATAGGAGCACCTACATACATACAACAAATATTAACAAACATAAGGGGAGAAATTGACAATAATGAACCCCAGTAGAGGACTTTAACACCCCACTTACATCAATGGACATGTCATCCAGATAGAAAGTCAATAAGGAAACACTGGTCTCAAACAACACATCTGATCAGATAACTTCATATATACATTTAGAACATTCCATCTGAAATACAGCAGAATACACATTATTTTCAAGTGCACACAGCGTATTTTCCAGGATAGATCACATGCTAGGTCACAAACAAGTCTCAATAAATTTAAGAATATTGAAATATCAAGCATCTTTTTCAATCACAATGTTATGAGACTAGAAATCAACTACAAGGGAAAAAAATTGCAAAAACCACAAATACGTGGAGGCTAAACAATATGCTACTAAGCAACAAATGGGTCAGAAAAAAGATCTAAGAGGAAATTTTAAAAATTTTAAAGACAAATGAAAATGGAGACACAACAATCCAAAACCTATGGGACACAGCAAAAGCAATTCTGAATGGGAAATTTGTACCTACCTTAGGAAATAAGAAAAATCTCAAATAAACAACGTAACCTTACACTGAAAGGAAGTCAAGAAAGAAGAAAAAACAAAATCCAAAGTTAGTAGAAAGAAATAAATCATAAAGATCAAAGCAGAAATAAATGAAATAGACACCAAAAAAATAGAAAATAAACTAAAAGCTGGTTCTTTGAAAAGATAAACAAAATTAATAAACCCTTAGCCAGAGTATCAAGAAAAAAAGAGGGAGAAGGCCCAAATCAGTAACATGTAGAAGTAAAAAAGAAGTTACAACCAACACTGCAGAAATACAAAAGATCATAAGATACTACTATAAAAAACTATATGTCAATAAAATGGATCACCTAGAAGAAATGAACAAATTCTTAGAAATGTACAATCTCCCAAGACTGAACCAGGAAGAAATAGAAAATATGAAGAGACTAATTATCAGTAATGAAATTGAATCAGTAATTTAGAAACTCCCAACAAACACAAGTTCAGGATCAGATGGCTTCACAGGTGAATTCTACCAAACATTTAGAGAAGAATTAATGCCTATCCTTCTCAAACTATTCCAAAAAACTGCAGAGGAAGGAATACTTCCAAACTCATTCTATGAGGCCACCATCACCCTAATACCAAAACCAGACAAAGATATCACCAAAAAAAAAGAAAATTACAGGCCCATATCACTGATGAACATAAATGCAAAAATCCTCAACACAATACTATCAAACTGAATCCAACAATACATTAAAAGCATCATTCAACATGATCAAGTGGGATTTAATCCAGGGATGCAAGGATTTTTCAATATCCACAAAACTGTCAACGTGATACACCAAATTAACAAATCAAAGGATAAAAACCAGATGATCATCTCAATAGATGCAGGAAAAGCTTTTGGTAAAATTCAACATCCATTTATGATTAAAAAGACTCTCAACAAGTTGAGTATAGAGTGAATATACCTCAACATAATAAAGGCCAATTATGACAAAGATCACGGCTAAAATTATATTAAATGGTGAAAAGATGAAAACATCCCCTCTAAGATCAGAACAAGACAAGGATACCCATTCTTGCCACTTTTATTCACATAGTACTAAAAACTCTAGCCACAGCAATCAGAAAAGAAAACAAAAATGAAAGGAATCCAAATTGGAAAGGATGAATTAAAGTGACAGCTTTATTTCTTCCATTATAAGTAAAACTGTCACTATTTGCAGAGGGCATGATACTATATAGAAAACACTAAAGTTGCCACACACACATAAAAAAAATACTATTAGAACTAATAAGTGAATTCAGTAAAGTTTCAGGATACAAAGTTAATATACAGAAATATACTGCATTTCTATACCCTTATAATGAACTATCAGAAAAAGAAATTAACATAACAATCCTATTTACAATTGCATCACAAAGAATAAAATACATATGAATAAATCTCACCAAGGCAGTAAAAGACTTACACTTGGGAAACTGTAAGATACTGTGAAAGAAATTGAAAAAAAGACACAAACAAATAGAAAAATATACAGTGCTCATGGACTGGAAGAATTAACACTGTTAAAATGGTCATCATTCTCGAAGCAATCTACAGATTCAATGCAATCCCTATCATAAAACAATGGTATTTTTCACAGAACTAGAACAAATAATTCTAAAATTTGTACAGAAACAACAATGACTCCAAATAGCAAAAAAAAAAAAAATTTAGAAAGACGAACAAAGCTGCAGGTAACATGCTCCCTGATTTCAAACCAAGCCACAAAACTGCAGTAGTCAAAACCATGATACTGGTACAAAAACAGATAGATAGATCAACGGGACAGAATAGAGAGCCCAGAAATGAACCCACACATATATGGCCAATTAACCTATGATAAAGTGGGCAAGAATATACAATGGGGAAAAAATAGCCTCTTCAATAAATGCTGTTAAGAAAATTGGACATCTATGTGCAAAAGAATCAAACTGGACCACTTTCTCACACGATATACAAATATTATTTCAAAATTGATTAGAGACTTAAATGTAAGACCTGAATCCATCAAAATCCTAGAAGAAAACATAGGCAGTACACTCTTTGACACTGGTCTTAACAATACTTTTTAGGATATGTTTCCTCAAGCAAAGGGAACAAAAGCAAAAATAAACAAATGATACTACACCAAAATAAAATTCTTTGCACAGTGAAGGAAACTATCAACAAAACAAAAAAGCCACCTACTAAATGAGAAAAGATATTCAAACAATATATCTGATAAAGAGTTAATATCTAAAATATAGAAAGAACCCACACACCTCAACATCAAGAAAACAAATAACCCTATTAAAAATGGACAGAGGACCTGAATAGACGTTTTTCCAAAGAAGACATGCAGTTGGCCAACAGACACATAAAAAAATGCTCAATATCACTAGTCATCAGGGAAATGCAAATCAATAAAACCATGATAAGATATCACCACATAGCTGTCAGAAGGGCTATTTTCAAAAAGACAACAAATAGCAAACGTTGGTGAGGATGTGGAGAAAAGGGAAGACTTGTGCACTGCTGGTGGGAAAGTAAATTATTACAGCCACTCTGGAAAACAGTATGGAGGTTTCTTAAAAAATTAGAAATAGAACTACTGTATGAACCAGCAATTCCACTCCTGGTTATTTATCTGAAGAAAATGAAAACACTAATTGGAAAAGGCATAGGGACCCCTATGTTCATTGCAACATTGTTTACAATAGGCATGATATGGAAGCAACCTAAGTGTCAGCTGATAGACGAATGGATAAAGATGTTATATATACATATATAAAATAGAATATGATTCAGCCATTAAAAAGAAGGAAATCTTGCCATTTGTGCCAACATGGATGGACTTAGAGTGTATTACACTAAGTGAAAGAAGTCAGACAGAGAGAGACAAATGCCATATAATTTCACTTATATGTAGAATTTAAATAGCAAAACAAAACAGACAAACAGAACAGAACAGAAACAGACTCATAGATATGGGAACAAATAGGTGTTTGCCAGAGAGGGGGAGTAGTGGTGTGAGTGACATAGGTAAAGGAGATCAAGGGGTACAAATTTCCAGTTACTAAATAAGTGAGTCACAGGAATGAAATGTACAGCATGAGGAGCACAGTCAATAATATGGTAATAACTTTGTATAGTGACAGATGGTAACTAGACATGGTGGTGATCACTTTGTTATGTATAGGAATATCGAATCACTATGTTGTGTACCTAGAAGTAACATAGTGTTGTAGGTCAATTATACTTCAAATAAATAAATAAATAGGTAAATAAAATTTAAAATAAATAAATAAGTAAAAGCATCCTAGCTAAAATTTGTCAACCAGCTAGAGTCTTCTCACCTAGTTCCAACTTCAAGAGAGGAATTTTCCTACTTCTCACTTGATATGCAAACGATGGTGATTATCATCCATTGATCTTCAAAGAATGAGATAGGCCAATGATTCTCAAACTTTGGTCTATCTGGAGGACTTGATAAAATTGGATTGCTGGGCCCCACCCCCTGGAGTTTCTGCTCCAGATAGCCTGGGATGGGACTCAAGAATGTGCATTTCTAGCAAGTCCAGGTGAGGCTAATGGACTGGTCTCCCACATGTTGAGAAGCATAGGTCACCATCTCTACGCTCTCCTGGTGTCTTCTATAAATCAACACAGTATGTGGGGGAAGGCAGTGGGAGAGTTTCATTGCCTTTTAGGCCTGATTCTGAATCCTGCCTCTTTCCCTAGTACCAAGTCATCTTGGACAAACTGCTTAATCTCACTGGGATTCAGTTTTCAAATTTTAAAAATAGCAACCATAATACCTCTCAAGTATTTTTGGTAACGAATAAAGAATATAGCATATATAAAATGCCTAGCACAGAATCTGATACCCGGTATACGACTCAGTAGTATTCCTTCTCTAATTCTCCCCTTACTAAGGGACCTCATTCAGGTGAGAGTCTTCCTACACTCTCCTATAGGACCATAACCTATGCTAGTTCTTCCACTAAGGTGGGCAATGGAGCAGCACAGTGACCATAACATGTAAATAACAAAGGTTTATGTGTTATGTTCACATGTTAGATTGAATATAGATTATGCTAGTGTCCATTCTCTTGCTCAGCCCAAAGAAATGATATTTCCATATGGAAGTTACAAGAAAGAAAGTCATAAACCATGCTAATAGAAGTCTAAATTCTACTTTAATGATAGCTATATGTGCACAATTAATTACAGAATGCCAAAGAAGGATGGCTCTGTTTTACAGAGCAGGGACTGTGGTTATTTCTTACTAAGTCCTATATGAGTCACACACAATGAAGTATTGTCTGGGGCTGGAACTCAGCACTAAAGAGGAGGATCATCAATGGCTTCAACCCCAAAGGGAAAATGCTGGGAGAAACTGGGCAGAGTCATGAAATAAAAATGCTGTGACTTTTGGAAATTAAAGTGTCTTGGAAGCTGAATTTTATCAGGCTTCCTTTGGAGCTAGAAGAGAATAAGGGAAATATGTTGGCATTAAAATTCAAAGAGATACAAAGAAATGTACAAAACTTCCAAGTGATTGTGAGTGGGAAGAAAAAGTCTGAACTACCTCTCACCTTCTCATTTAGGATGAGATTTCTGGACCAAAGTCCTTAAAGAAAGGATATAATGCATAATTCATTGTGTTTTATAAAGACTAATGAGATAATTCATTAGGTACTCACCCAAATACCTTATGTATGGTAATCCCTCAATAAACGGTAACTAT
The DNA here is from genome assembly GCF_964374135.1 of Grampus griseus. Taxonomy (NCBI): domain Eukaryota; kingdom Metazoa; phylum Chordata; class Mammalia; order Artiodactyla; family Delphinidae; genus Grampus; species Grampus griseus. Next base: position 45,074,019 of record NC_139017.1, read on the forward strand.
TGGTAGTTACTATTATCTTGAAAAGCATATTTGTATTACAGTTAATTATTTTATTCCATCTTCCTCCCCAACAACTAGATTGCATGTTCCACAAAGGCAGGGACCAGATCTATCTTTTCAGTATCTTTCTTTGTGTCTTGTGCTACTACAGTGCCTGGTGCATAACAGAGGCATGATAGGTATTTGTTGACAGTAGAAAGGATGGAAAAAGGCTCAAGAGGAGATGGAAGATTTGGGTATGGGTTCTACCATGTAGAACACAAAGAGAAAACTTAGAACACAAAGAAGAAAAATTATGGGGAGCTAAGTACAGGAAATGGGACAGAAAATTTCCTTTGACTCCAGATGTTAAAGAGCATTTCCTTGGAGACTAAATCATTACTGTTGCTTGCCTTTGGCTTTCCCCTCATTACCCATCCTGCAATGGCAAGTTGGGACCTTGATCCCTCTGGTAACTGTCAGTGTGTTCACCCTGAGACTTCCTAATTGTCTGAATCACCTGAAGCTCCATCAAGGCCACCTTTAACCTGTATGATATCTTTGTACAAATTTGAAAAACGTGCCTCTTCTTCCACATGGATGTAGCCTCAAGCTAGGAGCTCTGCTTGGTGAGTGGAGTGTGGATTGGGTTTTAGCCTTCTCCCACCCCTTCTTCCTGCTATCCCTTCAACCAAGTACAAGGTATAATCTAATACAATAATACTTGGTAGACCAGGGCTCCGTTGAACTTCAGCTACAGCAACACACATTTATTGAGTGTGTATTTACAATGTGTAAGCACTGGGGCTACAGTGGTGGGTAAAGCATGGCTCCTGCCTTCATAGAGTTTGTTCTATTACTAAGGAAGTGGCAATAGGCAAAATGGTTGAGCAAAAAGAGAAGAAAAAATAAATAAATGTCTGTTGTTTATAAACCACTCAATCTATGGCATTTTGTTATAGCAGTCTGAATGAATGAGACATACCTCACTTGAACACAGCGCCTGCCGTCACCAGCTATGCTACTTTGAGCAAGTGGTTGTACCTTTCAAAGCCTCCATTCTCTCATCTGGAGAATGGGGATAATGACATTATCTCCCTCAGAGGCTTGTTGTAAACATGAGATGAAATGAAAAGATATGCAATAGCCTAAATATTTGTATCTCTCCCCCATTTTATATGTTGAAATCCAATGCCCATTGTGATGGTATCAGGAGATAAGGCATTTGGATTGTGTTTAGATTGTGAGGGTGGAGTCCTCATGAATGGGATTAGTGCATTTATAAAAGAGACTCCTTCCACCACATGAGGACACAAAGAAGTCAGCACTCTGCAACCTTGAAGAGGGCCTTCCGCAGGCACAGTTGGAGGAAGTAACTGAGAGGACACGACCACCAAATGACCCACAAGCTGGATCCCAGCAATCAGAGGCTCCCTCCCAAAGCTACAAAAAGCAGAGCCACTCTGTATTTAAATTCCAAACAGCGCTCCATGCCAAACTCTCAGAAATTCTAGGCCTTTCCTTTCCCCTCACCCCCGACCCCCACTAAATCTGAGATGAACTGACTGCAGAGACTTCTCGCTCAGAGTACATTGTTTGAAAGTTGTGTCATAAACGTATCGATCTTGCCTGGTGCTCCCGAACAGAATCTTGATGTTGAAGCACTCCTTTAATCAAAAGTAAATTATGTACGGGCCATATAGGTCAGTTCAGTCAGCCTCACAAAAAAGGCAATCCATCATTTATTCGTAAATGTCAGTGAAATCTGGGGATCAATATCTGCGCCAATGTGGGTTTTGTTTATTATTTTTCTGTAAATATCAATGCCGAGAAATATTTTGAGGGAGCACATGAGCACCATGGGAAATCAGAACCTGACCTAAGGTAGGCAATGGACTCTTTCTGAGTGGATTTGGTCTGCCTTCTTGGAACTCCTTTGCAGGTGAGACCTGGACCCATGGGAAATACAAAGGAGAGAAAGAAAGAAGAGGAACATTCTTACAGGTTTTGAAAAAGTTACAGAATTATCTCTCTTACAATGAGGTGGAAATGGCTTCTCCTGATACACTCTGAGGAGTGAGTTTGGGCATAGAAAATAAAAGTGACTCCAAAAGATCGGGTTTATCCACAGAATCCCTGGAGTCAGAAGACAAGGGAATCTACAGTCCAGTCCCATCCTATTCCTTTTCTTGGCTCATCCTTATTAAAGTACCATATTTGTGATGTCAGAGCCCTGGCAGTAGAAGCAGCGGCAAGCCATTGTTGGAGAGGAAGGACCTTGTTTCAAACTTCCTATTGTTTTCTTTCCATTCCTTTTAGAGGCAATATAAAGGTTTTTGAGTCAGTAAAAACATGGTCAGAGTGACACTTAGGAAAGACATTTTAGTAAAGAACGTAAAAACATTTTAGTAAAGCATATTGGAAAATGTGAAAGATTGAAGGCAGAGAGGCCAATTGTGAAGCCCAGGCCAGATGGGTAGACCTCCCTTTGCAGTGGAAAGATCAGAAGATTTCAAATCAGACACCAGAGCTTTAAGTTGAATCCTTGCTCTATTAATTACTAGATGTAAAAACTTGGGCAAATTACATTACTTTTCTGAGCCTCAGTGTCCTGTTGTAAAATGAGGTTAATAAGAGCAGCTGTATTAGTCAGTCTAGGTTATACTGCAATAACAAACAACCCCTTGAATCTCTTAGAAAAGGTTTCTATTCCTCTCATGCTTCATGACCATCCTGGGGGTGCCCTGTGAATCTGTGCATGCTCTTTCTCTCAAATTGGGCATGTTTTACTTCAAGGGGTTCAGGAAAGTACAATCTTACACTGTATTCAGAAGGAGAAGAATTGGATACACTTGGCAAACAACACCCATAGCTATCACACTGAACTCATAAGGCTTGGGGGTAAATTAGAGGTAACGGAGTGTGTTATACATTACAGAAAGTCAGTAAACCATGGCTGCTTACACTGAGCCAGTCCTTTGATGTCAGAGTCTGAAGGCTGGGTTTAATCTGAGACACAAAATAGTGACTTTACAGGTGTGAAGAAGGAGAATGACTAGATTGTGGGCTGTTGAGATTAATTTAGTCCAAGTATGGTGAGGCTAGAGACTTTAAGACCCTCCTGGAAATTATGCTAAAGGCCTAGACATGTAACAAGGACAGAAAGCACCTACTGGCATATTTGGGATCGATAGTCCTGCTAGATGTGATGCAGAGACCTCTGGAAAGGGATGCCATGAACATACTGACTATTTTCATGGGAAGATCAGTTTAAGCTGTGCAAATCATACAGTTAGCACCCAGTGTCCTTGGGAACATTTACACTGGTTTCTTCCGGTAAAGTTTCTTCCTGGTCTTTGCATCTCCACTGGGAGTCTTGCAATTGTGTCATCGTGGATTAGGTAATAAGAGACCTAAGATTGGGCCTATTACTCAAACTGTCTCTGTGACCTTGATAAAGTACTCCTGTTCCTTCTCTAGGCTTCAGTAGACTCATTTGTAATACAGGAAAGTTAAAATCCATCATCTCTAAGGTCTCTTTCAACATCAGGTTTACAGGTTTTTGATTAGTGTTGGCAATGAGCACAAGATGACTCTCCTTGTGTGCAAGTGAACTCTAATAAAAGGGAGTCTAAGAATATCTGATTTGGTTTGAGTGTGTGTGCTTCACAGGGTCTATTTTCTCCATTCTATGAAAGATTAGAAAAACAAAATGGTAAAATAAAATCAAGGTGTATATAATTTCTTGGAGTTATTTTAAAGTATTTGAAATAAAAGGGCAGAACCCAATTCATGCTTTTTTTGTTTTCAGGTTTGGGAAGATCCCTGAAAACCCTTCAGGAGGGTGCCCTCAACCTTTGTTAGCAGGGCTGAGAGAAATATGTGAGTTTGGCCAGATCCATGGTGTCCTAGCAGCACCCAAATTCTGTAATAAGGGCGGGGATATTGTCTTGTTCATTGCTGTATCCTCAGCACTAGGAATAGTAGATACACAAAGTAGATGGTCAACAAATATCCATGGGACCAATATATGAATTGTAGAGAGAAAACTAATCATGTGCCAGGTCCTCCCATTCATGGCCTCTTTCCAATCCCTTTTTTTTAGGCCAAAATTCTTTCTCTTATGCATGCCTCCCGTGGCCCCCTCTCCATCCTTCAACCCATACCTACTAAATAAGCATTTGATCCATGCTTAATCCTAGTACATATCCTTAATGAGATATATGCTAACCTGCTTTTCTCCACCTAGTGTAAAAACTTGCAAACTGACTTATGCTGAGACTTCCTTTGCAGAGAAATAGGTTTGACCTCTTCACTATGTATATCTGGGGAACCAGAGGAACATCTTTCCCTGCCCTTTTCTCTCGACAGAAAAAAATCTATTAATGGATAAAAAGAACAGTACATATTCTTGCCTCAGATGAGTAATCAAAGGAAATAATGAAGCGTTTTCAGAGACTATTTAACTTTAAGGGAGATTTTGGAGCCAGACAAGATGATGAAGTCCAGTACTGCCCATGCTAGTTGTGAGAACTTGGCAAGTAACTTACGTTTTCTAAGCTTCCGTTCTCTCATTCCTAACATGGTTGAAAATAATAGTAACACCTCTTGAGACAATCTGTAAAAGAAAGCCCATAGTGAGTCTTCCTTCATTTATTTATTAAACAAGTATTTATCGAGTGCTTTCTATGTCCCAAACATTATTCAATACTCTGGGATATAGCAATTGGCAAGTAGACAAAAATCTCTGTTGTTTTTTTACTTACCTCCTAATGTTTAATACATATTAGCTATTATTTTTATTGTTATTAATGTTAGGCTAACTATGAGTATTCCAGGACTTTTATCTAGATGAAGTCTTTTTTTCTCTAATTGTTGTCAGTCAGTCACCTGCATTTACTAACGAATCACAAGCACAGAGCCATGCTTTGGCATCTATAAGGAGGCTAAGGAAGGAGGGAGGACAGATTGAAGTCTTCGCCTCTGCCTTGAAGGAGTTCACGTGCCTGTGTAAAGACTAACAAGGACAGAGATCTCCTGGATTTATTTATTTATTTTTTGGCTGCACTGTGCAGCAGGTGGGATCTTAGTTCCCTGACCAGGGATTGAACCGTTGCCCCCTGCAGTGGAAGTATGGAGTCTTAACCACTGGACCACCAGAGACGTTGAGGTCTCCTGGATTTAAGAAGCACACCTAAATTAACACACCACCCCTTCTTGCTTGTTTCTAATTACTGGCAGTAATAATAAGAACTTGAGTGGATTTTCATCCTTGTCCATTGTAATCTGTCCAGAAAAGCCACTGAACCATTCTAAGAGTTCCTGGAGGAGAAAAATCAGTGGCTGTATGTGAACATCTTGGGAAGAGCATACTTTAATAAATAAATGGATGCATGTTTCTTAAACTGACAAGAGTCCTTGTCAAATTCCCTGACAAGGGAACAAGTAGACGCATCTCAATGGTACGTATCGGATACATAACCTATCCATGTAACTACGTGACTTCAGGCAGCTTGGACCTCCGAAGGGGTTATCAACAAACTCTTTAATCAAAGCCTTTATTTGATAGGTAACAAAACAGATGCAGAGAGGGCAAGTGACTTTAGCCAAGACCGTGCAGCTGGTGTATGGACGGCCTGGACTACAGCCTCAACTCAGTGTTTCTGTAGCCTCTTGATATCCTCTTTTGTCTGAGTGAAAACTCCTAGAGCTCAATGGTCTTTTTACTAAATGGTTTGTTCTGGACTCAGGCTAGCAGCACGACCTGAGGAAATCTGAGAAGGAGCTTTCCGATGCAGAGGGTGCTGACGGTGGGTTTAGACACATTTCCAGTTGTGGATGAAGAAAGGGGCTTTGCAGGTACTGCCTCAAACCACTCACTTTCTTAAGGAGTTCAGAAAACAGCTGCTGGCTTTTCCTCCCAGACCCCTCAGAATAGTTCAACGTTTTTTTTCTGGACAGATCGTAACGAACAGGGATGAAAATCCACTCCTGTTCTTATTACTGAGAGGTAGCTGGGAACAAGCAAGAAAGGGTGGTGTATTTAATTTATGCATTTTCTTAATTAGAGTTCTTTTAATCCTTGCAAAGGGCTTCTGTCATCATGGAGGACACAGTACTCCAAACTCCCCCAGTGTTGACTAAATCCCTCTCTAATGATTTTTGTTTCTGAAAAGATCCAGATTCACTTGTGAGGAGAGATTTTAAAAGGAGGTGCCACCTAGTGGCCTCTTTGATGATCAGCAGCCGACAGCAAAAAAGGCCAGTCGTTAAGGACAGCAGCTGCAGCCATTTATCTCAACTCTGACTAAATGCCCGGAAGAATCAGTACGTTTATGTTGGGAGCAACCTCCAGAGATTTCCTATCAAGACATCTGCCTCCCGTCAGCACGAATAATATGTCTTACACTTATAATGTTGTATAAAACACTTTTACAAATATTATCACATTTAATTCTCACATCAGCCTTGTGAATTCTGATATAATCATTATCTCTGTTTTAAAGATGAGATGATCAGTCTTAATACAGGTTTCTTCAACAAAAGCACTCGACAAGCGAGAAATTAATTAGGAGCTTGAACCCAGGCTCTCCACACATAATTTACCACTTGAAATCACCCATCTACCAACCCCAGGAAAATCTAAGGAGACTTAAAGACTTAAAAGAGACATGTCCGGGCTTCCCTGGCGGCGCAGTGGTTGAGAGTCCGCCTGCCGATGCAGGGGACACGGGTTCGTGCCCTGGGCCGGGAAGATCCCACATGCCGCGGAGCGGCTGGGCCCGTGAGCCATGGCCGCTGAGCCTGCACGTCCGGAGCCTGTGCTCCACAACGGGAGAGGCCACAATAGTGAGAGGCCCGCGTACCGCAAAAAAAAAAACCCAAAAAACAAAAGAGACATGTCCGTGCCCGGTCTTACACTCCAACCCTTGCACAAGGATTGGATCAGTGTTTAGAACCAATTTTTCATTAATGTTTTTGAGTTAGGAGGGGGTTTCTACCACCTGCAAATTCATCTCCAAATATTCCTTCAACAAATGAGCAAATCAAACCGTTTTGGCCGGCAGGAACGAGGCAGAATTGACATGGACTGGTGTTGGCAGGGAATGGCTGCCGTGTCCATGTGGCAGTGACCGATGGGGCCATCCCAAAATACAGAAGAGGCTGCTGGCCACATCAGAAGAGTCTTGTAAGAGGAAATTAAGCCGGATATCACCCTGCTATGGAATCACTGGGCACATCTCAGGTCCCAGGTTTAAATATTCAATAGTCTTCAGGAGGAAAGTGAATTCATGAATAGGGTCATCTGATAGTAGGATGAAAAAAAAGTGTTTGAAAAGTAAAAAAAAAAAAAAAGTGTTCTACCCCCATCTGCTTGCCCAGTCCCTCGTAGGTAAGGAAATATGTCTAGTCTCGTCTACCATTCCCTACTGTCACCCTAGCCCAATCCTACTTTCATCACACCCTACAGGGTCTTCTGGTACTTGGACATTCAAGGACAGCAGCCCTCAGCAGCCTGTGCAATCACAGGACATTCTCTGAAAGAGAAGCAGTCTTGGGCAGTTTGGTTGTCTGAGAGAGGAGGCCTTGTTAACGGAGGTCTTGACTTGTGGGCTGAAATAGTGAACTAGGGATGTGTTTGCTTTTTCTGGCTGTTACTTGTTAGAGAAAAAATATACTTATAAGGGAAAACTATTATCTCTGTTCCTAAGGGATAGGGCCAGACAGGAAGCTTTCTGAGATTCAAGCCAGATAAGAATGCAAACCTTGTGGCACCAACAGGGCTCCTCTTCTGAGCACCCTGCAGTGGGTACCCGTGGACTTCTCACATGAAAGTTGGGAAGAGACTTTCCCTCTGCTCAAGGAAGAGGCTGCCACTTGTGTCAGTTGAGTCCTTCAGAGGAAATTAAACCGGATATAATCCCTGAAGAGTCTGTCTTGTTTTTGGTATCATCCCCTAGCAAAAACAAAGAAATCCAAGCCAGAGGTAGAACTAAACTAGATGTATTGTGTTCGTTAGTGCTGGGGTTATAAGGTAAACTGGCTGTAACACGCAGCATACCCTCAACCCCATTTTCCTATGTCTCAGCCTGCTTCTAACCCTATCAGGGCAGGCAGAGAGCCCATTCACTAACCCAGAGGCTATGTGTCAAGGCTCACACAGACATTTAGCCGTTTCCTCCTTTGGGAATTTCAGTCAATTCCCTGACTGTCCCAGTCACTTACCTTGCTTCTCAAAATTCAGGAAGTCTGGTATAAGTCCCCGCTGTCTAGGCAAACAGAATGAAGCAGGAGATATTAAGGGTTAATAAAAGATCTAAAGGTTTCTCATCTCTTTCTTTGAATTGGTCTTGCTCCTCCTTAGTCTTGGATACCCCAGAGTGATTATAGAGCCCCTTCCTCTGCTGAATAATCTGTCATTGTAATTAGGGGAGAGGGGTTCGGGGTCGTTTTACAAAGATGTTGGTGGATAGACTAGACTCTCAGATTTTGAGACGCTCCAGAGCCCGGCTCAGCTCATGTGTCCAGTGCCTTGCTAATAACAGTAATAGCAAGGGCACCTCCAAGAGCATTGACAATAATAATAATGTCACACACTCATTCAATCCAAGATGTTTTAAAAGTTTAAAGAATTCATTATGTGTCAGGCATCTTCCTAGGTATTTAGAATTCATCAGGCAACAAAACAGTAAACATAACTGTGCTCATGACACTTTCATTATAGTTCACAAAGGTTTTTGCCCGTTTGCCTTATTGAAGCTTTGCAAGAACGTCTAAGAGTGTTGACATCTGAACTCCCTGTTTCTACAGATGAAAGACATTTTTTTTCCTGCTCCTTGTATCCTTGAGCAGCTCTCCTCATGCCCAGGTCAAAATTCTGGCTAACCTTAGTCCATAATGTCTTTCTTGATTTTCTCTGTTAATATTTATGTCAACACATCGATTTTATTTCCACTGTAACAGTTTGGTGTTTTTGGAAGAACAAAAGATCCAGAAGAAACTTAAGCTCAAATCCATTCTCCACCACTCACTAGCTGAGTAGCCTTAGTCAAGTCTCTTTATTCCAGTTTCATCATAAATAAAATTGATTCCGGCAGTGGAAAGCTGGAGGAAGGACCTCGGCTCTTGTCTTCTTTGAAGAAAGAATTCAGCAAAAGAAACCAAGATTATGAAAAAGATAAAAGCATTTATTAGAAGCAAAGTACATGTGGAAGAAGCAAAGTACATGTGGACAAAACAAAATAAATGTGGAAGAGCACACAGGTGAGCTCGGAGTGAGTTGCCCACAATAGGGGCAGCTTCGGTTGCTTATACAGGGGCAGTTTTCCAGTGTTTTTGTTTGTTTTTTTGTTTGTTTGTTTCTGGTTAATCATCTCCATATTTGGTCCTGGTATGGGCACACCTCTCAGCTAAGATGGATTCCACCTGGCATCTCTCCCTCCTTTTGTCCTTGCCCTAGACTGAGGGCCTTCTCTGTGCATGTGTTGGGTTGGGAAATCCACAAGAATGCACCCAATCGGGGCCCCATGCTCCCACTGGTATCCATCTAGAAGCATCAGCAGGAGACAAGCTGCAGCTGCTCAGCCTGGGGCCTATATATCTCCTAGCTCAAAGTGGTACAATGAGAATATAATAAGACGTCTATGACAACACACTTAGGGAAGTACTAAGTTGATGGTATTCTGCTTCCTGCAAATGTGGCATAGAGAGCTTGGCAGCAAAATTGATCCAGTGGAATTCTATCTGGAAAATGAACTTATGAGGATAATAAATTCTAAGCTCAGCTATTGAGATAAATATACATATATATATATATATATATATATGTGTGTGTGTGTGTGTGTGTGTGTATTTTTTTTTTTTCTGTGAATGGAAACAAGATGAGAATGGAAGCCAATTCTCTAGTGGACAATTGAAGGGACCCTTTGATAAGTGGGGACATCAGTTTAGTCTTAGTAGAGAAAGAGAAATTTCAGTGTCAAGGTGATATCAGAACTTCTTTAGCCACTTTGAGAAACTCAGGTCTGGGAGAGGAATTGAGTGGCCCTATAATTCATCCCTCTGCCCCAAGGCAGGATGGCCATGTGGACATTGAATGGCTTCTGGGTAGTTGCCAGTGACAACTGACATTATGTTGGACTGTTAAGAGCAGAAGACAAAGAAGACACTAGAAACTTGGATTTGACTTCTTTATTTCTTCAATCAATGCCCTAGAATAGATGAGGAACAGGTACAGCAAGTAGCAGGCAACCTGCTGTTGGGAGGCTATACCTACCCAGACCCTGGGATTCCCTCACTGCAAAATCAACCTAAGCCTTGGGTCCCTTCTCAAGGAAGCCTGATACACAAAGGAAGCCTCTGCCTTCTAACAAAGCTGCCCCTGTCAGGATGGCAGGCTGGAGTGCAGTCACCTCTTCCACAGAGAAGAGAAAAATGATATGAGAGCAGCTTGGATGGGAATAATATTTCAGGCATGGCTAGCTGTTAAAAACGAGCTAATTCAGAAGAGGCACATTTAAATAAATATAATGCAAAGGCATAATGGCATGAGATAATAGTTCTGAATGGGGAATTCTAATGACTTCAAGTGCATTTCACAGGGCAATTAATACACATAGCAATGCTGCAGCGTTCAGCAAAAGGGGAGGGAAAAACAGTGTCGGGAGCAAAAGAAGGGGAGATGGTGGCAACTGATAAAATAGGATTTGATTTTCTTTGCAGAAGGAGTGATTCTTACAAATATAATAAAAGAGAAAAATAAGTGTGTCAGGTTTTATAATTCAGCTTGTAAAATCTAGAGTGATTAGTTTTTGAAGAGGGCAATTAGTCCTCTTTTTCATATTCATATGGAGATTTTCTGGTTACTTCCTTCCCCCACCACAAACTAAAAATATATCCAATTCCCATCAAACTGAAGCTTCATCCCCTTCAATTCAGGAAGGGAGTTCTCTCTGCTGATTGGTACATGCAAATGCTCAGGATTCTCTTTAAGAAACTACACATCTTTATTGATTCCACTGTAAGCTAACAGAGGAGGCGTATGATTCTTTAGGGGCTGAGGAAGACTTCTGATGACAGAAAAGAGGGAGATTACACAGGGCAAGAGCCTGGCCCCCTGAGACAGACAGAGGACATCTTATTTGCCTGTGTCTTCTTTTTCATTATTGCTCGGGGGTGTGTGTGTGTGTGTGTGTGTGTGTGTGTGTGTGTGTGTGTGTGTAGGGAGAGAAAGAAAGAAAGAAAGAAGAGAAAGAAAGAAAGAAAGAAAGGGAGAGAGAGATAGAGAGGAAAGAAGGAAAGGAAGGAGGGAGGGAAGGAGAGAAGGATTGAAAGAGGGAGAGTGAAAGGAAAGTTCTAAGAAGATGAGAATTCCTCGTTTTCCGGTTTGGTGGAGGCCTAGACGATAATTTTAAGGCAGCTAGCAAGCATAGGGATTTTCCCCCCTTTTTGTTTATATTCTTTTCAAGTATTTCCTAGAGCAAACAAAACTAGAAACCAATGAACAAAGTCCAAAACCCACACACAGTCAAAACCTACCTCAGCCCAAAAGGGAGAGACCCTTATGGCCCATCTGGTTTGCTTCCATCTCCTCAGTACACTAATTTCTGTTGTGTTTTTGTATATGTGTGTGCTTTTTTTTTTTTTTTCCAAAACTCAGTCATTTTCCTAATGTTTTGTACTAAGAATCTCTTTGGTCAGCTTCCAAATCTCTTGTTGTAGCATTCTTTTCACACCCTTGTCCCTCCTGATGTTGCCTCCACACTCTTTAAGCCAGTTTTTCTCCCTCTCAGATGCTTTGTTTTTTAACTCCTCCTCCCCCCACCATCACTACCACATACACAAAAACTCACTTTGACTAGGAATAGATGAAGATAAGTGGCCATTTTGGTTCCTTCCACATACGAAAATATTTACAGATTTTGTCTGCATAAGATTTTGCTCAGGGCTGCTAAGCCTGAAAGAAGTTAATTATTCAAGGTCACAATGTTAATAAGAAGTAGAACTAGAGTCTGCATTCAGGTCTGTCTGCCTCCAAATTCCACACTCCTTCCAACATACCTTGGCTTCCCAGCTTGTAGGTCTTGAGTCCTTTTAAAGGAGAAGTTCCTAATCTTTTTGTAAGAAGAAACTGCTTTTGATTTCTCCTGAAAAGGGAGGAAAATTAGAGAAATAAATTGCCTACAAGAAGACAATACTCGTTCTCCATTCCTGGTGTTCCTCTCCATTTGGAGTGATATCCATTAGCATAACACTCCTCAGCTCCCTTCTCCATCCCCTCTTTTTGGGATCTATATGCCTGTAGGGTGTGCATTACAGAGGCCTCCCCTATGGGGAAGGCCTGTCTCTTTTCTATGTCTCAGAAAAAAGTGTTCTTAATTCTGGGGTTCAATTTTAGGAAGCCTAAGTCACATTTTCTAACAATTCTATAGTAAATAATAAAGCTGATATTTTGGTCTCTACTTCCCTGTCTCTGCCCTTCACTTGGTTGAAAAATCAGGTGAAGAAAAAGTATTATCTATCTCAGCCCCTCAACTGTTGATACTGAGTGCCTCCTCTGACCCAGTCATGGTGCTAGACTTAACATTTGCTAACTTCATCTGGGGATGTGGCACCTAGTGGCTATGAAAAAAAGGTGCTGATTTATTCAACTGACTATGGATACTAAAAACACTCACCAGAATGACTCAGGAGTCTCAGCCTGGAATTTTCAAAAACTGGAATTGGGGTACAAGCAAATGGGTATGGGTAATTACATTTTGTGTAAATATGCATCTATGTATTTTTCTAGGAAAGGTCTATAGCTCTAATCAGATACTCAGAGGGTCCCTGATCACCTAAAATTACGCTGTAGGTTGGAAAGTCAGTGACTGGTACCAACTTGGAAATAAAATCTTCAAGATCAGCTGATAGATTCTTGTCCTAAGCCACTATTACTGCTTTCCTGTAATTTCAGTGTCTCCAAATTCTGTTCTGATAATCACAACTAGAGACTGGGAAATTTACTTAAATTCAAGAAGAACAAATTCCTGTGGTCTGTAAATTATCATTGAAAGTTCTTTATATATTAAATTACAGAGTATAGGGAGGGTCAACACCCAAGCCTTGGAACCCTGTTCCATCCTCTCCTGTCTGGGTTTCCCTGTCCATTGCCTATGATCGTGATTTTCTCCACTTGACAAGAGTTCATAACTACCCTGAAGTGGAGAGTAATTTCCTGCTTTGGCCTTCCTCCTGCCTTTTTGGAGACACATTAAGCAACTCCCTGCAGGGAACTTGCATTCTCCAAAGATGGCCCCCATGTTGTCCTTGAGAGGAAACTAGACGTCATAGTACATGGCAGTTTAATTCATAAATAAATATTAAATGTGCCACCAGATGGTTCATTAGCCAGTTGTTATGGCAATCAGCATTTCAGCCAATTAAAAACCTTTCCCAAGATTTTAAAATTTGTTGATTGTGAAAACATGAAGTGCTTGAAGACCATGTGGATACAATTGAATGCAAGAGGCATCTCTGCTTTGGGACAGGAGGGAGCTGGCAGGGATAGGGAAGGGAGGAAAAGGCAAGGGCACATCAGTGTGATGCAGACACCAGAATGAAGATAAAGGATGTTGGGAGAGGAAGACATTTTCATTAATCTCTGCCCTGTATATAAATATCTCCTCCAGTGTAGTAAGAAACTAAAAGAGTTATTCATCATATGTTTTATTTTTGGTAGATTCCTCCCAATGGCAGTGGCTGTATCTTGATGACTTTTATGTTTTCACTGCTTGGCACATAGTAGGTGGCAATTTATAGTAATGAAAAATAGTTTAACTATGATCATCATAATAAATTGCAATCAATAGCAAGAAATATAAAGTATTCTTGTTCTGTCATAGAAATCAGGGACAAATCATGCCATGGGGCTTAGATGAGAGCCGGTGAAGGAGGCTGCTGCTGTGGTCCTGAGGATTCTGGCTAGGGCAGGAGTACCTCATTGGTTCTGCTTCCATCTGTGGCTAGGATTGAGTGGTAAGGAATGAACCGGTGACAAAGAGTGTGGAGGACAGTCATGAGCCCCACACTGTACTTCTGCCACATGCTGTCTTGCCAGTTTCAGTGATCTGTGCATGCATGGATATACTGTTTCCCAACCTAAATCTAATCCTTTCTAGGACTGGTATTCAAGAGTCCTACTCAAGTGGGCTGTGGGTGAGGCTGGTCTGGCTGGGCACTAGCCAAAGGGCAGACCTCAGAGGTTGGATTTGGAATAGCAAAATCTAAGCTAACAAACTTCTGCCTGAGATGCTAGGAGATGAGGAAGACCAGAGGCATGAGTGAAGGCAAATTTTACAGTGAAAGACTTAAATCCAAACGGGATGGTATAAAGGAACTCAGATGGCTGCAGAGACAAGCATTCTAAGTTAATGAAAACAGACAGACATAGACAAGGAGCTAGGGCCCATATTCCACTGATCTTTGTATCCCCATCACCTTATACACTGTCTGTCACATAGTAGGTCCTCAGCAAAAGTTGATTAAACCAACAGCCATACTTTTCATCACCTCAATGCGTGCTAAACCATGTCATGTACCAGTGACTGAGAGAATTAAAATACTGAAATCTATTTTGGGCTTCTTCATTCCCTTCCCGGAGAATCCTTTTTCAATGATAATACCCAGAATCAAGACTTTCCTTCATCCTTAGTCTCTGATCAAATGAATCTTCCAGGGAGGTGGACTCCCTCAACACCAGAATCAAATGCTTTTCAGGGACCCAGTCCAGGGGACAGTGGAGGGTCTGGGATTCCCACCTCACTGGTTGCCAAGAGATCTGGCTCTGCTCCCGGCTCTTCATGAAGTCCCTCCCCCCCCCCACCCCGTATCTCTCCACAGAGCTGTCTGGACCCCTCCACACAGAAATCTGATGCCTCTGAAATTGTACCGATACAGCAAAGGGAAAGGAAGTGCAAAAACTAACTTCCCCAGACAATCAGAGCAGATGATTTTAATGAGGGCTTGGAAATGGGAAACAAACGACACCAAATTAGTCTCGCTCCCATTTGTCAACTGTGTTGGTGAAAGCACTAAGCCTCTGTCTGAGTCAGCAGTGGTGGAGCTGAAGGCTGCTTCTGGTTTCAGTAAATTTCTCTCACAGGAGCCCCCCACATTCTTTTCCCAGAGCTGCTCTTCCCACTTGCTCAGGAGTCTGTTCAAATTGCTTCAAGGCAGCCAGGGCCCATCACTGCTAGCTCACAACTGCTTTAAATTTCCTCTGGGTAGAAGTACGGATCACCGAAGGAAAAGAGGGTCCCAGAGCCCATGAGCGACTCAGATAAAGGTAAAGGCCAGAACAAAGGTACGTACATTTCCCAAACTCTGTCCCTAGACCAGGGAACTTCTGGGTAGGCTGCACTTAAACATGACACAGTTTCTCTATTTCCCTCTCAATCATATATCACTTTTCTCCATCCTGTCCGATTTTATCTCCTGGCAACCCCTAGGTATTAAAAACTATGTCCATGGGAGATCATTGGGTGGGCAGAAGTGGACTGTTGCTCCACAATTCACAAAGCAGAATAATACCAATAAAAATGCTCCCGTGTGCAGCTGGATGGGAGAGGCTGAGCTCCTCTGAAACAGGCTAGGGTCAGAGTGGTGAACAGAAAGGACTATAATAGATTATTACATTAAGCAAAAAGAAATTGTTTCCGTGCTGGAAGGAAGGAAAGTCATTAACTCGGAGGGCCCAGTTATCAGGGAAAATGATATCACATCTGCAGTGTGTTTTGGATTGCAATTTAAGAGGAAAAATTGGAAAAGAATTTGATGTGGGGTGAAAGGTGTTGGATTGACAGCTCGGGGAAGTGGACTATGTTGTTGCTTTGCCTGCCTCTTGGTCTCTGTATATGTCTTAGTCTGTGAGTCTCACTCACCTGCTCTGACGTTCTTTCCTTCCTCTTCAAAGGAGACTATGTAGGGAAGAGACTGAGGTGAATTCCATCCCTTTCTATTTCTGAAAGCTTGGACGTTTCTAAAGCTTGGAGATTTCTCAGTTTTCAAATCCATACCCGTATTCTAGTTTGGCTCTTAGTTTACAGGGAAATTCTAAGGCTTCCAGTCTGCCTTTGCTACTTTGGGTGTCACCATGTAAGAATTGCTTGGCTAGAACAGGAGTGGGGTTAACCCAGGAAACAAGGGAGTGTGCATAGCAGAAGTAAATAACTTGGGGTGAATCATTTGACCAATGTTTCACTGAAGGCTTACCATGTGTAGAATGCTGGATTTCATGCATGAAAGACATAAAGATGAACATGACCTAATGCTCCCTCAAGAAAGTTATCACTTAGATGTGCAGATAACACACACATTACAGGGTAATCTAGAAATATCAGGCAGTCCAAGGTCACAGTCACTGAAGAAACTATCTTCTTTTGCTGTCTTTCACTCAGCCCACTCCCAGTCCTTCCACATCCATTTAGGGAATGAATCATCCATTAGGTGAATCAATTTGAGTTAGATATTTAGAGTATAGGAACCTACTACCCAGAGGTCTGCTAATCACATCCCTGTAGCACAACTACCTTGTCTAGTTTGATAGATAAATTTATAATTGTGTAAAGTCTTCACAGACTTAGTACCACAAACTCAGTCCTCCCTAGCCCAGGATATTTCATTACTTGGTTCCTGAGAAGTGCAGTTTTTCTTTCTGGTTTTACCATGCTGCTTTAATTATATAGTAGGATAATCTTCTCTAAACTTAAAAATACATTTGATTAAATAAAGAAATGATACTGGGTGAAGAGGAAACTCTGCTCTGTGAAGTCATGCAGGGACTGAAGCTGGCTGCTCAGCACTTCCCTCCTCAGCAATGGGGCTTCTATGTTCGGGTCCAAGGCAGCTACTCCAGATGTCACCACATCCCAACAGCAGGGCAGGAGAAAGCGAGAATGCAGGAGACATTGTTACATTATAAAATCATGGATCAGGTGCTGTACACATCACTTCAACTTGCATTACACTGGCCAAAACTTAGTAACATGAGCATATCTAGCTGCAAGGGAGGCAGCAAAATGTAGGTTCTAGCAGGAAATTCATATGCCCAAGTAAAACTGGGATTCTATTACTGAAAAGAAGAAAAGGAAAAAGAATATGGGGATAAAATTAGTTCTCTCTTCCATGCTATTCTTTCCCATACTCCTGCCAACCAAAACCTTCTCTCTATTATCCTGGACACTGAGGAATCAGTTATATTCTTTTCTCGTTCTGGTTTTCCAGTCCCCTTAGTCCTTAATCAGGTAGGGTGTGCTCTGACTTAATTTGAGTCTTTGAATCTTAAAGCTGTACTGGAACCTTCAAAACCCTCTATAACCACTGTTCTTTCATCAACCACCTTTTCATTTGCTGAATTTATATTGGGACTTATGAAGTGTCCCATCTTGGACTGATACAAAAATAAACAGAGAAATATGGTTTCTGACTTGAAGGGTCTTCCATCCCTCAGTTACCCTTGCTCCTTGCTAACTTCTTTATTCTCACTTGGGTCTTATCTCACTCTTCCCTTGGTTCTTCTTGCTGGTATATTGTTTTCCAAAACAAACACCTGGGATTTTTCTGGCATTGTCTTTGTACCCTGCTCTGTTTCACCCAGAAAAAACTCTTGATCACCACAAATGATCATTCAATGTACACATTCATCCAATTATTCATTTGCCACAATCTAAAGTCTGTGCCTCCTCTGTGTGGACTCTGTTCTAGGCACTGGGTCCACAGTGGCCACCTGCACAGTCTCTGCTATCACAGAGATCACTCTTGCCCATGAGACAGACAGTAAACAAATTCAAGTGCACTTATAATTAAAAAGTGTACAAAGTGTCTTGAAAAAACAAGACTGTGATGAGAGAGAATAACGAGGAGGGCATACTTAAGACTGGAGTTAGTCTGGGGACATGACATCAACTCTAGAACCTAAAGGAAGAGCAGCGCTATCCAGGCAGAGTAAGGAGAACAGCATTTCAGGCAGAACACCACATAGAGAAAGCCCCAAGATAGAAAAGAACTCAAGTATTTGAGGGACTGAAAGAAAGGCAATGTAACTGAGACTCGAATAGTATAGCCACAGGAGATGAAGATAGGGATTGGCAGGTTGGCCTGAGGTGATGGCAGAATACACAAGCTTTTTGAAATGGAAACCTGCTGAAAGATTTTAACAGGCCAAGTGACAAGTTCTGCCTTATGTTTTAAAGTTCACTTTGCTGTGGAGAGAATGGATTCTGAGGTGGCAAGAATGGAAGAAAAAGGAGACTAATTAGAAAAGTACCATCACATTTCTAAGGAATAAAGGTGGCCTGGACCAGGATGGATATGGTGATGGGGAGGATCACGGTGTCACACTAGACTAGGGCTGGGGTAAAATTCACCTCCGACCTGTTTTCATAAATAAAGGACTTTTGGAACACACATACTCCCATTCGCTTCCTTATCATCTATGGCTACTTTTGGTCTTTAATAGGAGAGATGAGTAGTTATGACAAAGACTGTGTGGCCCACAAAACCTAACCTATTCACTTTCTGGGCCTTCATAGGCTCTGCTGAGTCCTGGTTTTTTGTTTGTTTGTTTGTTTTAATTTTTATCAGAGTATAGTTGATTTACAATATTGTGTTAATTTCTGCTGTACAGCAAAGTGAATCAGTTATACATATACATATATCCACTCTTTTTTAGATTCTTTTCCTATATAAGCCATTACAGAGTATTGAGTAGAGTTTCCTGTGCTATACAGTAGGTCCTTATTTGTTATCTATTTTATATATAGTAGTGTGTATATGAGTCCTATTTTAGACAATACCCTCAAAAGGTAGACAATGTACAGTGGAAGTCAGTCAACCTTCTTACTCAATAATTTTTCTAGCTTTCTAAAAATCTTCTCTTTATTATACGCTAGAAATATCTCCCTTTTGCCAGCTTGGGGACAACTAAGAAAGAGTTAAAAAGAACTTCCTATGAACTGAGGAAACCTGAATGAGTAGGAAGGAAACCCAGATAGCCTCAGCCTTGCTGAATTTCTATTGGTGTTAAAAGGAGCTACTGACTATGGAAAGAAGCTATGCCCATTGGTATTTTTCCATTAGAAATACCTGGAGTAAACCCCATACCTTCAGATCTCCTGGTAGCTGCAATAGCTTGGGCCCTGCACACTGAACTAGCAATCTACCGAATTGCTTCCTAACTCAACAAACATCACTCCCAGCCCTATTATGGCTGGAAGGCTTTTAAATAAAACTGTCTATAAAGATCACAAAATAAACCTATGGAGCAACCTCCTCACTACTTCCTTCTGTTCCCCACAAATTCCTCACCCTTTCCTACAGAGTAGGTTTGTGTTTCCAAGCAGGTGCCTCTTTAGAGCTCTCCTAGAGAATAGCTGAATGCAGCCATCTCTGTCTTCCCTCAGTGCAGCCGAACCTCAAGAAGCCACTTTTCACAAATGATGTGACATTGAAGTACTCATGATTTTAGCTCCTTCCTCAGAATGTATCCCTCTAGTCAAGGCACCAGGTATTTTTCACTCAGGCTTGAAGTCAGGACTAATTGTAAGCCTTCCACTTTAGTCTCTCCTGCAGGCTGTATCCTCTGTATTAAAAGTATATGTAGTTTATCCCTCTTTCAGGCAAATAGCCATTGTGTTCCCACCCAAGGTAAGAATCCATTTTGTCCAGGAAAAATTACTTTAAATTGATTCGGAAGGAGATTGATGTGAGAAGAGAGACAGAATTCCTTAGCTATGAGAGACATTAACAAATCAAATGAATGGACACAAACAGCATTGTTCTGGCCAAATGGAATGCTGGGGGCTCATGCCAGGGAGGGTGGTTAGCTGAGGGACTAACTGGTCTATATCCAGATCACTGAGTCCGTGGGAGTGTGGGCTCAATGTTTAAGGCATAAGTATATCCCAAAGGATATTGTTAAAATGTAGATTCTATACCAGTAGGTGGGGGTGGGCTCTGAGATTCTGAAATTCTAACAAGCTCTCAGGTCATGCCAGTGCCACTGGTCCTTGGGCCACACATTGAGTACCAAGGGCATAAGGATCTAACTTTAGGGTCCACATGTATGTACATTCAAGATTTTAAGATTACATGGGTTATCTATACCTGTTTGGAATCTAAATCATCCATCACTGCTCATAGGGGATGATGATGTAGGGGATCTGAGAAACAGAGTGCAGACTCAGGAGAGGAGCTACAAAGAACTGGGCAAAAAATAGTATGTTCCCTGGTGGATATGCTGGGATTATCTGCAAAAAACGTAATAAGGGATCTTGGCCCCAAATAACAAGGCATAAGGGCGGGCTAGCAAGATTGGCCATACTAATGACCTGAGCCAGGGAAGCAGGAGCATTAGAGGGCTAACTCCAGTATGGTGTAAGGGCTAAGAGCATGGACTCAACTATCAGGGAAACTGGACTGGAAATTTGGCTCCATCACTCTGAGACTCTGGGAAAACATAGACTTGCCCCAAAATGGGAGCAGGGTACCCGGATTATTTATATCCTCAAACCCATTTGTCATTAAGGGCTGTCCCCTCAGAGATGTAAATTCCTAAGCACTTCTGGTTCCCTGCACACACAAGAAAAGGAGGTTTTGGAGCCATAGGGTAGTCCTTTGATAAAGAACCAGGGGCTGGCTGCTGTGAGTAGAAGCACAGTCAAAATTGTTTGCACAAAATTGATAAATGGCAAAGGAAGCCAAAGGGATATAAGAAGCACTTTGCATTATCCGCTAAATCATGAAAAGACCTTAGCATGGCTTCTCGCAATTCTAAGTCATCATTAAAATCTCTCTTTATTATATACAGTGTATAAATAAATTTATCTGAAAAGACAAAGAAGGACAAGGGGGAGATGAGGGATCCATCCATGGCACACCAGGCAGTGAGACCAAGACAGACTTTGCAAATCC